>NC_143587.1:155582037-155911297 GCF_048544385.1 Mastigoproctus giganteus | reverse complement strand
TTTATATAAGAAAGTTATTATTAAGATTTTAGTAATAAATCACCAAGAAATACATTAATTTGCTCTGCATAAGAATAATAAATTCTTGTAAGAATAATTTCTTACATAATGTGTTCGGCATTTTTTGGAGAGGGGTGGGATCAGAGGAAATCTTTGATATCTGTATTGGGCTGTAATTATCCAACGTGAGACGAAGAAGGGAATACTTTTCCCATCTTCCCAATGTGAGCTGCTTGGGATTCTTGCACTTATTTGATCGTCACGAAAATTGCGTATTCCATTTTAATTCTTTTGTTGGATGTGGGTCTCAATGAAACAGCAAAATTGATTTGCATTCATCAAGAATACGCTTAAGAACTGATTCGTTTTCATCTAATCTGTAATTTAGAAAGAAAATCAAAAGTAACAAAAACCAGAGGGAAAACGGTGATTTAATATATAATTTGTATTCGTTGTTTGAGTAATAATTAGCTAACAGGTTTGACACTTTTCGAAGATTTCTGATCAGCTACCTGAAATGACCCTGAACAAGTTAAACTAATTTTTTTCATCTTTTAGATGGTCTTGACCTTTGCCCAACTTACCGAGATTTATTATTTTTAACTTTCCATTCGATGTGAATCTTTCGAATCGTACATTATACATAGCACGCTGATACACTTCGGCTGAAGTCCTGCATAATCTTAATAAATGAATAAATAATATTTTGAAGAGAAGAATTTGGGAGAAAACTGTTATATGACTATTTCGCAACAGAATATCTCTGTAGCAACAGATACAATTAAATATATAATTCTACTAATATTCGTAGACCTCACATAACTCATAAAACAAAGTATTCACAAAAAGATTCCATACTTTTAACTGTTTTCTTATTGTACTAAACATACAATGACGCATGTCTTACCAAAATAAACAAGATCTAATATAGTTGGGAAGGTCGTTACGTCTGCTTTCCATTAAGATGATTGCTATACTTAATACCACTCTTATATCACGCGAAATTAATAATATAGCTTATTAAGCTGTTCGCCTAAACTACTATACATTAAGGTGACGTTTCAGGCATCTTACTGATACCCATCATCAGACCATGCTGCTGACAGACTCCTTGTTTCTGATATGCATTCTGGGAGCATCAGCAAGA
The DNA here is from genome assembly GCF_048544385.1 of Mastigoproctus giganteus. Taxonomy (NCBI): domain Eukaryota; kingdom Metazoa; phylum Arthropoda; class Arachnida; order Uropygi; family Thelyphonidae; genus Mastigoproctus; species Mastigoproctus giganteus. The sequence goes on along the minus strand of NC_143587.1, from coordinate 155,910,150 downwards.
GGAGTGTCTGTCAACAGCATGGTCTGATGACGGGTATCGGTAAGATGCCTGAAACGTCACCTTAATATAGTAGTAGGCGAATAGCGTAATAAACTAGGTATATTATTAATTTCACGTGGTATTAGAGTGGTATTAAATATAGTGATAATCTTAAAATAAATAACATTTAGAGTTCTTTGGTTACTTAAAAATATTTGAATGTAAAACCCCCTGCTACCTCTGTAACCAAAGAACAAAATCATCTACTGTTCCATTTCCATTTATTACAGGGCATCTTCAATTTCCCCTACTACTGAATGATACGGCAACTGCATCTGAAACTTGGTGGATGGTGATTTGAAAATACAAGAGCAGAACTTTTCCAATGAAATCGAATTTAGCATTTACAGTAGGAGAACGATTACCATCTTGCTGAAAATACAAAAATGATCCATCAAATTTATTGATGGCCTTTGAATTTTAAAGTGTCATCTAGCTTTTTATTTACTATATTCTTATTTAAATATCCTCTAGCTTACCTCCGCTGGAAACATGCCTCTACATTTTAACCAATGTGGGTATAGATACATACCCACAATGTGTGAACAAATTCGTAGAGAATCTACAATTTTTGTGAGAAATGTTATTGCCATGTATAGATTATTCTGTACATTTTATTTCTTTTATAATGAAGATTCCAGGATGCACGACTCCTTATTAGCATATCGGTGGTCTTGACAAAATGGATAGGGTCTCAGTGGCAGGAAATTAACGGTCGGGAGGATGCATTTTGTTCCTAAATTAGAACTTGTAATGGAGTTGGGAGAGCATTTTCCCAAATGACTTTGCATAAGTAAAGTCTGCGTACATCAGAGCAGTTAAAGTGTTGCATCTAATACTGCTTGTGTGCATTATTCTAGATGAAAAATCCTCTCCGGAATACTGATAAATTTATTTATTGCGAACAATTATGCATGGAGTTATATGAAATGAAGTACAAACAGGAATATTTCCGGGAAATTATGAAAATATATACAGTATAATAACAGTTACAGAGTACTTTACATAACAAAAATATAATTGACTTTATTTTTTGGCCATAACAGGGCACTGGTTATTTAATAACAAACTATTGAAATATCTTCATGGCACGTAACAAATGTACAAAAATATTTATGAATCCAATTGTTTTTTCTTAAGTGCACACCTATATTCCAAATGGTTTTTGAAGTTTCCATCCACTTCACGTGACAACTCTTTCAACTGCTCAATAAATAAAATACAATACTGTAAATATTTCTGGATTTGTTTTTATTTTTGGATAATTATTATTTTTTTTTACTACTGGACTTTTTACTACTTATAAACAGTCATTAACGAAGGTATGTTATTAACATCCGGCTTTATCAGAACACATTTGATCAACTGCAGTCTGGAATGCTGGAGTTTTGGGTTTCCCACTAGAAACCCAAAGAGTGCTATTGTCGCATACTAAAACTATCCATGTTCCAGGTAGATCAAGGCAGGTGAGGCGGTGTATAAATATAAGCAGCACTTAAGAGTACCGTTGTCTACATGGGATTCCTTGAGCACCTCTTCAAAGCGAACTTTGCATGATCCATGAGGACAATTAAAGCAACAGATTCCATCTGCGATAGGTGGAAGGAGAAACAGTGATAGACTTCAGTATAAAAAGCCTGGAAATATCCTGTGGGCAGGACTCACTTCAGTCTTACTGGTGGTAGTAGTACGCACAGGTGCATCATTTTGGCAGAGACAAACCATCATGCGACTGTTGGGAAACCGCCTCAAGCTGGCTGCTGCAATATCCGTTACACACTGACTTAAAACTCTTGCATTTCCAAATACTGTATGTGGGTTCCAGTAATGGTCGTTGCTTTATAATCACCCTGTATTTCCGAAGACACAGTAGTGGTCAAACATGAATACTCAGTGGTCTGGTACAAGGTACAGTAGTGTACGCTTTGAATTGACCGTTATTCTAGTCCTCATGACTGTTAAATACAGTGATGTTCATCTATTCTCTCTACCTTGTGAACTCCTCTGATCCAATGTGCGGCCTTTCCGTTTTATTTTATAATACCATCTTGCATGCGGTTATGTTACTATTAATATATAAAGGGAGGGGGTTCTGTGTGCTCTTTTTTCACAATGCATAAATATAAATATAGCATAAAAATGCACAAAAAAAAAAAAATGTCTTGAAATTGGCTTAGATGTTAATGAGAGTCAAAAAGTTAAATATAGCCGCCTAAATGCCAACTTTAGAAATCAACTTGTTATTCAATTTGATTGTCCATTCTTCCTCGGAGAATATATTAACTTTCTAATTTGTTAAAGGCTAACGTCACGGAATCTATAAATAATATATTTAACAAACATCCAACTTACATTTAACCAACGTACTCGTAGAACTCCTGCTGCCATCTAGTGTACATTTTGAAAAGTTCTATAATACAAACTATTACTTTTAAATAATATCACTGTTTAAAATTATAAATAATTATATATTCCAGTCTATAACATCTACAACAATACTGCGTATTATAAATATTCAAAAATATATATTTTACATATATATAAATAGCCGAATTAAATTGACGTATTTAAATCTGCCATTTTATTTTATTTATTTTGTTTTTTCGTTTATGCTGAACTTTCCAGCAATATTAATTATCGAATGCTTTAATTATAAAGCAATCAAACAGTTCACTTTTCTAGTTGCTGTGGTCTTCATTTTGTAGCTTACAACCACTTTCAGTGATTTGGACTCGACTCATTTCCACTATTGTTTTACTCTGTCCAATCCATCTGTTGCTCCACCTTTTCTGTAATCGGAATTGGCGTAAATAAGACCATCATCTCCCCGAACGATTCCAACGACCACTGCCATTCGACCATTATTAACTTTCGTCTTATGACCCAGTTTTTCCAATCCTTGAAGGATATTCTGCAATGGGAGAAAATGTTTAGTACTTTCCACAAAATACAGTTCAAGTTAATAAACAAACTTAGGAAGGTATACTGTACACGGGCCCTCAATTCTTCAAAGGGTCCAAGGCCGAGACTTTAATATTGAGTTTTTTTTTCAATAACTAAATTCAGTTTTAATAATCATAATTTCGAATTCCCTGCTAGTGTTCGTATACTACACTGGTGTTCGAAAGTTAAGTTGCAATAATACAACCTAATATATCAAGAAAAATATGCACTTGATGGATTACATCTTTTATGAAAGAGTATTATTATAAGACTTGAGTGAGATGAGAAATATTCACGATATCATAACGAACCGGTGCTTCATACAGAGTATGATTGCTCCTGAACTCTATACAATTAATTAATAATGTTATAATGCTATTTACAGGCTGATTATAAGTCTTGGTGGTAATAAGTTCCATCCTCTACCTCAGCAGCACAGGCACATTCGTGGTCAATATGGCTCAGTTGTCCAAATATGCTCAATCGAATTCACACTTGACGATCTTGTTCGCCACTTCATCCGAAGAATCTCCCCACTTTTGCAAAGTGAGGAGATTCAATTAGCTGATCTCTGTGGAAAAGCGCTATTGTCCACCAAAATAAATGCAGAATATAAGACTCGTGGTATCTCGTCCAATACCTAAGGGCAGTGAAGATGCGTTTGTCAAAGATGTGCAGATGATGCTGCTCTTTCTCGTAATGTCCCAGACCAAAAGACTAACATCTCAATACAGTCATATCTCGCTTTTAGCTGTAATCTATCTTGTACGCCTCAGTAGCGTGAGCGTGTGCGGTGAAACAACTTAAAGCCAATATCGCAGTGGAATTGTCTCTGGAATGGTCAACGGGAAAGTAAACCTTCTACCCTAAGACAGGAGGACAACCTTTAGCTTGCTCAATTGGGATTCAGCACATTCCTAAAATTATTGAAAACCGACGATTCCAGTTGTCGCAATTAAAATATTCATCAATTAACACCGTCCATATAGGATTTGTGTCATTGATGAATATGTTAATCGGGACTCCAGACATCTCTATAGACAACATCGATGAATATGTTAATCGGGACTCCAGACATCATCAAACACTCCACTTTCAGTATTTTCTCCTATACAAAATGTTAACCTAAGCGTGGCGCCTTGGAGTTATATCTGAACAAGTTTGTTACCAAAGAGGCCTACAGGAAAACTGGCAGTTCACTCACACCAACCAAACCGGTATTGCTTTGTCCGATGTGACCGGTCAAGGTTAGTACGAAAGGTATTGTAGCGGTGTTTGTGAGTACCAAAAGTTATTTACCACGCCACCCTATATTTGATCTCAAAATAAAAAAAATTACAGGGACTAGTCTGGAGTACAAACCACTGGTTTAATTTGTTTTTGTTTTGTTTGGTTTTGATGAGTTAAATTATTTTAGTTTAGCGCACAACATTAGGGACGGAATTTCTTGGGGACAGCAGGCATCAGTTTCTTCCGCAAAGCCCTTGCGCCATAAAAGTCGAAATCAATTCTTTTGCAAAGTGGGCTAGTGAATTTAATGATTCAAGAACAGAAATGTAGTTGAAACAGAATCGTCGGTGATTGATTCGAGTATATGTGTGCTCAACCAACTTTTTTTTCCAGAAATGATCGACACATGCATATTGCTCGTGCAAGAATGTAGAAATTAGAACAACGAACAAACTTGATGCTTTCTTTAAGTCCAGGAAAGACTTGTCGAAAGCTCGTGAGACGCGATGAAGGAAGCTTGGGGAGAAGAGTTTGTCTCGGTGCCTAATTACTCTTTAGGTATCCCTGAAGAGTAATTACCATTAATCTAACGGAGTTTCCTCTAATTTCACGGTACTGGAATCATCGATGCGGCACTTTGGATGCCACATACGCAATTTCTGATGCTTTAAGAATTCCCAAATCGACAGTTGGAAATGTCTGTAAGAAATTACTTCAAAAGTTATGAGATCTGGATAATAGGGACAGTAGCGATTGATCCATATGACGCGTACTTATCCAGGAGGTGAAAAAACGCACTGAAAATGAGCCATGTACATTATATATCTAAACGAAGTCCGTGCAATCTTTATACTTCTGCTTATATGTCTACAAGATCCCTGCCCCTCCTGTTTTTGCGGTTTAAGACATTAATTAAATCTACGTTAAGCGTGAGATGGAATACTGTTTCGATATAATTTATTCGTTGTTTGCATTCAAGGCACGTGAGGTTAGCATCAACCCAGCTAATCCAGAAGGGGAAGTTTGGAGGAGGGAGTGGCAGTTTAGGGTTGCTTTTCATGCATTGAATGCAATGATGTCAAAACTATTGTGAGGAATCATACCATTCGCACCTAGATTTCATGCATTAAGGGAATTGGCGTTTATTGGGAAAGAATCTTTTCAAAGAGGAATTAGACAATATTATACGGGAGGAGAATCAAAATATTTTCCCCTGACCATGTTCTACGTGTCCCAGGAGGTTGATATTTGGAATATATGTTATTTTCTCTATATAGTCATCACCGAAAGCAATGCGTTCCTTCCATCTTCTGCGACATTTCCTGGAATTTTTGTGGAAGGTCTCAATTTGCCCTTGAAATGCTTTTGTCGCAGAAATTTGGATTGCCTCTGCATTGCCAAAATAATGCTTACAACGCAAAAATGATTTTCCCTGTGGAAAGAGGAAGAAGTCAGAAAATAAGGCGGGTGTGGCAAGATATGAAGTCCCAATTTCCGGGCAAGATCAGTGGTGCGACAACAGTGTGGGCTGGTGTGTTGTCGTGAAGCAACATCACGCCTTTGCTTGAGCATTCCGCGTATTTTTTCCTTAAGTGCCACATCTAATTGATTCAGTAAGTTGCCGTAGTAATGTGCACAGATGGTGGTATCCGTCTGTAGGTGATCTCTGAGAATAATGCCCATCTAATCCTAGAAAACGGATAGTAACACTTTCCCAGCAGATGTTGGACTCTGTCCTTTTTTGAGAGTTGATGGATGTTTCCATTGTTTTGAAACCCGTTTTGTTCCTGGGTCAAAGTGATGTATCCATGATTCATCCATAGTTATCAATGAGACAAAAAAAAAAGTCAGGATCGCTGTAACACATGGCAATAAATTCAGCAGAGCAGGCCTGCCTTACTTTTTCCTTGCTGGAGACACATGTGTGCGTGCGAGGAACCTATCGCTTGCTCGAATGTGACTTCAGTGACCCTATTCATCGTGCTTATTCATATTCAAATAATTGTGAATTATGCATTCTACTGATCCATTGTTTATTCCACTCTCAGGAGCTATCTGTATTAAACAGATTAATTGTTATTTATCAGTCATTGAGGTTGAGCTGTTCAATTTTCTCCAAGAATTCAGCAGTGTGAGATGCCGGCCACTGCTTCCCTCATCGTGGACGCTCTCCCACCCACACTTATTGTCTTCACCAATGTTTTCAAGTCATACGATGGACAAATAACCCCTCCCCCATACACTGTAGACTGAATAGTCATTGGCTTTTTGCCTTTAAAAAACAGGAATTTGATAATGGATCGATATTCAACTTTATTTATGATGACACTCTTGTAACAAAACAAAAATAAGTTAGAGCAATGAAAGTATTGGCATATATTATTAGATAAACAAGCAGTGCATTCAGAAAAACATAGCGTACACAGGTGGTCAGGGGAAACACTTTTTGCTGGTCCTTCGTATAATATAATTTATATAATATTATAATATATGATATTATAAATCAGGTTCAAAGTGTTAGCAGAATTGGGCTGTGATTGGCGTCAAAGTCATACCCCATTAAAAAGTTCACTGAGCAGACAGAAATCATAGGATACTTATGTAGTAACGGGTAGGCCCACCTTTCGCCCGGATAGGGGTAGCCACATGACGAGGCATTGAGTCCACTAGTTCATGAAAGGTTCAGTGCCGAAAGTCTTCCACAGGTATTTCCATCCATGTTTGCTGCACCATTGTCCATAATTTCGTCGCATTCCCGGGTTGAGGATTCAAAGCTCGAACGGACCTTTCCACAGCATTCCAGAGATGCTCCACAAGGTCCATATCCGGTGACCGCGGAGGCCATTCCATGATGGTAAAATCTGCGGAATGTTCTTCGAACCATGTTCTAGTCATCACGGGTCTGAGGAGGTACATTGCCCTGTTGGAAGGGTCCATTGCCCTGTGGGTGCACGATGACCATGAAGGGATGCAGATGGTCTGCAAGGATGGACACGTAGTCTAGACCGTTCAGAGATGCGTCTTGATATATCAGAGATCCTAATGTTTGCCAGTTGAACACGCGGAGGATGCGGAAAGGTCAAGGAATGACCACCGCATATTTCCGGAGCAATATGGCCTTAGTTGCTAATGCTCCTAAAAACCAAATAACCAACCAACCAGTTGAACACGCACCAGACTATAACCGACTGTCCACTGCCTGAACAGTTCTATGTTGACATGACAGCATCTTCCATGACCTATTGCGGCTAATGATCGCCTGATGGTCTTGGTGGAGACGTTTCTGGTGCCTCCTTGAAATCGGTTGATTTGTGTCACTGTCGCTCTCCAGTTGACTGAAACAATACGAGATAGACGGCCACATTCATCCACCACATTTCTCCGCCCAGAGCGCTATTCACGATGAGATGTTATTCCGGAAATGGCGTATTCCTGATACACTCTTGATACTGTCGAACGGAGGTAGTGCAAAATCTGTACCACCTCCATGATAGAGTGACCCATTTGTCCGGCACCCACTATCATCTCTCATTCAAAGTCGGTTAACTCACGACGTTTATCCATTCTGACATCGAATTACCGCCTACGTGAATACAGTGTACCTATATACCTGCCAAGAGGGGGTTCGTCCACTAGCGAGAGGGGTGACAACGTTGCGTTCCCCAGGAACCAGGTATCTCATGAATTCTGTCCTTTCAGTGTATTAACTTTTCATATTTTTTCTCGATTTGGTTGGTCTTGTATAAAGAAACAAGACCACAAAGTCATCATCTTTAACAGTATTGTGTGAATAGGGTACATGATACAAACCCGAAGCAATTTCCTGGTGACAGGGGATATTTATTCGCCAACTGCAAAATGTTCGAATAGCAGTATATGGCAGCATAATTGTGTGTCTGGAGGGGTTCCAAAATTTCTTTATGCCCCAGCTGGGTGCATAAGACGACGACTTGATTTTCGAACAAGACACAGATCTGCCACATTACCACAAAGAAGTTCGTGCATACTTGAACATATAATTTCCTGTGAGGTGGATTGGAAGAGGAAAACCAATTTTGTGCCTCCCCAATGATCCTCTGACCTTCAGATTTTACTCCGTGGAGATTGGTGAAAAATCAAGTGTATTTCCATTATGCCAAGAACCATTATGGAACTTAAACAACATAAAATGAAGCAATGAACTGTGTAATAATCCAATTCCTCCCATACCCAGCACAGAATGTTCCTAATAGAGACATATTGCGCTGGTTATGGAAGCTATTGGATTATTGGTACATAAACAGAGTAGCCAAAGGAACCTAAATGCAAACTTCCAGTTAAAACGTGAATATATCCTCTATCACCTGGATGTGGTTTCAGGTTTGCATCGGCTCTGGTAAAGTTTTTACAAAAGTTAGATCAGATATGGAATGTTTACTTACCTGTGGAAATTCTTTCTCGTACAATATGTGATTAGGCAATAATTGGTGATGGAATTTGGGGGCATCGATGGCTTTTTTGATATCAACTCCCATCCATAACGACATTGCGATTACCTAACGAACAAGAAGAGTCATTCATATTAATCACAGCGAAGAAATTGCTCTGCTATGGTGTATATTTCGTGAAATCGGATGCCATTTAAGTTGGGAAATTTTAAATAATTAGCCAGTAAGTGTTTTGTCATATATTACACGTAATAGTGGTAGAATATCTTAATAGATATAATATATTTATTGCAATCAGTGAAAATAAGTAAACTTTTACATGCATGCCTGATGCATTGCCCATAAAAGCAAAAATGCTAGAGGTTTAACATAGAAAGGAACTAAAACAGGAAAAACAAGTTGTAAACACGTGAAAACAGCTCCCTCCCTCCCTCCCCTCACAATAGTAACATACCTATCAAGGAAAAACAATGACAGTCACTCGGCTGAAGACCAGGGCTGCTCCTTGGTGATGCGTCTTCTGTAGGCTTAGTCCTCAATGAATTTATTGTAATCAGCATCCACCTCTCGGGCGTTTTGGAGCATCTCCATTGGCAGGAATCTGTCGTCCTTCCTGAGCCTCCACGCCACGGACTGTAATGAAGGAAGGGCTCATAAGGGTTTCGGGGGGGGGGGATGTTCTCCAGTTACACATCTGCCAAAAACTTGGCGTATTGATTTCACCCGCTATCATTTTAAGGGTGAAGATTCGTTTTGAGACTTTTCTGTAGTTTAGAAGTTTGGTCATTTCTGAAGTGTGTGTTGAGAGGTGAAGAATAAAAAAAAAAAAAAAAAGTTGCAAAATACGTTGTGGAAAAGTATTCATAGCCTCGATTGAAGTGTTCGATTTGGCCTTTTCAATTATTATGGCTAGTCGAGATTTAAAATTACTCAAGGAGTTAAGTGCTCCGATACATATTGAAAATCTCTCCCCTCGAAGGCTAGGTTTTGGAAATAACGATCTCTTAAAAGACCAAAGCTAGCTTTATTTACACTGTCCTAACAAAAATTATGGGAATTCCCCCCCCACACACTTTCTGATTGCTGGATATTGTGTGCGTCCACAAGATATGCAAATGTATTATAAAGACGATCAGCAGTTAGCCCATCACTTTGTTCATTTCAAAGGTAGGCGTCGAACGATGAGAATGCAGAAAGAGCTAAATATAGTTCTGTGTGCATCCAACATTTATGGAAGCGGTCTTTACGCCTTCCAACACCACAACCCCTGTGTCATTTCAACCCCAGGAACATTGCAGTGGCAAGCGTCCAGCTCAACTTAAACCCAATTGGACATCTCTGGATGAAGGTGAACGCAGAATTGTTCCAGGGCCAAGACTCTCTTTGTTAGTAAAGCTCACGAATGTCTTAAGGGAAAAGTTAAGTACGAGTGCCACGCTATTGATTTCGTTAAATAAATACATGTTTGGTTAATAACGAATGTTGAATTTTAGTAGGAGAGTATAGTTCTAGTCGAGGACAATTTTGTTGCCCAGTTAATATGCTCTTGAAAACGAGCTCTGTTTGCTAGAATTCTGTGGAAGTTATTTTTCATGGGAAAATGCGCGAGCTGCATTTTAAGAAAGAGTTTCTTGGGATGGAAAAGAAACGGAATGGTGTGGATTTACAAAATTTAAAATGTGAACTGTTGCCGGAACAGCGTTGTCAGAAAAAGTGAAACTGGAAGGAGACTTTTAAAATATGGCAAGTTCCTGTTTGTCACACGGATTCATTCATGTATACTTCATTATCAAAAATAATATTTTTATTCGAGAAGCCCCTCAGAAACGGATTCACGGGAAATTTCAATCCTGATTATCCAGGAATTTAAAAGGGGCTATTTTCGCCTGCGCCATCAAGAGAAGACATTTGCAGACATCGACTGCAAGTTTTCACACTTCGCTTGAGATTGCGCCTAACAAGTGGACACAAATCCGATTTTGATGACTGCGTGGAAATTCTCCGACTTATAGCGCCACCTAGTAGAATAAATTGCACAAAGAAATTATAGATTTTCATTTTCTGACAGTATTTCCAAACCACGGGGGAAAATCTTTTTCGCTCATTATTGGCACTGTTCAAATCAACGTGAAATGCTTAGTGAAGATTATAAAAATAATGTCGACTTATTATATAAACACGATTTTCCAAAACGGACCCTCGAAATTAAATATTAGATTCAGTACTATATATATTAAACATTTAAAAATCATATAAGACCTGTTCCGGTCTCAGTCCATCTTTTCTTCTGACGTCCTGGATCTCTACATCTAACTGGTCGATATTTCATAATCTTCTTTGGTAATTTTGATGGATGCATCCTGTCCAAATGATTAATCCATTTCCCTCGGTATTTGTAGATTCCATCTCTTATTGGATCAATACCCAATCCTTTACGAATCTCAGAACTTTTCTTCTTGTCCAATAATCTATAGCCACTGGTTCAACGATTACATTTCATTTCGGTACTTTCAATCCTTTCTCATCTTTTGATTTAATTGTCCACGTTTCACTTCCATAAAGTAAAGTGGGTCTTGCTTATCATCTTAAGCTTTTATCCTTGTATGCTTTTGAACTTTATTCGGCTTTAGAATATTGTTAATTAAACCTGTAACTTTTAAAAAACTGAGTTTTAATTCTATATCTTTTTCTTCGACATAAGAAAGATAACATCCTAGATACTTTAAATGAGTTTATTTGTTCCAGGATGGTATTTTATATTACTATTTTGCTTCTGATTGGATAATTACCTCTAAATGCCATAACTTTAGTCTTTTCATTCCAAATGTTTTTGCAGTATTGTTTAAGGTAAAAATTGATCTCTGAAGTTCGTCTTCATTCTGAGCTATTATTATTTGATCTTCAGCAAATAAAGTATTTAATTTAGTTACTCGATCAATTTTAAAATCACACAATTGATAGTATTCTTCCATTCTTTCACTATTGCGTTTATATAAATATTAAACAACGATGGTGACATCTGGCATCCTTGACGAACTCCTTGATTGATTATTTTCATTCATTCAGTAATACCAGGGAAGACCAACTTAATTTACGATGCGATCTACTTTTTCTCTTCAAAATGTACCGCGATCGACCCTCTCAAGAATTTCATTGCACATGGTTTTAAAAAGTTAATAAACACATATTGAAAATTGTTATTTATAAATTTTAAAATTAAATACAATTCAGAATTCTTATTTTAAATTCATACGTTTTTTAATTTATGTGAAGTTTGTGTCTTGACGTCATCTGCTAAGTTTTCGAAATCAGGGATACACTGTGATAAGGCCAACAGTAAAGAATCTTTTGTATGCAAGGTTGTAAGGGTACAGCGATTCTTCGTTTCAAATACGAAAAGGCCTTCATAGAGTTGCGTTTTGAAAGGTTTTCTTTCAAGAGATTGTCCTATGATGGAATTCACGATGTCCATAACACTTTTAGTGTTTAATCTTTTGCTAGTTAACACTTGTTGGTAAATGTTACAGTTGTAATTCAAAAAATCTGGGAATTCCTTCTTTTGGCACAATGCGATGAATCCATTAAGATGCCCCATCATTGCTTTAGCTCCACCTGTTGTTATTGATATGAGCTTAAATAGTGGTAATTTAACTTTTTCAATAAAATTTCTGAATGTGTTAAATGCAGGGTGTTTCAAAAATGATGGTCAATAATTTAAAGTTGAAAATTACAAACGAAAATAAGCAGAAAAGTCCCAGTGAACATCAGGCCGCAAACGAATCGTTTTCGAGATAATGCACATTTTCTGTTAAGATCTGCCACTGACTATGGGAGCACTCTGGGAGGGTAGTCTGTATAGCTGAGATCTTGTACACGCCGAATATGGTAGGGGTACAGTAATTGGCAATGTAAAATTCGCCGCACACTGCTATGACTCGGTACACGCTCTTGCAGATTTTGTTCTATTATTTCTAACCCCTTTTCCTGAACATCAGGTGTTATGCTTCTAGGCCTACCTGCTCGTACTCCATGTGTAAAGCGCCCATGTTCTCTAAGGCGTTGATGTACCCTGATGAATGTGCGCCTGTTGGGCTGCCTTCGGCGGGGAAATGCTTCTTGATACAACGTGCAGCCTCGAGTGCACTGCCGTTGGCTTTACCATACATGTCCGCATACTCTTCGTTGCTGTAACCTCATTCCATGTTGACTGTCCTTTGACAAGTATTAGTATGCCTGCTACGTCTCAGAGCATTGGGAAAGGGAGAGAATGAGCATAACCTAACCTAAACAAACAAGTCAGTGGTGGATCCCAACTCTGTGCAGTTCATCTTGTCAGTGGTGGATCCCAACTAGAAATGTACAATATCTCGAAAACGATTCACTTAAGGACCCATGTTTACTAGGCTTTTTTTTTTTTGCATATTGTAGTCTGTACAGTTCACCTTTAAATTATTGACCATCACTTTTGAAACACCCTGTATATCAAGACCTTTAGTTCTTTCTTTTAACGAAACCATACCCAGCAGTTCTTCTCTAGTGGCACAATCTTCGAAACCCATACGAATAAAAACGAGCAATTGAGCTGTATCAGTAAAGTCTGTAGACTCACCCAGTTGTAAAGAAAAGGACACGCAATTAGCAATATGAGCACGCAGTTGTTCGCTGACATTTTATCATTACAAAAAAGTACTCTAGTTCCCACTCTTGATGAAAATGATACGTTTTACTATTTTTCGTAGTACAGTATTCATTTAAAATCAGAGTATTAAATTCACGTATAATTACTGTCCAGTTATTAACATTAAGTAAGCTAAATAAGAATTCCACATTTACACTATGACTCCACAACGTAACTGCGTGAACGTGGTTCAACGGATTTGTAATAAGCCTATACAAGTGGGCCACATAACATTCAGATTTTGACTAATCTATTTTTTTATGTATATTTAAAATTCGTTGTGACCTGATCGACCGAAATTAAAGCCGCGATCGACTTGTTGGCCATCCCTCAGTTATATCTATACCACAGTTGGACTTTATTGCAATTCTGTTATTATGATAGACATCCATTACAGCATTTAATAATTGATTAGGGATGTTTAGTTTTAATTTCCCATAATCTTCCTCTAGAGACCATATTCTCTGTTTTTCTCTATTAAAATTTTTAATGTAAAAGCTGGGTCAATACAGGACCTTTCCTTTCTAAATCCATTTTGTTCTTAATATAAAGCAAATTTCGTGAAACAGTTCGAGATAGAAATTGAAGCTGATTTCTGAATGACAGTGGGTAGAAGATCCAGTGAAAGAAAGAATTCAGTTTGCTATCATTACTTAAGTGAAGGTAGTGGTTGGGTGAGTTTTAATTTCACGTTCGACTGATTACTTTTGCCAAATTCGATACTCTCCCATCATTTTTATGTTTGTTTTCAGTACCTCTCGCGCTCAAGTTCGGCGCGATATTCTTTGCGAAAAATGATTCAATATAAAAAGGTTGAGACCCCTTCGAACCCATTTCTGGGCCACCATTAGTGCTGACGCACTAAAATTCTGAAAATATCACAGAAAATTTGCACTGCTTAAGTGCACATTCAGTAGCCAACGTATAGTCAGTGCCTTTTTGTACATAATACCACTTAATATTTTAACACTGGAATTAAATATTTATTTTTTGTGCCGAGTACTTGGCTATCAGTTGAACATTTATGCATTACAAATGAAGATGGTATTTTTTTCCACTGACAAATCGCTTTCTTTCTGCACGCAACTTTTTTTGATAATCAACATATCTTATATTTAAGTTATGCCACCCCCGGTTAAAGCAATTTTGAAAGACAGAAAGAGATAAAAATACCTCTCGTATTCAGCTTACTCAGTTTTTTAACAGTCTTTAAAATAGCAATTGTTATGTTATAGGTGTTTGATTTACAGCCTCATTAAACCAAAAAATCGCAGTCTTCCCCTCTCTTTCTGGTGGGTTAGGAATTTGTCTTAGCTTCCTCGGCTTGAGTCAATTAACTTCATGGTAAGGTACTCCAACTGTCATGTCTAAGTTTAGTGTACAGTATTATTTATTGCATTTCCACTTTTTGGGATGAAATTCCCACGTTCTGTGGGTGTGTATGGAAAAGCTCAACCCAAAACGGACCAAATCGGGCGTTTCCTGTCATCGTGTAAAATATAAATAATAATAAAATAAAAACACTTGCCGTAGCCACTGCACTCGTAATCCTGGTGCCGCCTGCAGCACCCACAACCATTTTTACATCTCCATTTCCGTCCACAATAATTGATGGTGCCATCGAGGACAAAGGCCTAATGCCAGGACGGATGCGGTTCTTAGTAGATGGAGGCACACCGAAGTAATTGGTGATGTTTGGAGAGGAAAAGTCGTCCATTTCATCATTCAGAATTATGCCAGTAGAGGGAGAACGTCTTTGACTTCCGAAACTAGAAAACGAAGGAAAAATGCAGTAATTAGTAAAATATGGTCTAGATTCATATCTAGCAAATAAAGGAGGAACACAGAAAAATGATATGTCGACTAATTATTTTTTATTTAAGATTTACGTATTATCGAGACTACAAAGTTTTTTTTTTTTCTAATGACGAGTCCCGAGAAGGGTTATGTTAAAGTTTGGTATTCTCTTGCAGAAACCCAGATTCTATAAATGAATTATTTATAGTCAGAGTTTTAGGAGATTCCGAAAAATAGTAAGGATAAAATGAGTAACTGCTGTGTATAGAGTCGCTATGTCACTTCGCTACCAGCATGGACCTAAGGAAGATAATTAGAAGCCAAACGGTTATTGAAGCCTTGAATGTAATAAAAAATAAAAATTGTGTGCCCGCCGAGTACGCATAGCGGAAGTTAAGTGAAACTTTTGGGTTTTCAGCATCATCATCATCATCCTTTCAAGGATTTAGGCCAAAGGCTTGTTCCAGTCTCAGTACATATTTGTTTCGGACGTCCAAAGTACTCTTGCTGGATGAATCCTATCCAAATGATATTCAATTTTCCTCTGTATTTGTAGATTCTATATATTATTGTATCAATACCTAATTCTTTACCAATTCCAGAACTTTTCTTGTCCAATAATCTATAGCCACTAGTTGTGCGAATAAATTTCATTTCAGCACTTTCAATCCTTTTCTCAACTTTTGATTTAATTGTCCAACTTGCTACCACTGTATAAGCTTTTATCCTTGTGTGCTTTTGCATTTTATTCGGTTTTAGGATATTGCCAATTAAACCTCTAACTTTTTAGAAAATTGGAAAGTTTTAATTCTATATCTTTTTCTTCAACATAAGAAAGATAACATCCAAGTTACCTGAACGAATTTACTTGTTCCAAGATGGTATTTTGGTTTTTAAATTTTTAAAATCGGATTGTTAGAAGCTGAGATATAGCGATTTGAAACGTAAACGCGACACGCGTGCGAGTTACACAGTGGCCGCGCTGTAGGGTCACTGATTGTGTCATGAATGGCTGTTACGTCATTTGGTGTCGCATTTTTGTGGCGATTTTTGTCAATCCACGGACTCAAGTTACTCCCATGTGAAAACTGCCTGGGGCGCGCCTAAAGAAGTTTCACTTCAACAAGGAAGAATAATAAAACAATGACACTGTCTCATTGGTTTGTAGACAAAATTCCTTTGATCTGCAAAATTGGTTAGGGCCTCTCCAGTAGAAAATTGGATAACATAGCAACTTATCGTACTGTGTGGAAATGTTTGGGCTTGATTTAGGTAACGGCCGAAGTTGACATACTGGACAGAAGGGATCTTTATGGACTTCTCACCATGGGAAATTAAGTTAATTAACAGTTTGAAATTACAAAGTTTAAATTTAATAAACAGATTTAAATTAAGAATTGGCCATTGCAGATTTAAAAATACTTGCAGTTATACAAAGAGCAATTGCCTCTTGCAATGCAAGTTTGCAACAGCCAATGAGGAACTGCAATGAAATACCACGTCGGTTTAAAGAAGATAAATAATACTTAGACGAAGTAGATTGAAGAAATTAATGATTTTACAGGTTCAGATAGCAGTGCTTTTATATGCCAAGGGAGATAATGCTATTTAAGCATTGCATATCATTTTTCCACAGCTGATATTGTATTCGGAAACCATTTTTTCTGCCATTATAGATAACTGCATTATTTTGACTTCTCTATTTTACGTTTTTGTGTTTTCAGTTTTCAGCTTAATATTTGTGAGAAGTGCTAAGTCCTGTAGGAAGTCAGCATTATGGAGCTTATGTTGGAGATCAAATGAACGAGGAACACTGCCTCTTAGAAAGGCAGTTATTTCTTATCTAAGTTGGAGAAATCTCACTAAACATTTTCCCCAACTAAGCCACCTGACTTATGCATGCAACAGCAGTCCCCGTAAGCAGAGTCCAGTTCTCTAAATAAGGAACTTCCTGTGAGTAAGGGAACTGTTTCTTACTCTAATCAAAAATTTGATTAGAGTAAGAAACTTAGAGTAGCCGCAGCTTTACATAGTTCGATAGATTTTACGCACAGTGCCTCTTGATTAATAATACACTCCTGTCACTAGCGTAGCTACCCTTTTTCCGGCCCGAAGGCAAAGAACATGTTCGTGCTCCTACTTAATTAATGAAAATTGCAAAATCAGGAGACAGCCAAAGACGCCAGGCCCTTAAAGGACCCGGAGGCAATTGCCTTGCCTGCCTACATGGTAGCTACGCCACTGAGACTGCTGTATAAAATTAATAGAACGCGTAGGAAACGTGGTCTAACTCGTACAGTTTGCGATGAAGGGACAAAATTTGCTATAGTGGTATACCAGAGTACTGTACTCCTCCACTACGCTGTGAACTGCAGAAAATGTCTTCCCCTTTAGTTGAGGTGCGCAAAGGACACACTTTTTTTAATAATTCTAAAACGAATTGCTTCACGAATTGTTTCGACCAAAACTAACAGCTTCTGCTGTGTCTGCCCTTTCATCAATAGCCAGCGAAGAATAGGGACAGTCTCCAATGACAGCTTCAATGACATCCTGAAAGGGTGATTGAAAGCTGTCCAATGACAGCTTTAAGGTTGTCAGACAAATGTCTGCGCGTGTAGCACAGTGGCTTCGTCACCGTCCTCCCCACACTGTGTGGAAAAGGCGCGGATTCGAATTACATCGATGACGCGAGGAACTTTAATGGGCTATTTCACTCCGTGGCGATTTAGTCTGGGCCAGGCGTAGAGAGCAAGACTTTTTGATCAGAATCTGGGTTTTTCATCCAACAAAACAGGCAAATCGACCAGAGAACCCACGCCGTTTACAGACATGGGTGTATGTAATAACTTATCAGGTGACCCTAATGTAATAGTTTCGTTTTTGTCAGACAAATGTTTACTGATATAATCAGTTCTAGTAACTGTTTCGAAAAAGATACAGGCTTAAATTCTCTGGCCTGTACGACTCTGCCATTTTAACGGCACACTGTTTAACGAATTCACCCTTCGTGAATGGTTTCTTGGCCTTAGGAAGCTCATCACTATTGATAAAGGAAGTCAAATCTGATGATTCTTTTATTTGTATTACGTTGCTGAGATACACTTTTTTGTTGCGTGAGCTTCTTTTTCAGTGTTCAACCACGATTTTCCGTGACACGCAGGAATGTTTCTCTTGGTTTTGGCGGTGCTTTGTCGTCTAATGCCTTTTGAGGTTATATTCTTTCAAAATAGTTAACGCAACACTTGGAGGAAAACTAAGGTATGTTATCTTCAGTAAGAATAAACAAGTAGTCGAATTCCCATTCTGGTTTGAACGCAAGGTTTTCGCTGTCCACTTTTCTAAACTTTAAAAACATTAAATTTAATCGACACAAGCTTGTAAATTATGTTCTTTATGTAAGCTTATACAAATGTTAATCTCCTTTTTAGGGGACTCTTTTTGCTTTGTTGTTCTTATTCTTCTTGTCTCTTTAAAGCCTATTTTTTGTGATAAGAACTGAAATTTCTTTTATAATTTATTTAAATATAGTTAATTAAATCTCAAAATTCGATTTCTTTTGAAATGGTCAAATTTCACTTGCGTGATAAGTTTAAATTCCTCTTGTACACCGGAAACTTCTTTTATGATTGGTAAAAAATGATATTGCATCAAAAACAGGAATAGTAAAAATCATATATTTGCATATAAAACGTAAACATTTTCCAAGATGCAAGAGCAAACACTAAATGTAAGATAAAAACACTACTCACACATAACCTAAAAGCAACGGCGCGCGCAATTACATCAGCTTCGGAAACTGTGTGACGCCACCTTTCTGGCGACTGAAAGCTAAACTTAGGGCACTCATTGAACGCTAGATCGTTGTAATGGTTATTAGGGGATATTGCGCTGGCCGTTTAAAACGATATTGCGACTCGGTTCCGGTCTGCTGGGCGTCAGTTGGCCATCACTGACCCGCGCTATCCAAAGTCAATCAGTCTACGCGGGTAGCGGAGTTTAATAATCACTGTCCTCTCTACATCGGGTGACAAAGTCCCGAGTTCCAATCCCACAAATGATTCGAGAAACTTTTATGGTCTTTTTCACACCGTGGCTCAGTTAGTCTGTATCTGGCATGGATAGCAAGAAACTCGGGTTTAAGATCGAGCAGAAAACACGCAATTTGTGGACGTGTTACGCATGGGCAGATGAATGAATTCTCGAGTGGTCCTAATATGACTTTTCTTTTTATAATTCAAAGTCGATCATCAGTAATTTTATCATGAAATGGAAGCATGAGGGTGTCATCATCCAGCAAAGCACAGGACAATAACACGAAAGCTCACTCCACGTAACCAGAAGATATTCGGCAGGGTAGTACAATGATCTTGTCAGACAGCAAAAGATCAATTGAAAGTTTGGGCATCAACGAGAATTAATCTGCACAAATACACTACGTTCTGACCTCCATACTATCTTCATTGGAGGATGGCGGCGCATAAGCCTCGCCTTAATTGGTACAAAGAACGCTGCAATTGGTCCATAGACCAGGGATGATTCTTGCTACGGCTACACTCTATCTAATGAGAGAAGCGGATGTGCAGGATTCCTGGAAAATGCCTGCTGCCATTGTGCTAACAATGACGAGATGGTGGTTTGCAGGGAATCATGAATGCTGACTCATAACTTAATATTTTGGCCAATCTATTCTCCCCTAAAATGTAGTTACGAATGCTTTAATAATTCTATTTTATTAATTATGTTTTTGAAATGCGTGTAAAATTAGAATAACAATATACTCACAAACAAAATTAAGTTAGAATGAAGAAACAATGTTACTTACTAAAGGTTGATTGTGCTAGTAACTGACACTGCGTCACCGTTTGGTGCCAGAACGGAGAGTTGAGAAGTTCCATGATCATCTTTTTGTACAATCTGTACTCCGTAATGATTTGGATCATTGAACGTCTGGTTGTCCATGATCAGCATTCTGATATCTTCTCCGTAGTCGCTCGAAGTCATGTCTTCCACCAACTGTGCAAGATGAATACAAGAGAGATAAATAAGAGTGATTACTTTCGGCAGCTGCAAAATTCACCCACGATAAATTATTCCTTACCTGCTGAAGAGCCGGATCACGAGGGTTATCCTCTAGTTCCGTCCTCTTGGCATAAGCGAACTTAAAGGCCTCCGTTAACCTGTGGTAGAACAAGATGGAACGGTCTTCTGATTTCGCTACCTCAGATGTAATGTTAAATCCCTTCAGGATGTTTAAAATCAATCCCAAAACAGCTCCACTTCCAGGAGGAGGGACGGAATAAAGAGTCATGTTGTGTATAGAAACTGTTATCGGAAGTTGCCAGCGAGGAGAGTAATTTTGCATGTCAACTGTGGTGATTCTTCCACCTAGTTACCGAAAGAGAAATATTATGGCTCTCGGATTTCACATTGCTCTTGACTTTTCTAAATTTTTATCCAAATAGTCAACACCAGTGTATTCTTTTTAACAATATATATTTATTCATATACACCGAGTGATCTCTGAATTATGACCACCTACCTGATACCACCATTGTGCCACCGTTCGCACAGATAACAGCTACTATTCATCTAGGAATTGACTCCACTAGATTTCTGAAAACGTTTAGGAATCTGCAGCCATGCGCCTGCAAGGCTTACCACATTATTCGAATATATGACGGGCGCCTGTCAATACACCCACTTCTCGTTCGAAAACGTCTCACAGGTTGAACATCAGTTCAACGATACCAAGGCGTCCACGTATTGCACCAGGTATTTGGACCCATCCGACCAGCACTCTCGTTTCCATCTCTCGTTACCAGCGCGTTGTGAACCCCACAGCTTTCACCATCGATGATGATCAGCGGTGAGGAGAGGGTGTTTCTTGTGTCGTCTGCTACTGTGGTACCCCATAAGTCTAAGTGTGCGGCCTATTGTCATTTGGAACATTGTTCTTGATTTCCAATATTGTATTGAGATGAGAGTGTCTATCAGGGACCTGCCGTTGATTCCGGATTACCTTCCATAATCCTCTGTCGGCGAGAGGTGGTTTGACCCGTTCGACACCATTCTTTGCACACCTTATTCACAGTGGGTCGTGGTTAAGGATGCGCACAATCATGCCTATCTGAAACCGACATGACGTGTCGTTTCCGATATGGAAGAATCCGACGCAAGAGTTCGCACAATCATGCCCTTCTGAAACTCCGTGATATCTTTACTACAGTTCCATAACTGTTACTTTGACTTGCACAGCCAGATACAAATTACCCCTTCTTGAGCATAAGAAGCTGTTCAACTTTTTACTCGTATACTGCGGACTACGTTGTATAATCCATTACGGATGGGATGGTCACAATTCAGTGATCACTGAGTGTATATATATTCATATACTTCAACATATTATTTTAAAGAAACTAAGGACTCTGATACTTTTATGTTGAATAGTGTAGTAAACGAAGTAAGAACAAAGTTTGAAATGGGTATCTTAACAAAAACTAAGAATAAAAAGTCCAGAGGCCTTAATACAATGTCCATGGCTAAAGCCATTCCCCTGCTTAGCTCGAAACATAGGCCCCATTCTTATGAGAAAACGTGGATTCTAATATCGTTTTTTGGGAGGAACTTTCTTCACAATTTCGGTCTCCGACGAGGGTTTCATAGAGATTTTATCCACCTTATACGCAAGCAACCATAGAATAAACTCAGTATACAGGCACAATATGCTGATGCGTCCTAGCCTTAGTTGCTCTGGCGCTTAACATGCATCAACAACCTATTCTCAGAAGGTGGAATCACTGGAGATGACCAAACCAAGATGTGATCTAAGAGTTCGTCAGCCAGTTGGTATAATCACCTTCCTCCCCACACCGGGTGGAAAAGACCAGAGTTTGAATCGCGTCAATGACGCGAGTAATTTTTATGGACCTTTTTTTTACAACGTGACTGAGTTGGTCTGTCTCAGGCGAGGGTAGCATGGTTTTTCTCTGGAGACTCTTAGTTTTCGTCCATCAAAAAAAAAAAAAAAAAAACCCCACAGAATACGTGCAATTTACAGACATATTATGTAAAGCATAATATGGTCAAAGTAAGCTGATGTGCCTTAAACCAACCACCAGAGTTCGTCAATTCCATTTTAATTGGCTATATGAATCGATAAATGTGTTCAAGAAAGCATTTGATGTCTGCAAGATTTTAAGTTGCATATTTGTCTGATGCAGCAGAAAAAATCTGACATTTTTTTCCCTCTCAGTCAGGCGCCTCCGTAGCCAGGTGGGAAGGAGCAGCAGTGCGTAGCACACGCTTCTTGATTAGACCGGGGTTCGAGCCCGTCACCACCAAATACGGAGGATGCGGAAAGGTCAGGGAATGACCACCGCATATTCCCGGAGCAATATGGCCTTAGTTGCTAATGCTCCTAAAAACCAAAAACAACAACAACAACAACCCTCTCAGTCTGTGTAGAATTGAAGAACCTCGTATTCATTAAGATCATGCCCATAGTGATTAAAGCTGGCCAAGCTGATCGACAGGGGTAGTTGGTGGACAAGTCTGCTGTTCCGGGTCTGAGAACAAAAGATTACTTTGCATGAAAGGAGGGTATCCATCAGACTCATTACGAATTTGGAGAGGTGAGAAGGTTCCTTGAGAGAATCATTCAATTTCTGAGAGGCATATTTAGATTAGCTCAGCATGTAGACTGGAGCTTTATGTACAGTGAACGGATAGCCACTAATTGGTTTATCTGTCGCAAAGTACGAGGAACCAGCTCGTAAATTTAAGTAACATGCAGGTTTAGTATAAGCTACGTACATTTGGTGGCCATTTAATTGGGCACATCCACTAATAGCGAGTATCTCCCCAACTTCAGCCCTTATAACAGCCTGGATTCTTGTATAGACTAGATGACGTATTGAAAGGATCAGTATCAATATGGTGCTGATCCTTGTTGGCTCAATTACTTCCCACAGTTGCTGCAAATTAGAAGGTTGCGAATCTCCACTATGAAGAAGTTCCACTCATCCTACAAATGCGCAACTGGACTACAATCGGATGACTGGGGAGAATTCAGTCTCATTTCTAGTACCAGTTCTGTTCAGTTCTGGCCTAGTGGTATCTGGTTCCAACCCAGTAATATCTGGTTCCCACAGATATTACTGGGTTGTTATTTGATTGACTGCAGCTCTTCTGTTACGCAGCCATCACATTACGTGGTTTCGCCACTTGTTCGATTCTCACCGTGCTATGAGTGCAGGAATTTCTAATGCCTTCTTCAATCGGGGCTGTAATTATCCGACATCAGACGGAGGAAGTAGGGTTTCCCCATGAGTTATTTCCGGTTTTTCAACCCGCACAAAATTGATATCGGCCTGTGAAGTCACAGTTCTGCAGACATAGTACACTTATACGGATATAACTTACTCTTGGGCTTCAATCCGAATAAGTCTTCTTTTTGGCTTTTGCACCCGGTCTATACACGATGAAATTTGATTTCTTAAATTTAGGTCATTATGGAGTGGCTTTCTCTTTGGCAGCGAGCTTATTTTTCACTATGGTACGAATAGATATACATTGATATTGTATAAAAACATTGTGAGAACCCTGTTGTCTCGAAACTTTATTAGACATGTTGGACAAACAACTTGCGATCGAGACCCGCTAATATTTGTAAAATTTATTTTTCAGGAATAACTGCATCCACGTAAGATGTAATCAGAATGGATGGAAATTGTTTCAAAGACTTGCTTAAAGATGGAGGAATCTTGCAACAAGACAAAGGAATAAAATAAAAGCTTTTATCCTAAATCCACGCATGGCTAATAATTGAAAGTATAATGGGAGAAGATTACCTGAAGCTTGATGGCTGCTTTTCGTTTATAACATATTCCTGAAAAATATCTCGGGTAAGAGATTTCCTGACTTAAAATATAATATTTCAAAATTTTAGCATTTCTTAATATCCTATTTATTATATTTAGTATTCTATTTTTATTTGGTTAAATTCAAAACATTGATTTAAATTCAAAATGAGGACAAGCAAAAATCACGATAAGTTAATTTGTTCGATTTTACGAATATTTAGGGGTCTTGATCACACAAGTTGTCTGTCCAACATGTGGCACAAATGTGATGGATTGAGCGCATCTGATCGAATGACATTTGTGTATATCGAAATAATTATTTCTCGGATTAAGAAAAGCGGGTTATCTTACCAAACGTTTGAATGTCTTCCACCAGCTTTGAAGCTAGAGGATGATCCCCGTAAAGAACATCTGCTCCACCACTCGCGATAGCAGTCAGGGTATCAACGAGATCCCACCTCCTTAGGATTTCGCCTTCTTTGTACACTTCTCCAGTTTCGTTGTTTACGAAAATTTGCCTAATTTAAAAACATAAGAAATCGATTATATTCGGGACAAAGCAAGAAATTTTATTTCAAGAAATTTTTGTATTAAGTGGACTTCAAAAAATAAAAATGGCGTCGTCTCCATATAGTTTTGTTTTCAAAAGGTAATTACATACAAGGATTAACAAGAGGGGGGAAAAACTCCCTCATTATTTGATGTTCTGGACTCAACTTCTGAGTTTTGGTCTTTGAGAGTATATGGTGTTTTAGTCTATCAACCGGAATCACATTTACGGGGCCTTCGTGGGCAGCACAGTTGGTAGGATCGCCCTCCTCCCCACACCGGATGAAAAAGAACTGAGTTCGAGTCCCGTCGATGACGTGAGGAACTTTTATGGGCCTTTTTCACAACGTGGCTGAATTAGTCGGTCTCAGGAGAGGGTGGCATGGTTTATTTATACCGGAAACTCTGGTTTTTCGACCACAGAACACGCATTTTACAGACAGTATACACAGAACAATATGGCCTAAGTTGCTACAACAACTGATGATATTGTTTTCTTTTGCACTTTACTACTCTGCTGCGAAAAACTGCACCAATTAGACAAAATGAAGTTACTTTGCTTTAAAAGTGAATAAGTTTGCACGTTCTTCATCGAATGTTAATAATCTTTTAATAAATATATAATGTGTTATAATCAGAAAGCTGTATCAGAAGAAAAAGCCTAAATGTAACTCCTATTTCTTCTTATTATGAACGATATTACTGTATATACGTAAGGACTGATTTTTTTTTTTTCCCATCCTCCATTCCCATTCTAGATTTTCCTCTTTCTGCCTTCAGTTGCTATAACATTTATCATTGACAAAACAATTGATAATCTGTAGCTCCCCCATAAGTTGGGCAGGGAAGGCCAACTCTAGGTGGCTGCCTTGTCAGTCTCCCAACAGGGGGGACACCCTTTCTTAGTTTGCACCGCACCTTAAAAAAGGGGCGAATCAACAGAACGAAAACTATGCTATTTTGATTTAGCAATTTTCCTTCAGTTTAAAATTCAATCATTGCAATTTCTCATAATGTACACGCGTACGCCAAAAATCCACTTTTCATTCTGTTCTGTATTTTCTGTTTGTTTCATTCTTGGTAATTGTTTTCAGGAACAGTTAGTTATCTTAAAGTTCTTTCTTGGCACGAAAATACAGGCACCTGCATTTCCTTTATGAACTAGGAAAATATTGAATCATTTTATATTTCCACTGTTAGCATCTCATTGGATAATAGGATTTTTGACTCAACCTGTAAATTTAATCGTTTAGCTCGAGTTCCATTAGGTATAAAAAAAATCTTCCCAAAAATAGATAGTTTTGTAGTTAAAGGTGCACTCGCGGATGGTACCACGATTACCATGCATGGCATGGGGTTTAATCCCGACAAGGGCAAAGGTTTCACGGTTCTCGCTTTCTCATACTCGGACTTTTAATCCACAAAACAGGCAAACTGCCATAAAACGCGCACAGAGTATAGACAATATACTGACGCTTCGTGGCATTAGTTTCATAGGCGAAAATTTTAATCATCTTGACACGAAGCAGTCATCATCGAACATAGTTTAATAATAAGTAACTTAAGAATAAATGTCAGTGTATGAGAAGATACTCCGCTGATGATAGATTACCCACATCTTCCAGCGTGGGATTTTTCCTCCCTATTCGCTGACTTTTTCTTGGCTGACCTCGATGTGTCCTCCCATCCAGGTGGGATAATTCTGCTGACGAGTGACCTTCTCCTGTAGTGGGAGTTTGGTCCAGGTGGCCTAAATCATTTCTGTTGATGCACTGAAGTCTCATTAAACTTTACTGCTTCGAGTGCAGCTGAGATACCAAGTTACTCTGCACATCTCAATACGTCTTTTTCTACCAATGCTGAGACTCCTTACCACGAAACCCTCGTGGGTAGCACATTTGGAGGAATCGCCGTCCCTAAACCGTATGGAAAAGACCTGAGTTCGAGTCCCGTCGATGATGGGAGGAATATTGATGAATCTTTTTCACAACGTGACTGAGTTATCCTTCTCAGGCGAGGGTAGCATAGTTTTTCTCCTGGAAACTCGAGTTTTTCGTCCAGCAAACAGAAAATCATTTTTTTCCCTCAGAATACACGCAATTTACAGACCGCATATACGGAACAATATGCCTTAGTCGCTAACGCTCCTAAAACTCAACTACAACAACAGAAGTGGACGGTCCACTTCTTCGTGGCAGGGGTCGGGAACTAGCCAGCAGATCTCCTGGTGACTGTTGCTGGTTAATTGCTAAGAGACCAGTTATTCAACACAAGTGCGATAGCACACTGTACATAAACTCTGTCACCACACATCTTTCTCTGATCTTATCAGTCTCCCTGTTGGAGATGGTCTCTTTTACAGGGGTGCCCTTCTATCCTTTTAACTTCCGTTTTCCATGTGCAAACCTTCCTATAATCCACCTGTTTTATCTTCACTTCACCCCCCACGCTCATTTCCAATAAAAACTTTCCGAATCGGGTTTATTTTGAGCTGGAGAGGTCCTTCCCGGCAAGCCCAGGAGACTCGGGTTTCACTCCCGCCAGAGACTTTATGTACACCATGCACCCAGCCTACAATAAGGGTTAAATGAACAGTTTTTTTGTCTGACAGGTACGTAATAAAATGTTTAGTCATACTATATTCATTCATTCACTGGCCAAAACATTACAAACCTTCATTCAACATCTGTAGGGCTTCCTTCTCGAATTACTGTAGCATAGATTCCACCAGGTATCTGAAGGATTCTAGCCCGAGATTTGGCCATTCTTCCGTCAGGGTATTTGTCAGCTGCTATACTGTGGTGAGTAGATAATTTTGAAACCGAATTGCGCTTTCCAACATATTCTAGACAATTGGAATCAATTCTGGGTAATCAGGCAGCCAGTGTAGCTGTTCGAAATTTTGGGACTATTCCTAGAAACATTCAGATATAATTGTTGCAGGGTGCATAGTTGCGTTGCGTTGTCGCTTTGAAAGGCTCCATCGCAATCATGGTAAAAATAAAACTTTTCAGAATGAAGCAATTCCAATGCAACAGAAAGAT
The DNA here is from genome assembly GCF_048544385.1 of Mastigoproctus giganteus. Lineage (NCBI taxonomy): Eukaryota > Metazoa > Arthropoda > Arachnida > Uropygi > Thelyphonidae > Mastigoproctus > Mastigoproctus giganteus. Next base: position 155,882,582 of record NC_143587.1, on the reverse strand, counting down.
ATTCATTGTAGATAACAGCACGGCCTACTGTGATGAGAGTATCCACTTCGTACCATTAGAACATACCATTTCCAACCAATTGAGTGGCGGACACGAAACACTGGATCCATAGCGTCATGAACTTCGCGCCACACTTTTTAACCACATTGAGCAGTGACAACATTTGCCGTTTCCGATATGGAAGCATCCGATGCACGAACTCCCACAGTTATGCCCTTTCCAAACTCCATGATACTGCTACCTTATCACTTTGATTTGCACGGCCAGATGCAAATTAAACTGCGAGTTATGTGGCATAGGCCAATACGGATGGAGCGCATCAGCGATCACCTAAGTGTATATTGATCCATTGAGTAATAAGAGAGATTCCTACCTCATGCTGGGTTCGTTGATGATGCCTTCCTTTTCTTGCTGCAGAGCGCGAGCGAGATGCGGACTGACAGCGATCCCTTCTTGACACAGTTCTATTGTAGGCTGCACAAGATCTCTCCAGGGTAGTGAACCATACTCTTGGTGAGCTATGTAATAGCCTGATAGCTCCCCAGGAACAGCAATTGACAGACCCCCTAGTGGGAAAAAGTACAATATTTATTATTATAAGTCGATTTGCATCCAGCAGTTATATCTGCAACAGTTTTCAGTTATCAGCGGTTGATTTTTTTTGTGTAGCAATGTTATGTTGTAGAAGAAGAGCGTGTTATAACATGCAACAAGTCTTTGCTGGAAAATAACCAAATATATACGCTGTACCAATTGTTCAATAATTATGGCACCGAGCCAAAGTTTGATAAAAATGCTTTGAATAAAATTAACTTTATTATAAAATTGAATTGTTTGACTGCTCATAGCTGCCCCCTGGTGCTTCACTCAGTCTTAATTTATTCTGTCATCTGGTTTTCGTTCATTGGCCATCTTCATATCGCGTGAACTGAAAGTTCTGTCGATGATAGGTAGGAATTTTTCCAGCAGAGACAAGAAGGTAATAATCTCGTTGTGTAAAATGATCCAGTCAAACCTGTACGCAGTACAGGTTTGATAGAATCATTTTAGAAAGGATGTGGATCTGCGGAATGGGTGTAGAGAAGAGCAACAAGATTAGTCAAGGACACAAAGAGATATACTTATCAAAAAGACTTCCAGTGTACCCCCTGACATTGTGCTGCCATCTATGAGGACAATTTTGTACTGTGTCTTATAAATCTGTGCAAATACATTTGTTTGTAGTGTTGATAGCGATCGAAGCCACACAAATCGTGCTCTTCCTCCTAGTGGTGTTCTGGTGTGTGTCAGCAGGGTCTGGCATTCTTTTCTCTCATCTTTGCTCTCTCTCTCACACACAGTCTCTGAGAACTTGTGGGGTTGGGGGGAATTTAAGGACGCATTACATAGAAAAAAAAACAACTGTAAAGCAAATTGAAGCACGAAGAACTTAATCTTACAGGAATAAGCTAACAAGGACAGCTTGTAGAAACACGTATTATTCATTGTTATCCACAACATGCGATGAAGAAATTCGTAGTAGTCAAAAAATTAATTTAAATCAACTTCAGAAACATATTTGAATGTTCTTAATTTTCTTGGGAATATTCCTTCGAAATTTCGTACTGTAGATGGAATATTCTTTATGAATATTCCATCTAATACATTTATCTCATCTAGCCTTATCAGCTGCTGTGAACTATTATTATCAATCTTTACCGTATAAAGTGAATATGCATTTGCAGTGTTTATAGCCACGTGGCCAAGGGGTGTCACCACAAGGAAAACAAATTTTGGTTTACTTTTCTTGCGATTAAGTTATGCTTTCGATATTCACAAGTCTCTGCTGTAGTTAGTATCGCAAAATCATACGCAATACTAACAATTGCGTTTTCCACTGAATCCCAATCTATTGCGTATTCCATTGAATTCTTGGGATGGAGAGGACTGTTGATGTTGTAGGGTTTTAGCCGTATGTATTGTCTGTAAATTGCGTGTGTTCTGTGGTCGATCTTCTGTTCGCTGGAGGGAAAACCGGGAGGAAAAACAATGCTACCCTCGCGTGAGACCGACTAACTCAGCCACTTTGTGGAAAAGGTCCATAAATTATTATTATCGTCATTGACAGAATTCGAACTGTTTACCACCCAGTGTGGGAAGGACGGTGATTATACCAACTGTGCTACCCACGAGGGCGGAGTAGGAGAACTGGAACTTGTTCATCAGTCGAAATGGGGCTGAGTTGTACGAATTACTGTAAGATGGTATGATTTCTTCCATTACCTTTTTTCTTTGTGTCATTTTTTTTATCCAGTGTAAGATGGATCCTTTGTTTTTCAATTGGAGATGTACAACAGGGGTCTTAACAGATGAGGTAATTCAGCTGATTATAAAGGCCAAGTTACTTGATCAATTAGATGAAGACTGGTACTGGTTATACAGTACTTAGTTTTAACTCTTACGAGTTGTAAACTGGCAGTGCTTGCAATTTGTGTCGTCAAGTAGAAGCAAGATGGCAGTTCGAAACTGTAGCATCTTTAGTGGTAGTTTTGCCTTTGGTTAAGATAGGCACCCTAGTGCCGGTCCCTTCCAATTCAATATGTGCCGAACTTCTTTACCAAATCTAAAATTCTCCACCCTCTGAAATCAGGGAACAATGTTAACTAAAATTAATATAATGACAAAATTAACCATAACCCGAAACTTATTATTCGCAGTTTAATCTCATAATTAATGCAATTAAACTTACATAAATGCTGCACTTAAATCTGCTTGAACTGTTATAAATAAATTTTCTGTTTATACTCCGGGACGACCAAACGGTCAGAGGAGTTCACAAGGTAGATAGAATACAAGAAACAGCACCGTATTCACGGTGCTTGAACCCCGGTCACTCAAGGCACGTGTACTTATGCACCCGCGCGCCTCACCACTAGGCTACGGCATCCAGCTCATCAGTGACTGATCAGTATATGGATTTCTTTGTGATTTAGGATTTGTACAAGATTACGATCCTGTAAAAATATTAAATCCTCGCTACCATGGAATATTGTCCCCCACATCTGGAATGTCCCCTAAACCTCTCTCTCAAGCTTCTAGACTCTCTTCAAAAGAAGGCAGTAAGGTTAACTAATGACCCGTCTGTAACAAAGTCTCGCCACTCTGTCTAATAGACGTTTAGTTTCTGCTGCATGCCTTTCTAAAGATGCCTCTGAGTTCTTCTGAATTGGCATCTGTAATTTCTTCACTCTCTTCCAAACCACTTCGAACATCTATTCGCTAAACTGCTTTACCCACAGAACCAACTTTTTCTCTACCTCATTTATTTCTGCTATCTAGAACAACCTTCCTTCACACGTCATTAGCCATTTTCAATCCACTGCAGGATGAATGCGCCTCTCCAGCAGCTTTCCAGTTCCTTCTGTTTTGTGCAATGGCCATCCACTTACTACCCATGAACTCGTGAATTTCATCTGACCATCTTCGTCGTTGTCTTTCAGGTTTTCTTTTACCTCCTCTTGGCTACCATTCTGTTATTTTTTTTTAGTCCATCTGTCATCATGTCTTCGAGCTATGTGTCCTACCCAAGTTCATTTCAGTTCTTTAGTTTTGATAAGAATGTCCTTTATTTGTGTTTGCTGCCTAATCCATGTCTTAAACTGCCTCTTTAATCTTTAATTTTTAAATCTGCCTCTTAAATCTGTTTCTCTTCTTATCTAATAGTCTGATCCCTAATATAATTCGTTCTATTCTTCGCCATGTAGTTCTCAGCTTCTCTTCCATTCTTTTGGTGAGTGCCCAAGTTTCACTTCCATTTCATGGTGAGGAGTATACATTGGTTCATTATTTTACGTTTCAGACAAATTGGGATATTGTTCCTCGGTATGTGACTATATTTCCTGAATGTTATCCATCCAAAATTTATTCTTCTCTTGATTTTCAGCCATTTATCATTATTATAGCTAATGAATTGTCCCAGATAAGTATATGAATCCACCATCTCAATTACTGCTTCTTCAATGATTTTATCCCTTTCTGTGGCATACTCGTTCATCATTACTTTTGTTTTAGTCATATTCATCTTTAGTCCAAAATCCTTACTAACTCTGCATAACTGATTAAAATTTTCCTCTAATTCTTTGGGGTCGTGGCTTATGACCACAATGTCATCTGAAAATCGTAAATGGTTTAGGTACTCTCCATCGTTCAAGGGCAGCAGTAAACAACGTCGGAGGTATTGCCTCCTTGTCAAACTCCTTTCTCAATTTTAAATTTGTTACTGTCTTTGTCTAGTCTAATAAAGGATGTAGTACTCTCATATATTTTCTTCAAAATCATAATATATGGGGTATCTATGCCTTGTCTTTCCAGTGCCCAAAACATTGCCTTATGCTGTATGGAGTCAAATGCCTTTTCATAATCCACAAATGCCAGGCATAATGGTGTTTTATATTCATTTGCTTTCTCCATTAGCTGTGATATTACATGAAGGTGATCCATAGTTGAGAATCCTGTCCTAAAGCCAGCTTGCTCTTTCGGTTGATTCTCATCAAGTATTCTTTCTAATCTGTTAGTAATGACCCTTGTGAACAACTTGTAGATGTGGGATAACAAGCTAATTGGTCTGTAATTTCCAATTTTTGAGTTATCTCCTTTCTTATGCAGGAAAATCATGATTGCATTATTCCACTCCTTAGGCGTCATGCCTTTCCTAATGTATCTTGTGAAAAGTTTTGCCAGTTTCTCTGTCGTGTTTCTTTCTCCTAATTTTAGCAACTCTACAGTAACTTCATCTTCACCCGGGGCTTTCCGATTCTTCATTTTCTTCAATGCATGTTCTACCTCATCAGGAAGGATATCATATCGGGTATGTCGTGTGTATTGCTAATTTGTGATCCACCTTCCACACTGCCAGTTTCATTTTCTCGCTCCTTATATAATTCTATATAGTCTTCTGCTATTCTAATTATCCCTCCTCTGCTATTTATAAGTACATCATCACTATTCTTCATATCTTTAAGTCCTTTGTTTTCCCTTAATACTTGTTCTATTTTTCTTGTGTTAAATCTTCTTATGTCCTCTTTGAGTCCCTTTCTAATAACTCAGTATACTAAGTTTTGTCATTGTCAGTGTTTATCTTGTCTTCATTTGTCGTCTTCGGTGCATCATGACAAGTGGTTCTTGATTAATTTTTTCTTCTTTCGGTTTATTTTTACCTGTAGGTTTCTCAGGCTTTATCACTTTCAGAAAGTTCTTGTATTCCTCGTCGATGTCTTGTTCCTGCAAGGTCTGCCGAAGTTCAAACTTGTTCTTAAGTTCCAGTACGTACTGCTTTTCCTCATCTTCTGTTATCTCAAAACCTTTTATTATTCATTCGAGTAATTTTTTCCCTTCTTTTCTTACATCTATATCAAGTGTGCGTCTTACCATTCTGTGATCACTTCCAGCATTTACCTTGCCCAGTGCGATAACATTATTCACGATATATCTTCTGTTAGTCAGGATGAAGTCAATGTCATTAGTTGTTAATCCATTTGGGCTCTTCCATGTCCACTTTCTGTTCACCCTTTTTTCGAAAAAGTTCATTACTGACATTCCTCGAGATTCTACAAATTCCACAAGTCTTTCGCCTCTTTCATTTCTTTCACCCTATTCCAAAATTTCCTGTAGTTTCCCTTTCTGCTCTGTTTTGTCCCTTTCCAACCTAAGCATTGAAGTTCCCCATAATAATGGTGTGCTGAGTTTCTGTTCATCTAGAAGTCTCAATTTCGGTAAATGTTTCTTCAACCTCTTCATCATCATTGCTCGATGTTGGTGCATATATCATTATAACCTTTAGTCTGTACCTCTTGAAACCCTTGATGTACTTTTAAATTCCAAAATTTTGTTTTCTATAACTTTATGGACCAGAAAGCCAACCCCACCTTCGGTCTTTTTCCATTGGTGTACAGCAGATTTCCACTTGATAAACTTATAAGTGATTCATTTCTTCTTGTTTCAGGTGATGATATTCCAATTCACATTTTCTAGTAATAGTTCCAGTTCTAATATCCTGTCTTCACCGATGGGCAATCTTAAGTTGTAACAGGACACACGTATTTCCTGAAAATCTATAGAAATTCAATTTAAGTGTCAACAAGTTAGAAATGTGGTTCTCAGCTTAGCAGACTTCATTTGTCGGATCGACTTTTCCCGTTTCAGATGCTCAGCCGTTCCGGAAAAAGATGAATTACAAAATATACAGAAAATATAAGATTTTAAATTTACGAAGAGGATAAAGTTATGTTTATCAGCTGTTTCTATTCTTTAATTTGAATTGTACGTATGGCTAACACAAATACTAAATTTTTATGAAAGGCGATTGTAGTAATTCTAATAACCATCGTGAAATATGGGCCCATGAAAATTGCCCCATTATTTCATGTTTCGTCGCTGCCTTGCTTACTTCTTAACTGAACCAACTGTAAGGACACTTACCTATTTGTGATAGAGACTGGTTTTGAGCAAACATGTCCTCGTTTGCAGCTTCTGGCGCCACTTCACGAGCGTCCAAGACACGCGCAGTTTTTGATTTGCTGAAAAAACAAAGATTTGTTTGATCTGGCTGGATGTTAAAGAGTAGGCTGTTGCCATATTATTGATTTGAGATTCATAGTCGGGATTTCATTAATTAATGATTAATTTTCAAATAAAACTTCATTTTCAGAAACACCTTTATTCACTTTTAAATAATGAGAAAGATGGATAAAAGAAAGTAAATTGGAACTGTAACTTGCCTGTCATAAAGAGTCATTAGAAATCCTCCGCCCAATCCCATGCTGTGAGGATTAGCAATTCCCATGCAAAACAGAGCAGCAATTGCAGCGTCGATGGCGGATCCATTCCTTTCCAATATTTTCCTGTCAACGTGAAAAAAAAAAAAAAAAACGCTCTTAATGAAAATAAGAGCTGGTTTGAATTTCAGTGAACTGAAATGAAATAAAAGTAAATTCGAAGGGATTATTATTACTACACCCATTGACCAAAAAAATTAGAAACCAGTATCCAGTAGAGCGACCTTTTTCCCGAATTACAGCCCATATTCTTCATGGCATCTTTGCTAATTCTTCCCTCATGATATTCGTTGGCGCGTCTTGTGATCTGTGGAGAAATACAAAGCCGAACTGCCCTTTCCAACAAAATACAGACATTCTCAATTCGATTCAGATGGACAGAATTGGGTGGCCAGCGTAGACGTTGGAAATCTTGGGTATGTTCAACGAACAATTTTTGCAACTCTTCATAGTTGCGTTGTTTTCTTCAAAGGAGCCAACGCAATCCGGATGAAAATAAACCATTGCAAATTTCGTGAAATTGGTCCGATACCGCAGAAAAATATCCACTAGATCTAACACGACTTTGTGAAGGTAAGAGCGAACCCAGTTCCGCACCAACAGGACATATCCCATACTGTGATACCACCTCCAGCCGCTTGAGCATGGATGCAGACTGTTTGGAGAAGAAATTCTTTCTTATCCTTGGTGAAAATGTGTAAATCAACTTAAATATTTTTGCATACTTGTAGGACCACGGGTGGATGAGATGTTTTGAATGAAGCTGAATTATAATGACTGCCTTCTTCAGCCCTCCTGGGTAGTACATGCCACGCAGGGTGAAAAAGATCTGTAATTCAAATCCCGTCATTACTTGAGTAATTTTTATGGGCATTTTTTCACAACATGGCTGAATTAGTGGGTCTCAGGCGAGGGTAGCATGTCCCCCCCCCATGGAAACTCCGATTTTTCGTCCAGCAAACCGACCATAGAACATACGCAATTTACATATTATGCAGTTCAATGTGTCCTAAGTTGCTGATGCATTTAGAACTCAACAACAACAGTCTTTTCCACTCTCTTTCTCTTTGCAGAGACTTGGAAGGGATTCAGTTTCTTACGGTATGAAAAACTGATCTGCTATCAATCTTGGCCTTTTCTTTAAAAGCTGCAAAAATGACTACATGAGACTCAGTAGATTATATGCTCTTTCAGAGTATAATGAATTGATAATGAGATAATTATGAGATAGAGATAGAGTATAATGAGTTGTACATCTCAAAAGAGCTGTTGAGGGCGGGAAGTAATATCGAGGAAGACTTAGCAGTTGGCCCGTACTGCTGTGGTTCCGTGGACTCTTCTGGTTTTGGAACAGGCATCGCAATGTTGGCATCAGTATAGATTTTAATGCATAGCAAGCACATCATTAAAGATATACTGCTCGACAAAATTAACAAAACACGTAGAAATGTGGTGTTAACTCGTGCAGCTTGCAATGAAGCAGGACAAAGTTTTGTATGGTAGTGTACGATAGAATAACGATGGAAGGAGGAGACAGTGAGAAACTTTGGACAGGTATATGGGCCATTTAAAGGGGTTGTATAAGAATCACTAAAGATGTCATATTATAGAAGTCAATACAAGATTCTTGAAAATATGGTCACTTGACATCAGTACGGCGTGCTGATGTCATGTGACCATTTTGTCATATCATGTGACCATGACATGACATCAGTACAGCGTATGATCCCTTTCAACGGCTAAACAGACCTGACAGCAGTGAACTATGCCCGATATAAGGGTGTCTATAAGATTCTGTGGCAACGAATGCCATTCTTCCACGAGCATAGACCAAATGACCAAATGACTGAGGAGTCGGCTGTTGACATGCAATGCGACGCCCAAGGGTGTCGAACGGATTTAAGTCTGGTGATCGTTCTGGTGGTCATGGTGGTCATTGGATATCTTCAGTTTCAAGATATTCATGCACTTCTTGAGCTCTGTATGCAGTATATGCTCTATATATGTCGCGCATGAAAAGATCTGTGGCAACCGTACCCATAAAAAGTCGCACATAGGGTTCGAGTATGTGTTCTCGGTACCTGTGCGCAGTTACAGTACCCCTATCAAAAACATGGATAAGTGCTTCCGTTGATCATTATTCTGCCTCCAAATTAAGTGTCCCTTTCTTTGATGTGGTTGGGATGGTACCGCATTTCCCGTTGTTATCTCCAGCTGAAATAACGTCAAAAATCAGTTTAGCCTAAAATGGTACTCATCAGAGAACAGAACTGTACAATATTTTTCAGGACTCCAAGTCAAGTTTCGACGAGCTCTGCGTTGGTTTGGGGTTGTTGGGATTAGGTATGTGTATTAAGGTATTTGTGTTTGTATGGAGGTCTCCACGGGTTTCCCTATACGCCAATGGGGTTAATGGGACCTATTTATTTTTGTACTTTGTTGCGGCTTCCAGGGTTCCCCCCTATACGTCGGGGGTTAATGAGATACAAACCACTGGCTTCCTTGTGTAGAATCCACTTGATTTAAGCCTTCTTAACACAGCCAGGTTGGAAACTTTTTCACCTGTGGCCGCAGCAATCTCAAGGGGCAGTTGATGACAAGATATCGAAGTGTTCCGTCTTGCTGTTAGAGCCAGATAGCGATCTGTTCTAGTTGACGTATCCCTCAGACGACCTTGGTCAGCTGTTCTTGTAATGGCTCCTGTCTCCTGAAACTGCTTCCATAATGCCGAGATGACACTGCGTGACGCATTAAGCCAATGTACCACCTCCGTCTGCGACTGTCTTCTTCAAGTCGTCTAACTGCCCGCCATCTCAGAGAATCACCTAAATGATGATTTGCTATCTTGAGTACTGGAGATGTGGCTATCGCAGTGAGCAAACCAAAAAACAGAAATTGATGTGGTCGCAACCTTTTTATATATTGTGCTTTTTATAGCCATAAATAATTTGCATAACGTGTGATTCTGTAAGGTGGTAGATTCATTTCTATTGAATACTCGGAATTTGCATGCCGAATTATTTATCAAATTTTCGCCTTCGGCGCACTTTTTACAATAACATTCTGTTAATTTTGTAGAGCAGTGTAGAACACCTGTTATGAATGATCATCGATTGATCGTGATCACTGGCTTTCAGAACTGAGTAGAAAGGACCTGGTACGAATCCAGCAAGAAGGAAAAATATTTTTATCGGCATGTTTCACTGTGGCTGAGTTGTTCACTCTCGAGGGCGCCTCCGTAGCCAGGTGGGAAGGAGCAGCAGTACGTAGCAAACGCTTCTTGATTAGACCAGGGTTCGAGTCCGTGACCACCAAATACGGAGGATGCGGAGAGGTCAGGGAATGACCACCGCATATCCCCGGAGCAATATGGCCTTAGTTGCTAATGCTCCTGAAAACCAAAAAGAACAACAACAATCACTCTCGAGAGAGGATGGCATGGGAACTTGGTAAAGCATTATCCAACAAGGAAGCATGCAATTTATGGATGCAGCATGTTGATGCCTTATAGCCTTAGGTCTTTGAGTTCAAAATTAAACAACTTGTTATAAATAGGCTTGCACTTTTGAGAACAAATTTAAGGGGGAGGGGTTGCCATTAACAAGTGATAGTAGTTGGCGGCATTGAATTCAGTGTGGTAATTTCTCATATAATAATATTTTCTATCGTATTGAATGGGAATATACGAAGAAATAATACCTCTGTTTGTTGTTATTTGGTTTTTAGGAACATTAGCAACCATATTGCTCCAGGGATATGCGATGGTCATTCCCTGAACTTACCGTATTTGGTGGTCACGGGCTCGAACCCTGGTCTAATCAAGAAGCCAGGATACCTTCTTATAAAATCTAATCAATAGGCTCAAGTTGATCAGCTAGAGGCAGTTGTTTTTGGAAATTGTGAAGTTATTGGCGTTTATGCGTTACCCCTTATCCCTAAAGTGCCAGATAATCTTATGCCGTGGTGAATTTTCTAATAATTCAGGGTCTGGTGGTTCATTTACACGTAATGAAAATACGCTGTGCTCCGAAAAGAAAGAACTAATAACAACGATCAGATTAAATGATCTTACCTCCCAATGGGAGCACATATAGCTGCATCTGCAGACACCGCTGCTGTTTTGTACACACCAAGTTCCGATTCGGAGTCAAAGTACGCTAGAAAGTAGTTCGTCTTTTCAGTGAGGCTCTTTTGTAGCACTACGACAACTGCAATCACAGCTGCAAGGATCGCTATTGCTAATACCAATAAGACAAGAGATAGTTTCCGACTAGTCCATCGAATCCTCTTCTGACTATAATAACAAGATACGATCAATAGAAGAAAACAAAAATAGCCTAAACGAACTCAATTATACATATTTTAAAAAAGCATTTAGCGCGTTCAAGTAAGATTTTAGTTTAGGCGTGAGTGCGTTAAGTTCCAAATCAACTAAGACTATGAGAATGGATTCCCCACCGGATCAATCTGCCATGTTTTCATGGTATAAAAATTAAAGCTGTTGCCCATTAAACTCTTATTTCGCAAAACTTGTTAACTGGAGAGATTTGTTTTTAGGGATGGGATACGCTTAAATAGAGGGGATGCAAGAATATTTGTTGATGCTATCGAAGAACTGTTGGCTGAGTCGGAAAACCGATAGATTAACAATAGCCGCAGGCAGAGATGAAGATGATTCTTACACCGTAACATGCAGCAACCTGAAAAGCAGGGTGTTGGAGATTTCAAACCCTCGGTGTGGGTCATCAAGGAACAAGTGAATACATGGGCTGTGTTAGAGTAAGAACTGGTGCATATATATTTGCATGTACACCAATGCAAGGAACATAAATAAATTTGACGAATCTGAAGTGCTGATGTCATCAAATTCAGATATTGCTGCATTATTGAGACATGGTGTCACTCAGACATAACGGCTGCATAATTTCAGTGCATGAAGAATGGATAGACAGGACAGGAGGGGTTATGCACTTAGTTGAGAAACATTAAATTTTTATGCAGCTCCTCCAGTCGGGCAAAGTTGAGTCAGTTGTTGTCACATAAACACTGGGAAACCATTTGTGGTTGGCCACTCTCACACTAGCAAGATTTTTGTGGATTTATTGGATGACTGCTTTCTACAGTAGCATATTAGATTATTCTTGATGCCATTAAGATCAACCATCCTTCATGCATTAAGAACCTGCAGGTAAAAGACACTCAGGGTGGCGGTGATCGCACTAATGTGGAATTTAATTAAAGGCATAACTAGTATAAACGGTAAAGGGAAGGGCTTTTGCTTTCGTAAGGGTGGCTACAGTGGTCCCTGTAATCGTAGAAGATACTAAACTTTTCATACCAACTAAGAAATATCATTCCAAGTTTTGGCCTAAAAGGAATTCATAGGAATCGATGGGACATGTCAGAGAAGAAAAATGCGTGCATTGCATATAAATTATCATCGTGATACAGAAGCCTGTGGTAGATATAAATTAGTCTGTAATCGAGTCACAAAGGAGGTTAGACAAGCTAAGGCAGATTATGAGAAAGGCAGTAAAGATTTCTTCTGCTCTACTTCTTAAAAGTAAAGAAGAAAAGAAAAGTAGAAGGAAGGGGTAGAATCACATTGGTCCACTTGATGTCGATGGTTTTACTCCTGATGATCCTGCTCAGGTTGCTGACACTCTGAATCAGTATATTGCATCTACACACGAAGAAATGTTTAGGGAAAGGGATGCCAACAGTTTATCAAACTCTGATGGGCAGCTAAATGTCTTTGTAATACTTGAGAGGAAAGTAAAAGATAAATTGTTAAAGCTAAATAAAAAGAGGGTGCCTGGGGTGAACGGGGATATATGCGATTATATTAAGGAAGACGGCAAAAGAGGTAGCAAACCTTTTGCTATAATTATGAGCGCATCTTTGAATTCAGAGTACTATGGACTGGAGATGTGCGAATATATCCCCAATTCACAAATGAGGGGATAAAAGGATTACATGAGTAATTACTGAAGACCCGTTTGTTTAACTTCTGTTCCAGGGGAAATAATGGAGGCACTCGTTGAAGAATGCAGGACCATCTAGACAGGAATTATGCTGTAGTCACAACATGTATTTGTTAAGGGACGATCTTGTCTGACCGATGTAATGGGATACCATAATGTAGTAACAAAAGAACTGGTTGCAAAAAAAAAATAATTTTATGCTATATACTTGGATTTCAGGAAATCTTTTGATCTTGTCGTACATACAAGACTGCTGTACAAATCAAATTGGAGTAGCGTGGCATTAAATGCAAGTTACTGCTTTGGATAAAGAGTTGGTTAAGTGGGCGAAGATGGAGGGTGGTTGGTTATTAATGGGCACTGCTCTTCGCAGACTAATGTAGTTCCGAAGGATAAGTGTGGATAGGAAGGATATTGCTCTAGAACGGGTGCAGGGAAAGGAAACGAGATTGGTAGGGGAACAAAAGGATGGTCTTCAGATATGCAAATTGCAGCGTCTGGAGATTAGGTACCGACCAGGGGATCTGATTGAGATGTTTAAGGCTTTGAATGAATTGAGTAAGCTCAATGATAATGGCATTATTTCTTCTTGCTCAGACTACACACGAGGGGGGTTATAAATTAAAATTGAGGAAGAATGGTCGCAGGATAGTTGGCTTCAGCTTGCGGGTGGTTGATTGTTGGAACAAAATTCCATTTATTATTGTGTAAGTGTGTAGTTGGAAAAAAATTCAAGGAAAAACTAGACAAGTACTGAAGGGGATGAACAAATGAAATGTAGGATTTTTTTTTTTTTTTTTGCTGATGCTTTATAAACTTGCCTTGTAAAATTTACCCCTACTAATATTGACTGATATTGACATTTGTCACTACTAATACAACCCGTCACGGGAATTTGGCGTGAAAATTATTCTGCGAAAGCGGTTTGAAACATGATGATAAAGAGAAAACGGGTTTCTTGTTTCACAAAAGGAAATCATTAATCAATCTTACGCAACTTCTCCACTATTACGTGTCAGTATTTATTATGAGCTTTCCCATTTGTCGGACCAAACATTCAGTTCAGTTATTTCGTTTCCAGGGTAAGTCACTTCCTAATAGAAGAAATTCAACCCTCATAACATGCGCAAACTACGATGACGCAATGTATTGGCGTGTTCGAGATGGGTGGAGTTTTTTCCCAAATCTTATTCGAGCTAATACGTGAATACGGTCGCAGAAAGAAGATTTTTATCTCCTGAAACTCAGTCTTTCATTCACGAAGTCAAAGCGAATAACAGTAGCAATTACAGGCGGTATATACTGAGCCTCATGGCAGCTGCTTTGGCGCTTGAAACCCAAAGTTTTTCAAGGAGTGAGCTGATTTTGCATTCTGATATTAAAGAAAAAAATCTCCAAATCATTTGGAGATATTTTATTCGCAATTTAGGTGTATTTTTGCTGAATTGCTCGTTTATCACATTATAAACGTAAGTTTCCCGAAAGGAAAAGCGTTTCGGGTTTTAATTAAAATACGAAACGTTCTCAAAATATCTTTGTATTAAAATTCCACCTTAACTATTCATCGTGGCTCATTCCAAGTAATTGAAGTGTAATAAACATAACGTGTGGAACATTCACATTGGTTATAAAAACAAACTGTGAGGAACATACTTGTACAAACAGAGCATGCGTTTTCTAGGAGCAAACCCACTCTCTCAGAGAGACTAGTTTGGAAAGTATTCGAGACAAGGGGATACTCTGGACAATGTGTATATGCTTTATATATTTTCTTCTATATCAAGAAAAACGGAAGTATTATTTAGATTGTGATAGTAGTAGTAGAGGCACGTGATACAAGAAAGCAAGCTTATGTAGCATCAGCCAAAAAAAAAAAAAAAAAACCTTCCCATCTCACTGATCCATTCATTCCAAATGTTTGTCTAGTTCTGCCTTGAATTTATTTAAGCTATCAACTTCCCCAACGACAGATGGAAGTTTTGTTCCGGCAATCAACCACCCGCTGGCTAAAGGCAAACTTCCGCCCATCTATTCCACAACTGTCTTTACTCAGTTTGCATCTATGCCCTCTCAGGTGATTATTCTGAGCAAGAGGAAGAATCCCATCAGCATTGAATTTGCTCAATCCATTCAAGGCCTTATACACCTCAATCGGATAGCTTCGCAGGTGCCTAGTATCCAGAAGCTGCAATTTGCAGAACTTAAGCCTTTCTTCATAAATAGCATCCCCTTTGTTCCCTTTACTAATCTTGTTGCCCTTCTCTGCACTCGTTCTAGCAACTCTGCATCCTTCTTAAAACGAGGTCTCCAGACCTGTATACAGTACTCAAGGTGTGGCCTGACCATTGCCTTATACAGAGGGACAATCACCTCCTTTTCCCTGCTAGCAAAATTCCTATATATCATTGACAAAACCCCATGACCTGCCCTGGCAGCCTGTCTGCATTGCTCAGAAAACTTCATATCTGCCTGCACAATTACTCCCAGGTCTTTTTCATTTTCTACCACCTTAAGTGTAGTACCACACAGTTGGTACGTTTCTCTGGGGTTACTGCTTCCCATATGCAGTACTTTGCATTTGTCCGTGTTAAACTTCAGTTGCCACTTCCCAGCCCATCTGCTTAACTTTTCTAGATCCTGTTGCAATAGCATACTGTCATTACTGTTATTAACAACCCTACCAACCTTTGTATCATCTGCAAACTTTGACATTAAGCTTAATATATCTTCATCAATATCATTGATAAATATACAAAACAACACCGACCCCTGAGGAACACCACTAATGACATTTGTCCACGTAGAGCAGTACCCATTGATTTCCACTCTGTCTTCTCCCCCTCAACCATCCTTTTACCCATTGTAGCAACTTGCTCTTGATGCCATACTGCTCCAATTTGTACAGTAGTCTTCCCTGTGCAATAGTATCAAAAGCTGTCTCTCAAATCCAAGTATATGATATCAAAATTATTTTTTGCATCCAGTTCCTTTGTGACTAGATCATAGTATCCAATCGAATACTATGGTCAGACAAGAATTCCCCATGCTTTGTCGGAATTATTACTGCTGACTTGTCTAGATGATCCTGCAATGCATCTTTAACCAGTGACTTCATTATTTTCCTTGGAACAGAAGTCAAACTCACAGGTCTCTAATTACTCGTGTTACCTTTTGATCCCCCTTTGTGAATTGGAGATATATTTGCACATCTCCAGTACGCTGGGACTTCCCCCGAGTCCAAGGATGCTCTCATGATTATGGCAAAGGGTTGCTTACTTTTTTTCCGCCTCCTTTAATATAACTGGATTGATCCTTCTACCCTAGATTTCTTTATGTTTAACTTCAACAATTTCTCCTTCACTTTGCTCTCAGTTATTACAAAATCATTTAACTTTCTGTTAGAGTTTGATAAACGTCTGGTCCTCTTCTACTTGAATAACTCCTCGTGTGTGAATGTAGATGCAAAATACTCATTTAGTTTGACAGCTATCTGAGAATGTTCATCTACAGTCAAACCATTGATATGAAGTGGACCAATCTGATTCATCCCCTTCCTTTTAGAGTTTATATAGGTAAAGAAGTCTTTGTTGTTTTTCTTTGGATCCTTTGCTAAAGATTTTTCATAATCTGCCTTCGCTTGCTTAACCTCCTTTGTTACTTCATGTCTACCATAGGCTTCTGTGTCGCCTGACAATTTATGTGAAGCCCATACATTTTTCTTCTCTGCCACGAGTCTCATTAGTTCATCTGACCTCCATTTGGGTCTAAACCTAGAACAATATTTCTTAGTTGGAACAAAAAGCCTAGTAGCTTCCAAGATTACTCCCTTGAATGCTTCCCACTTAAAATTTGAGATTGGTAACATCAGTTGGTCCCACTGTATAGAACTTAATTATTATTTTCACCTGTTTATTTTTATATATATATGTCATACAATTTTATACCAATTTGCGAGAATTAACGACATTGTTTAGAAAATTATATTTACTTAATATCAGTAACGATTAACTTTAAAATAAAATTGATATTAAATTGACATTGTAATTATATGTACAGCTTGACCTACATTTAATTTCATTTCTGTAATTGTCTGGATTACAATTTGTCTAGCGTTTACAATATATTTTTACATTAAATTATTTACATCTCTGATAAAAATAAAGCTCAGATTTTATAGTACTACTGGTGATTTGGTACAGATTTCGTCCATAATTTGGCTTCTGTTCTATTTTCTCCAAACTTATTTGGTTCTATGGAGAAGGTGTTGAAGCGTTGGATCATGTTGCACGGGAACATTCGTTTTAAGGAGTCCAGGACAGTGAGCTAAATAATCTCTGAGACCACTGTAGTCGCTTTTTACAAAAGCACTTCCCTGTACCCCTGATGATAGTTATATCTTTAAGTAAATCCCACATCACTACGCTGTGATCACTGCTTCCTAGTGGTTCCTTTATCTGCAAATTCTTAATGCATGAATAATCACTGCTGATAATCAGATCAAGAGTGTTACTACCTCTTGTTGCCTCTCTAACATACTGCTGTAGAAAACAATCATCCAATAAATCCAAAAATGCCTTGCTAGTGTGCGAGTGACCAACTCAAGTTCTTGTCTATATCTGGGAAGTTGAAGTTCCCCATTATAAGACACTGATTTACTTGTCCACTCTATTTCTCTGTACAATTGTTCGTTGTACTCGTCGGATTCATTAGGCCTATAACAAACTCCTACCCTCATTTTTGCTTTCCCAGTGTTTATGTCACACCAAACTGACTCAACATTGCACTGTCCATCTATGTCAAGTGGATGCACTTCCCTCCTCCTCCTTTTCTATCCTTTCTGTAAACATTGTACTCCCCAAATTCCAATTCTGCATTCCTTAATCTGTGTGACACCACGTCTCTGATTTCCCTACAATACCAGCCTTTGATGTCTTGATCAGCACTTCAAATTCATCAAATTTATTTACCGTACTCCTAGCATTGGCGTACATGCAAGTATATGTGCATCTGCTCCTATTCTTAGATACCCTAACACAGCCCATGTATTTACTTGTTTCACGTTGACTCCTAGCAGTTCCTGAAATCCCCAGCAACTGGCTTTCCGGGCTGCTGCTGCTGCTGCTGCTCATTCCAATAGAAGCAGTGCAAGAATCATTTCCACCTCTGCCTGCGGCGTCTGTTAATCAATTAGTTTGTGAATCTCCCCCAAGCTAGCAGTTTTCCGACCCACCTAACATTGCATCGATAGCATCAGCAAATATTCTTGCACACCTTCTATTTAAGTGTATCCCATCCCTATAGAAGCAATCTCTCTTGTTAACAAGCCCAGACCACACTGAGAAATTTGAGAGAATGTGGTGGAGAGATTTTAAGCTAGAGGAGATTCCAAATTACTAAGTCTCTGATTGGGAATATTAGAGGGGACATAACAAATACCACTTTTGGGGCGAAAGAAATCGCACAGTCAATAATTGGGGCAACTGAGATAAGCAGTGGTTGAATCGGCTGATAATTTAGATTCTGTGAGAAAAAGAGTAACTACAGACCGGCTAGTTTGACTTCAGTGGTAGGGAAAACGAAGCGATGATGAAGAACAGTACTGGGTCATTTATCAACAATACTTTCAAAGAAGTACAGAATGATGTTTTAAAGGAAATATCGTGTTAAATTTTAATCGGTATGCAGCTGGTGAATAACACAGTTGGGAAGAATTTTTCTAAATAACTATAATTAGTAAATTAATAAGAGGAGTTTACCTCAATATAGTACGTGGAACACTTCCGTATGATACCCTCCAGAAATTAAAACGGAAAAAACGAAAAAATCGACAACTTACCGGTACATTAAAGTAAAATATAAATAATTAAAGTAAAATATAAATAATTAAATAATCAATTTAACACAATTCAAAATCAATTCAAAACAATACAATTAAAATTCAAATTAACGCAATTAAAACAATCTAACGAAAATATTCAAAACGATTTCCGTTATAACGTGAATATTTTCGTTAGATTGTTTTAATTGCGTTAATTTGAATTTTAATTGTTTTGAATTGATTTTGAATTGTGTTAAATTGATTATTTAATTATTTATATTTTACTTTAATTATTTATATTTTACTTTAATGTACCGGTAAGTTGTCGATTTTTTCGTTTTTTCCGTTTTAATTTCTGGAGGGTATCATACGGAAGGGTTCCACGTACTATATTGAGGTAAACTCCTCTTATTAATTTACTAATATTATTATCAACGTAGAACATATTGAGTATTACAGCTCTGATTCATACTATCTAAATAACTATAATGAAATTTTCTAGTATTTATTTATTTGTTTGTCATTACACCTAATAGATTACAATAGGTAACAAATTTAACAGTTGGCTCAAATTTTGGGTGATTTGTTGGAATGGGCTGGAGTAAATGGACTTCAGATCTCAGAAGCTAAAACAGTGAAAATGCTGCTGAAAGGTCATTTGAGCACGAATAGGCTTCCACTTGTAAGAGCATCAGGAATATCAATAAGATGTGATGCTGTTGTTAAATACTTGGGAATAAAGATAGGAGATCGAATAAACTTTGTCCCACACGCTAAATAAAGTGCGTACTCTTTATTCCAAGTTAAGAAGAGTAATAAGAGTTGATGGGACATAAGGGGTCGAGCTGTAAATTTACTGTACGTTTGCCTATTTGTTACTATTAAAACTTATGTATCTATATCATGGCTTCATAGGATCACAAACTCTGATTAAAAAATATATAATGCTGGCTCAGAGATTCGCCCTTTTGTCTGTTACAAGGGTATGTCTAACGGTATCAACTGATGCTCTGCAAATTACCGGCTGATTAGACTAGAGTTAGCACTAGGAAATTTGGAACAGCAGCTCCTCTGGAACATGTTCGTGGATAAATGGAAATTCACTTATTTTAATAATTTTGTTTACAAGGAGAGCGCAATTAAAGTGAGATAGCACAACCCGCCTCCCAATGGCAGGGATGGAAACCTAGCCCATTGGGATAGGCTGGATGAACAATGAATTCAAAGTCCATTTCATTTTGGCTTTGGCCAAGTGGCATCGCGCTTTCCAATTTGAGTTGTGTTTAATTTGAATTTTTTTAAATAATAAATTGTTTTAAGCGCAGCAAAAGTTAGAAAATTAAAGTCAGGAACCTGATATAAGCTACGGCTTGGTATTTTGAATGTATGTAATAGATTACATTGATCTAACAATAGGTGAGTATCTTTCGAGATAAACAAATCTTATATTAAACATCTGACCCGGCATTGAACCTCTCTGCCAATCTTAAGTTAAAGAAATAATGCCTACCTCTCAGACTGCTGCTTTTCCAAATTGCTCTCTTGCTTCTTATCAGCATCCCTCGATAATACAAACTTGAAACTGAAAGAAAAAAACCAAACATATTTCCTAAGTCATTTCTAATACATAAACTTCCATATAATTTAAACTTACAAGAAAGAGAAAGTTGCAATTTATGTAAAAATTATTAGCATTTGGTGGAGTATTTCGACAGACATTAATTTTAAAAAGTTGTAAATCTCATTGCGCGTACAGTACTTGTGTTATAAACTATCCATGTGGCTGACAGCGAGTTCGACCCAGTAATACACCATAATGCTGCTGGAACTGCGACCTTTTTACATATATCAGTAACAAACGAGGTAAAAATGAAGAGTTGATGAGAAAGAGGAGAGAATGATTCTGCAAATTTCACGCTATCCGGTATAAATATTAGTGTTCTCTTTGTACACCAGAAATAAATAAGTAAACTCCAGCCGTGGCTCTCTTCTTCTTTCAATTAATATAGGAACGCGGATGATAAAGAGATATCGAAATTAATAAATCTACAGCTGATGATTAAAAAGTTATCTGCCATAACACCTCTTTTGCATCCTAATGGCTCTGGCGCATCTTCGTCTAAAGACAGAGCTGATCGACTTGCCAGCTTCAAACATAAATAATAAATTATTACCCTTATTGCTATATTTTTTATTATGTTAATCACAGAAGAAACGTTAAATGCTGTTATATTTCAATTGTTATTAAAATCGAGGAAGAAATAAGTAAACTGCATTACGAAAGCGTTGACGGTATACCGATTGTTTAAGGTATTGAATCTCAGAGCCTACAATGTGTGTTCCACCACACCCGCTGTTGATTATAAAGTACTTATTACAAAACGTAATGATTATAAAGTACTTATTACAAAACGTAATAAGTATTTTGTAAACAATTTTAATTAATTGGTAGGGTGATAATTATTTACTTTTGCTTCTATGAAACAAAAAAATCACTGCGTACAACCTACAGAAGTTGCAGACTAATAACAAGTTGTAATTGGTCATTAATAAAAAATAAATAAATAAATCAAACAGCAGATCAAACACCTTTTCTTAAGGCGTCTGCGACCTACGGTATCTTCAAAATATTCCCTCAACCGCTGCCGGAAACATTTGCAATCCAAATGAGCAGGTGGGGGGGCGAGGAGGGAACTAGATGGGGTCAGTTGATTTGCCCAGCTGCGTTTTTGCAGTGTTTCATTCGGATGTCGAAGCGGAATCCACACCCGTTTCCTATAGAGGTCACCTACAGCCGCGGGTCGGTCACGCGACGAATCAAAAGTGAATTTCCTCAGCCGCGGCAGCGTTATCCGTTAAAGTAAGACAGAGAGAGAGAGAGACAGACAAGGATGCGCGATGCAGGGAGTCAACACACCGCCACTAAAGTGCTTTGTCATCTTTAACAAAGTCAAATATCGGCCGTGACTCTGCTGTCGTGTCGTTATTAGCGGCCTTCGCAATATTGATGCGCGACGTTATGCTCGACTCATCCTGTTTGCTACGACCGAATGAACTCTTTAATGAAACTGGTTCGTCATCTTCCCCAACCCGGTACGTACGCCAGATTAGAAAATGGCTTCTGTTCATTCCATTTTCTTTGGAGTATTTGCGTGGATTCGAATCACCCTCACTTCTGATATTCAACTGCACACACAATGTTCACTTTTGAACATTCACTAAACATTGCTTCCCTCACTTGGTATTTTCTGACGATAAATTCGATTGGTAACTCCAAGAAGGCACTTCTCTTCCCCACCCCTACCAGACTAGAATCTGATAATTTTTAACCTCCAGCCGACACGATCGGTCTGTCTGTCTGGTCAGGTCTAGAAATACAACTTTATATATATACTGTATATGTTTTATTTATTTATTTATGTCCCTATCTGCGATAGATGAACTGGACTCAGTGCTGATTAAAGTACCAGCTAGCAGGGCCCTTGCCAGGGGCGCCGAAAAGTCTTACTGCCATTGGTGAGGAAATGCCTTGGTCTGGTCCTGGACCTAGCCAAAATTAGTGTGTCGAAAAATTTGGCATCTAAAAAAGGTTAAAAATATCGGTAATCGCGGGCAATGAAGTGCATTGTTTTTCTTCTACCAAATTTCTATATTGTACATTAGTAGAGTATAGAAAGGCATGGTAGCTCAGTTAGGGGGCCAGTGAGCGCACAATCTGCGTTTGTGAGATACGAGAGGGCGGAATAAGTCTTGTTTAATTGCCGCGAGTATTAAGACTTGAGAGAAGAATTAGTAGACTCTTTGTCTAATCTTCAGTCGATTGATACCACGATGTGAGGCCTTCTTGCAACGAAGGAAACTTTTTTTTTTTTTTTGACGTTTCAATCCTTTGCTTTGAAAGTTTTTCGAAGAAGACGTGCGTTTTGCTATTGGAGCAGGCTAGAGAGGAATGACTGACGTATATCTGGTTAAGAACAATGTTGGAGGTCAAGGGCGGAATACAGTTGGTCTCAACCTATCGGAACGGAGGTCTTAATTGATTAGAGCAGGCATAAGATATTCGGTTCTTCCGATTAATGGTGGGTTGCTTGCCTTTAAATAACATCATCTGACATCGTCATCATTCTTGACATCTGGAAGGCGGAGAAAAGTTGTTATCATCTAAGCATCTCCTTGTGGTTCTGGGTGTTGTTATTGTCCGGCTTGGACAGCTACTTGTGCTGTCCAGTTGTGGACTGACAACATGTGCAGATGGACTGCAGTTCTAATCTTTGAGAGTGAGATGAACTTCAGATATTGTTGCGTACTTTTAAATGGCTATACCTCGTTTTCGACACGTTAGTGTAAATTGTATCTACAATATTGTATCGTAATATATGGCGCAATGCCATAATTTGGCAGGGAACCCTTGGATTGTAGTCTCCAATTTTACGATAAATAAAAAATCTTTTTGTGCTATCGGACCAACTTCGCCCTGCAGTGCTTCATTTTTGCTTGGATTATGATGGATTCTTTTAACACGACAACGCAATTATCCCCAACGTACAAATTGTAGCTGAATGGTTTGAGGAACATTCGCAAGATTTTTAACATCTACCTGGCTGTCTAATTGTGCCGATTTAAATCGGCACAATTGTCTGGGATACATTGGAAAGAGTATTTCGGCTTTGCAGTTTTCTGCCAACCACAATACAGCAGCTGACATACATTGCCCTACCATTAATATCCGTACACCTGCCTTTAGACAGAAAAAAAAAAAGAGCTTTTATTGTGTCATTTAATGTTTTGTGCCGAAACCTTTTGCTTTTATGAGGGCCTTCAATCTTCGCGGCACTCTCTCAACCAGCTTTTTATAAACGTCAGGTGACATGTTCGACTGGGCCTTTAACGCAGCCAACAGTTCGGACTTGTTTTTTGAGCGATCTCGACGTGCACGTACCCGACGATCCCATACATCCCAGAGATGCTCGATAGGATTCAGATCAGAACTCTGGGCTGGCCAATCCAACCTTTCCACACCCATGTCCTCTAACGACTCTGTTACGACCCGAGCACTATGGCATGGCTCATTGTCTTGCTGATATACCTTCCCCTAAGTATTGCCATAATGTTGCAAATACATAATTGTCCAGGTTGTCCTGGTATTGCACAGCATTAATGGTTTTGTCGACAACGACTAATGGGCCCAAGAAAAACTATGAAACGAGCCCCATACCATGACACTACCTCCACCTTTGGTGGAGGTAAAGTGTATTTAGGGTCAAACGGCACCAGGGGTTTCCCTCATCTCCGCGTTGTTTACATTGTGATGGGTGTGCCAGTTTGCGGGAAATTCCAGAGATTTAAAAGTGTATGGATATTGTTCATGTGTAGTGTCGTGTACCGTTGTTCAACTGGCCATTTAGCCGCTGGACCCCTACTAAGGCCCAATGTTGCCCCACTTTTCCCTCGTGGAGCCAGACCAGGTGCACCAGTATTATAATTAAAAGGTGGAGGTAGTGTCATGGAATGGGGCTCGTTTCATTGTATCCTCCCAATTGTTGGGAGGATACAATCAGGAAGGAACTGTTCCCCTGGCATTCGCCACACCCAGGAACAGCCATCAGACTGGTAGAGTCCTATGGACAGAGGAGTCGAGGTGCACGTGTACCTCTAGTACAATATTAGGTACACTAGACAAGTAGGTAGACGAGTCGAGGTACACTAGTACAATACTTCGTATTGTATTAGTGTACCTCGACTCGTTTGTCCATAGGACTATTTTCCTTCCACTGCTCTAAATTCCAGGATTCGCGCTCCTTACACCATGTTATTCGGAGTCTAGCTTTTGTTGAGATGATCAATGACTTGTGAACAGCTGCACGACCTTTATAACCCATATCATGGAGTGTCCTTCGTATTGTACTAGTGCTGACATTAGACCCAATATCCTCACAAAGAGTTTGTGTGACTTGAGACAATGGCAAATTACGATTTGCGCCCACAGTTCTTCGCATAATTCTCTTGTCCCGTTCTGTTAGTTTTCCGGGTTTACCAGGGCCGTTTTTTGGCAGATCCATTCCTCTTCCGTTTGCATATGACGTGGCTAACCGTTAACCTAGGGATCCTCAGAGTGACTGCGATGTCTCGTACGAGCTTGAGAACGCTTGCTTATGCGCATTCCACATTGTAAGTCTGTTAATTCTGTTGAACGTGTTATCTTTGCATGCTCACCTTTGCAATTGTCTGTTCGAAGCCCAATGTGCATATTTATAGGAGGTTCTGTGACGTGTTGTATGCATAAGGACCTGTTTCCCCATCCATGGAGGGGTGTCCGGATATTAATGGTAGGGCAGTGTATTTCCTAATGGAAGAATAATCAAATGTGGATCTTCACTTCCCCAGACACCTGGAATTCATACCACTATATGCAAGAGCTGTAGTTGGCGTTACTATATATTGAATAAAGTCTTCTAATTTTTTGCCCAGTTAATGTACTTTTTATTACAAAATTGGTCAAACTGGCATATTCCCACATATATATTATTGACATATAATTCAAACCTAATTACTTCTGAAGTCAGAAAACTAAGAAACAATTTCAGAACATGTGAGACACTTAAGTTTTAATTTAGACATGAAAAACATATTACTGACATTGAAAATGTCTTGATATGTTTATAACCCAATTTCTTTTCTATTTTAAAATACGCATTTTCAGATTAGTAATTTTCTTAACAAGGCGAACACGTCATTTTGCCCTCTTTAAACCCAACCCAACTGAACTGTGCAACACGAAGAATTGGAGTCCTTCACTCGCCTTCCTAATTGCGGTCCAAAGGTCGCCAGTCTGATAACACGGTGTTTTATCCGCCCAGATGTTGATAAGAGTGTACCTGAACAGTTTTCCAACACTTACCCTCCTTGGTTTGTCTTGTAGTCGCCAGTGACTTGCTGGCTGCATTGCTTGCTGCAGATACTACTGGAGTACCGGTGGAAATTCCCAGGAATCCACACATATTTCAAATTTGAATCCGAGAAAAAACTTTTACGAGTTTATCTCAAAAGGTATGAACAGTGCGCTGCTACGAAGCTATAAGGGCAACTCATTTTACAAATTGAGATTACCATATAACATCTCTCGCTTCTTCTCCTTCGCAATCGTTTCTCCGGCGCAGCCCCTGGGGCCTAAGAGCGTCTACAGCTAAAATTATCATTTGATTTACAATGGGAAAATAAAATCTTTTTACGCGCTTTAAAAATTAACTGGTTAAGTGCGAGGTAGACTTGTCCAAAACAATTTAATGAGGTAGAATTGAGTAATAGCTTCCCAAGACTGTCATCAAAACGTCAAGCTGTTAGAGGAACCTTCACATCGGTCCATCAAACAGGTTTCACGAATTTGTAAGCCAGTGTATAGTTTTGATAGGGTTCAGTAAACTCGTGCTGTCTCTCTGAAGTCGGCCTTGGGCAGATCAGTTCGGCATCCCATTCAGACTGTAATAACTCAAGTCTGGTGATGCTAACTTCACGATGTAAGGGTCATATTTCAATTCAATTCCCCTCTTTTGGTGCTTTCTTCAGGAGTTATTTTGTTTGAAAGGGTTGTAGTTTTTTAAACATTGTTGGGAACATCTCGATCGAAGGTTTGGTTTTGCCTCCCGGAAACTCTGGTTTTACTTCCAGCAAACCGACTGTGGCTGCAAGGTGGGACACAATCAGTGGATCTGAAGTGAATACAGTATCTGTATTTGTGAATTTTAATGATCAACCGAAAATACAAATAAGTCTGCCTTTAACTGGCCAGTATTACATAAAATTGTGAACTGAGATGGGCCAACGAAGTCCTTTTTCTCTGAATTATTCACAGATTTCAATCGATCTCGTTGCCATCTTAGCAGCCCTCTGACAGCCATCGTAAAAGTGAAAAATATTATTCATGAGTTTGAGGTTGGTGGGTCGAAGAGTGTTTGTGTTGCTTATACTACAGAGACACTGCTCAACTAATATTTTTATCGTGCATTATGTTTATATCATCGCGTTTGTTTTCACTTAATAATTAGATAAGCAGGGACCCTTCAATTTCTTGAATAAATTCTTCGAGTTGGTGATAAAGAAATTCTTCAAGAATGTGTGTACCATTGAAGTATAACTTCAACGTTTTCCATATGGTCGATAGGCTACATCCATCTGAATATTCGACAGATTCATGTTCTTCTTCCACTTGGTTGGATACCTGCATATCTGAAGTTTCCGAGGCCTTCCAAAATTATGTTACAGTAACATCTTGCAATAACAGCTCATAAGGTCCAAACTTAAACGACTAAGTCAGTAAATATCCTGACCTGGTGGTTGTACTTCGGATATTCAGAGTCAGCGATTATTAAATTGATGACTGACAGCATTATCAACAAATCTGCCCATTTTCTTTCTTCATCTGCTGGTTAACAGTTGTAAACTGTTCTTCGAGTAGTGTTGTATTCATCCAGAATTCTTATTGGAACACGAATAGACAAGTTTCTATAGCATTGCAAATCACTGACGCTTTCACTTTTTCCTCCCAGTTGCACTAAGGACTATTAACTTTCCTACCTTTACTCTGGTCTCGATTCTCAACCAAACCCTTTGGAATTTGTTCTCCTTCCAAGCCTTCAGGATTTTATACTCAGTTTTACTCATTTAACTTATTTTTCTCATAGTTCAAATTTAAGCAAATATTCGCTCACTTCCGCTCACCTTAGATCTGCCATTGGCGACTGGACAAAGCAGGTCCAGTTTAGGACCTGTTTGGTTCAGGCGCATCTAAGTTGCTGATGCGCCTAAACGCACAACAACTACCAACAGCTGATCTTAATGTATTGTTTTGATTTGCCATAAAAGAAGTGGTCCTTTAGTACGCCCGCGTTATTAATGAGTGTCAGGTCAAAAACAAAGTGTAACTGAAATATAAATGTCTCTCTAATGTGTATTTTACACGTTGTGTGATGGACTTGATTATTAGCATCGCATGATCTTTTTTTTTTTTTTTTGGGGGGGGGGGGGCTCATTTTCTGAAACTTTCTCCTTGCTTAGACGGTAAACTGGGATTTCCAGATGAAGAATGCTGCACTTAATTAACGGGTTCCTTTCCATAATTCAACCGCTCCTGTTTCAAATATTTAATGAACCATTAAATATTTACGTTGTCCACAACACGTGGGCAACTTATCCGAAGAATTTTAGCCAGCTTGGTTTACTGCCTGTGGAGTTAGAACAAAGCACTTCTGAAAGTGTTTAAGCTTAACTTATATATAGAGAGGGAGGGGAATAATTGCTTCTGATGCTTATTATCATTCAATTGAAGTGTGAAGGTCAAATGAATTGCTCAAATGCACCCTCAGCTTTCCTTCCAACATCAAGAAAAGCGCAGCCGAATAATAATCGAACTTCGAAGGTTAAGGTGAACCTGATCTCTAATGTAAAAAATACTGTCTTGACCTTGGATTTCATCGTTGATATGCGTCGGCAGTCACGGAGTTTCTGGTGTTTTGGCACCAAATAGTTGATTACAACATTTAACTCAGACACCAGCGTTAAATGTTGTGATGAATGTTCGTTAGAGGCGACCACACTGTATTACGGACCTTGACTGGTAATAGTAAAATCGTAATAGTAATAGCTGGTTAAATATAGCTTCGTTACTCGATGACTGCTGAATGACTATTGTAATAACCATTGAGGTTGATGGGAACTTCGAAGATAGCAACTCGGTGAGTGGTCCATTAAATTGCACTGGAAACAAATATCCTCATGCTTTCCTAAAATCAGAATCGCTAGTGTCTATATTCTTCGACATGGAAAAAGCATATGGTACAAGATTTGGTATTTTAAAAGACACTTATAGCGTCGGTCTTAGAGGTCGTCTCCCTGTTTTTCTTTAAAACTTCCTGTCGGATCAATCATTCCAAGTTCATGTGGGATCCCGCTCTCTCTCGTTCCTTTTTCCAAATGGAGGGAGTGTCTCAAGAATGAGGTTTACTCGTTGCGCTTTTGCAATCAAAGAGAATTCCATAGCAGAACAACTTCTTTCAAAGGACCGTCTGTTGATGACTTCAGCATATTTTCTTTCACGCAACATGAGGGTTACTGAAAGACAACTGCAACAAGGTACTGATCGTCTCAGCTCGGGCATTGGTTAACGTCTTCAGGTTCTCATCGAAAAAGGATCCTTTGAGTACATTGTTGTCGCAAAGGTAATCTTCATCTTGAACCTGAATTGAGGCTTAGACAAAATACTATTCCGGTAGTATCTGAGACCAGATTGTTGGGGGCTCTTGTTCAGTAAAAAGCTGATTTACTTCAACAAATCAGTCAACTGCGTGCACGAGAAGTTTATTTTCGTGCTCTCCTTTACTTCTTGGAGCGCTGGCCGATGCACCATAGTACGCTTCTATCGTGAATTTGTGCGATCTAAACTAGATTACAAAAAGAGTACAGTTCGATCCCATCCACCATCAGCCGATTCGTATTGATACCGGTACATCTCCTGTCCAGAGTCCAAGTGGAATCAAATGAACCGTTATTACTCGCCAAAAGCAGTTGACTTTAATATGCTTTAAAAAAAAAAAGTGAAATCCGTGCTAGTTGGTCTGGCAGGTTAAAGAAAGTCTTACAACACCTGGTAGATTGACTGCCATTCATTAGGTGTTGACATTTCTTCTTCTATCGAAATGCCCTTCCATCTCTATCTATTTGCATATAATAACTCGGCTTCCAGTGGACGGATTTTTATATTTCAGGTCTTTTTGTTTTACAGATGTCTTACTATCTAAATTTCCTTAAAATTGTTAATATTATTTAATTCATACATAGCATATAGGCTATGTATATATTTTAGTTGAAGCACTGGATATTATGTTTGCGCAGTTTCGAGAAATAACTGAGCAATATGGCAAATGCGCAAACTCTGTTTGCGTGTAAAAGTTTGTTTGAGATGTCCGTTATTTTGTTATCAGTTTACTAATTATATACATCGTGAATTATTACTATTTTCTTATATTATTCACAGCAGGAACCATGAAATGCGTGTTATATTTCAATTGCTATTGAAATCCAGGAAGAAACAATAAAGCGCATTACGAAATCCTAATTAGTAAATTACGATCTGAGGTACAGTTGATATTTGTTTTATTTATTGCATCCCACAGCGTGAAATTGTTGTGTTTCAGGAGTTGTGATTACAAGGATGCATGGGCTGAAGATTGAGAAGATGAAAGATTTGTTGACATTAGACTTGAATTTCTGTAGATTTTCAGGAAATACGTATGAAGGAAGGTTGTTCCAGAAAACTGAAGTTGAAGGAATAAATGAGGAACAGCTGTTTAGAAGAAGAGTAACGCAGAGAGCGAAAGAGAGAACCCAGTTTTTCAGATACAGAAGAAGCAGCAATATTTGCCAAGAGAGATTAGATGTGCCAAGATTAGAAGTAAGATATTATATGTGCCAAGAGAGATTAGAAGTCAGGGTAATCCCAATAGAGATATATGATCTTGCCTAGAAATCAGAGTGTCGTCGAAGATAGCTTAGGAGCAAAATAATCCTTTTTGCAAGATATAAGAAGGACTGAGTTTTAGAATTCTGGATTGGAATCAACCTAGTTCTCTTTGCCCCACTGAAGAAATTACGTGATCATCATTTAAGGAATAGGTAGTGAATATTCGAGAAGTTGAAGTTATTTATGCAGCGCAAGTTTCTCAAACTGGTAGGTGGAATGCAATGTGCTATCGTCAGCAAAACTATGGATGGGATAGAATTTCTGGTCAATGGAAGAAGGTAATTAATACAACAGATAAAGAGTGGGAGAACAAACTGAACTTTGGATAAGTCAGAAGACAGAGAGCCATCTCCTATCATCCCCACTGATAGGTCAGCTTTATTTCAACAACAACGAAAAGCCTTTGGAATGTCAAGAGTAGGTAACTGCTTGAGTTTCACAAACTTTTCCATTGAATTTGTCCATAGATTAGTAACGTAAGCCAGTATAGTATCTCACCAGTGGATCGACTCTGACGGAATCTACACTGGTGATCATTGATCAGATGGAAGGCTTCTAGATAGTTTAAGAGTTGGCGGTTAAGAATTTTCTCCTTTGCTTTAGAAAGAGTAAGTAAGTGCAATGGTACGGTAATTGTAAGGGAGGGATTTGTCACCCTTTTTATGAACTGGCTGGATATGAGCAAATTTTCAAGCAGAAGGGAAACACCTTTGGAATATGAAATGAAAAAGGCGACACAGAACAGGTGTTCTGTTATGTTACAACCTATGCTCAGGAGCATAGGTTATAAGAACAAGTAGAAACACCATCAAGACGCTTTCTTGGCATCAAGACTGTTCAAAATTCTTCTGACATGCTTTTAAAAAAGACCACAGGAGGCATTGAATGAAGTGTACTGGAAACAGTAGGAGGTAGTTTACCAAATTCATAATACAAGAGTTAGAGGGGGAAAGTAGGATGCTAGCAGGTCAGCTTTATCTTTAGATGACGTGCAAGAGAACCATTTGGTTTTTACAGAGGTGGGAATAGAGATGGGCAAAAGTTGCGGCCAAATGTCTAGAGACCAGAATGTTCCACTACCATTTAGACAAGAAGCAAGTTTTCTACTCTTAGATTGTTTAAAATCTAGTTTGGACTGATTAATAACTGCATGTTACTGTAAAAGCCCGAAATCCTATAAATCCAAGTAGATTTGCTTTGATAAAAACCTAAAATTCGAACTTATTTTAAAGGAATTGCTAAAATATCAGAAAAGATGGTTCGTGTACTTTTCCGATTTTTAAACAAAGGCATTGAGGGGGAATATATCTCGTCTCCTCATAAAGTTGCATGGGCAACGAACTCGTTATATTCAGAGCTCCTACCATACGCCACATAAGTCAGGGAATGGAAAAGATTGGGCTCTTTTACCAATTTGTTTTAGTAGAAGTCCGAATTTCTGACTTTTGCTAATTAATTAATTAATAATTTACAGTTTGTAATTAATTGTTTACAAGATGATTAGTTATTTACGTTTAACTTTAAATAATAACTGGAAAAGAAACATTTAGTTAATTTAAGAAATCGAACGTGGCTGCAATATAATGCGTTTCATACATTGTCCAACTTTCTAGCTGCTTAGCATATATTCATAATGTGCCTATTGTCTTGAACATTTGTCTGTCCATCCCACCGCATGTAACAACTCAACTCTCGGCGGATGAATTTTCATGAAATTTTATATTTTGGTCTCTCAAAAAGATTTGTCCAACCATCCCAAAATTCAATTGAAATTGGACCAATAGAAATCTGACAGTCATTATTTCTTTGTCCGTCCGTCTGAACTCGACTCCGGTTGGATGGATTTTCATGAAGTTTCATATTCTTGGGGCTGACAGGGTTGGGATTGTTTAGATTAGCTTAAATATGACTTGAAGTCTGGATTTTTTTTTTTTTTTTTTGTCTTGTAAATTTCTCGTATTTTTTAAATCCGAAATCATCGACCGGATTCGAACTGTGGATTCGTAAGGCAAAACAAATGATCAAGCTATGGAGGTCTGAGAAATCGAACAGAAACAGTTATCAGAGAAATCAAGATTGTTTCCATAAGTCCTGAGAACTTAATTTTTCCTTAAGACGTTCTGTTTTTTAAAATGAAGTTTAAGTAAGAGCGGTGATTTGGGGTATTTTTGTAAACGGAAGACTCCTCTGCTTTCGTTGTTATTCAATGATAATCTTTGTGTCATCGCAACCGTATCAGATGGGAAATCGATGATGAAAGTAAACTGCCTA
The DNA here is from genome assembly GCF_048544385.1 of Mastigoproctus giganteus. Lineage (NCBI taxonomy): Eukaryota > Metazoa > Arthropoda > Arachnida > Uropygi > Thelyphonidae > Mastigoproctus > Mastigoproctus giganteus. The sequence goes on along the minus strand of NC_143587.1, from coordinate 155,850,185 downwards.
ATGCACGTGCAGTTCTCAGGCCGGATGATCGAGCAACTTTGAAAATTTTACGATAAGTTGAATGTTTGCGAACCACTTGTGGTTTGATAAAGGCTTGCTTAAGATTTCTTCAACCAGGGTAGAGAAAAAGGCAATAATTAAAGATGTCTTAATCTTAACGTATCTAAGCAACCGGCTGGTGCACACAAGGTGCATTCGATAACGTTATTTAGATAGTGGCATGTGCTCAGAAAAACTGGGAGAAGTCAAAATATACCCTCGTAATCATCTATCAGAATACTTCATGCGTGGCGTTCGTCATCCTCAAACATTTTATTTTGAAGTGACGTAGGGCGTATCCGTCTTACATGACTTGCAACAAGAATCGAAAGCTGACGCTTACTGCGAATCCATTAATATGTCAAATGCTGAATAATCTTTGTTTATTTCCTTATTTATTGCTGGTGCACCGACACTTCTACCACGTTCCTGATACTGATGTTAATGAGCATATCTTGTAGTCGGAACCAAGAAGGATGCCAGGATCCCTATCAGTATCGTGTCCTGGCTGTTTCTCGCAGCACTGGTACAGTGCTAGTCCCGACCATAGAGTGGTATGTTATAAATGACCCTATAGGCAGTGATCACTTCCCAATCGTATGCAAAGTATTGATAGAACAGGCTCCTCTAACTGATCCCGGTAGGAAATGGAAATTTTCCCGAGCAAACTGGGCAAAATTTCAGTCATAAATTTCTTTTGATGAGAAAAAAAATCCATCTCCAGCCTATTGATGATGTGACAGATTACACATCATCACGTCGCATCTACTAAATGTGACCAAGGATACAATACCATTATCAAATCCCCCGGGCCAAAAGCATTATAATTATTGGTGGAACGAGGAATGTACAAAATCAAAAAAATAAAGCCTGGAATTTGTTTCGGCAGTGTCCAAACACAGCCATCTGATAAATTATAAGAAATTAAGAGCAAAAGTACGTTTCATACAAAGGCAAACAAAAAAACGAATTCTGGATCAGTTTTGCATTAACAGAAACAGTGACAGCAAAATAATTTGTTAAAGAATTAGACAGCTTTCTGGTAAGTTTCCAACCATACCTTCTCTAGTCCTCTTCTGGAATGGGCGAGATTTATCTAGTCCTTTGGATATAGCTAATGTTTGGGCAATACTTTTGATGAAATCTCAACATCATCAGCTTATACTACATCGTTCCAGCGAATTAAAAACAATAGAGAACAGCATTCTATTGCCCAAACATTAGCTATATTTGCTGGACCAGATGGGATCTATTACATCATGCTGCAACATCTTAATGACAAAGCTTTACGCCTTCTCCTGATCTTTTACAACCGTATTTTTTTAGAAAATGTTTATCCAGCTTCTTGGCATCACTCTATTGTTTTGGCATTCCTGAAGCCTGGAAAAGATCCATTTAACCCCCGTAGCTATAGACCAATATCTGTCAAGCCGCCTCAGTAAAATCCTTGAACAAATTGTTGACAGTAGACTAGTCTGGATCATTGAGTTACAACAGCTAATGAGCCATAGTCAACGTGGCTTTCGACAAAACAGGTCAGGCTTTGATCAATGCTGAATTTGTCATTAGCAATGCCTTCGTTAAATACGAACATCAAGTAATGGTTTCGATAGATATAGGGAAGGTTTTTGACACCACATGGCAGCATGGCATACTTAGTGAACTTTATTTTTTCGGTCTTCAGGGCAACCTTCCCATATTTGTTCACAACCTTCTTCATACTAGATCGTTTCAAGTAAGATACCAACATGCTCTCTCTCTTTGCAACTTTCATGCAGGAATAAAGTGTTCCACAGGAATCAGTACTGAGTACTACTGTTTTTGCTCTTAGAATCGATTCCATCACTAAACAGCTTCCAAACACAGTTGAGACGTACCTTTATGCGGATGACCTTTCCATCTCCTGTCATTCCCAAAATATGAGATCTATTGAACGACAGCTTCAGATATCATTTAATAAAATACAACAATGGGCCAGCCTTAATGGCATCTGGATCCTGAACTTCAAATTTCCAATGTTTCCATCCCAGTCACTACTAACATCAGATTTCTAGGATTAATCCTTGACGACAAATTAAATTTCTTGGACCATATTAAAAATGTACGAACTTCCTGTTTAAAAAAGTAAATATACTCAGAACTTTAACCGCCCTAACATGGGGTGCAGATCAAATCTCCGTTTCCGTTACACGGGCATTAATCAGATCCCATCTCGATTACGGTGCTCCAGTCTATGATTCTGCCAGAACAAGTGCTTTGCGCTGGCTTGATCTAGTTCAACACAGTGCCTTGAGGATTGCACTTGGGTCTTTCAGAACATCTAACTCTACGTAGGAAAACATTGCTACTGAAGTATGCTGTCAAAACAAAGTTGTGCCACCATACAATTCAGTTACACTTGTTCAATCCACCTGGTTTTACTAAACTAGGCTTACTTCAGTAGAGAAAACCTCTACAGAAGTAAGACTAGTTTAGTAAAACCAGCTGGTCTTCGTCTTCTTGAACTGATGAAGGTTTGGAATGTTTCCATTCATTCTGTACAACAGGTAGTAACGTGCACTCAAACACCATGGACTCGTCTTCCACTACCGACCTGTAACACTTGCCTCTGCCAATGGGAAAAAAAATATTCTACAAGCATCGATTGTGAAACATATTCATGCAGTTCACACTCGCAGATATCTTGATTTTTCTCCAATTTATACAGATGGCTCTAAATCTAACTCAGACGTTGGAGCATCAGCAGTGTTCCTAAGTACCACTATTTCAGCATCCCTTCCACCAGAATTATATGCAATTAAACTAGCCTTAGAAAATCTCTTCTGATTGCTCATTAAAATTTTATTTACACTGATTGCCTCAGCTCAATTATGGCTGATTGCCTCAGCTCAATTATGTAACTCCTCAGATAAAGTTCACCCTGTTCTAAATGAAATTAAAGATTGCTACTACAGATTAAAGAACGCCACCAACTGGTTACCTTCTGCTGGATTCCGGCAAATTCCGGAATTTCTGGTACATGTACTGCTCTTCCTGGACCACTCATCTTTGCTCCTTTTGAATCTGAGAGTGTTTCCATTCTCAAATTTCCCCACAATGTGAACATATCGCCTCCACTCATACTACACTGAACTCAGAATGGGCCTGCTCCATGTTGCAGAAGAAGAAATCTGCAAAGAATCGAAGGACCATGGAATAATAAATTAAAAAATGGCAATCCGGAAAGACGGAAACATAACTTTTTTTTATTTAGTGGCTTTTATAACCCCAAGCCCTCTATCCGTGCTTGCATATACTCTGCCTTGTCCATGCGATCCTTAACAATAACTAACTAATAGCAAATTCCAAACGAAACTGAACAGTCAACCAAATTCGTAATGATGGTTTAGTCTCGCTGAAACCTGTCTGTCCGTAGAAATTGTATAGACATCTGTCCGTGTTCCTCAGAGGAGACATGTACACGTGTAGCTCTCCACTCCGAGAATCGGACGTGTCTTCGTCTGCATGGTTCCGTTTCTGGCTGTGAGATGTTACAGCACCCTTTTTCAACTTGAAGTCTGACTTCTCGTATGCGATCTCCTTTTTCTGGTCAAATTTCTTCCCGCGATTCAGTTTCTTGTATGCAGACCTCACTGAATTTGCGGAACTGGTGAACCGTACCATCTTCTACAATACGTTCTGATTAATTGAATCCCCTCCATCTGCCTGAGTGGAGTGGGCATCTGGCTTTGTGTGTGCGTCGTGCAGAAAAGCACAATATTGATCATCTCTCCACGTATGAAGAATGCACGGTCATCTTGGTGAATGTCACCTTAGCTAATGTCCAGTATTTTAATGAGAGTACCGCCCATATTTCCTGGAAATCATCTTTTCCCCTCCCCAATAAATTTACGAGTATTAAGAGTATATTTAATTTCATATATTTCAATCCTTTGGTAAACCAAAAAGCCAATGGCTGTGGTTTGTTGTAAAACACGGTTAAAACCCTTGTATTAAAGATCATCTGTTTTTTAATATATTTTCAAACTAACTGTTCAGAGATAGTAGGCTGCTAACAACAGTTTTTTTTTTTTTTTTTTCTCTCCCGTAGCCCTTCTTAAAAAATACTTATCATTGAACACTTCTTCTTGGACTAATGTTATTAGTGAAGTCCCTCACACTTCAATGCAGGGTCCCTTATTAGGTTTCTAATATTTATTAAGGATTTTTATGAAAGCATTTGAAGTTTTCAGATGATATAAAGATGTTAGGGTGGTTAATGACAGGAACTGCGACATAATACTGAAACAATCCCTTAAAAATTGGGCAGATTGTCTCAGAAGGTTATGTTACTAGGGGTAATTATGCAGTCCACTCCGATTACCACTTTCTTTGAACAGTGGTAATCGGAGTGGCGCAGCTGGTATAATCTGTCTTCCCCATACCTGGTGGAAAAGACAATTCGAATCACAATGACGCAAGGAATTTTTCTGGGTATTTTTGCAAAAGGCTAAATTGATCGGTTTCAGGCGAAGGTAGCATGGTTTTCTCGCATGAAACTCTGGATTTTCGTTCAGAAAAGAGCATAGAACATAACATAATTTAACTTCTTAACTTGTTGGTCAGTCTTTTTTTGGTTCCTGTGTGCTACGGTACGTTAATTTTCTTTAATCCCCTTAAATAACAATTCCTGACTTCCTCGTTATTTTCTGAGCTAGAAGACATCAAGGAAATGGCATCCATCGTTTCCTTTGTCAGTCAGTAGACTTCCTGCACTTCGTCTTATAATCATGTGTCGGCATGTAAACCTGCATAATCATTGGTTAAGATTTCTTTTTTTTTGACATCCTTTCTACCTTCTGTTTACTTTATCTTCTCTTGTACAGCACTTGTCAGATACTTTTTCCCTTGCGCCTTTGAATTCGTTTCCTTTCGGTTTGTTTACATTCGATATCTTTTTATCATTTGCGTCTCTAACCTTGAATTTAACATTTGGTTTTATTATCGCCAAAGGGATGGATAAAAAAAAGGTTTCTTTTTTCACCGATACTTATTAAGCTTTTTTTCATTGCATCACTTTTCCAATCCATTACTAAATTGTAGTCCATTTCTTCATCTTCCACTGGTAACTGGAACAACTCTTAACAGAATTTCTATATCCTTTTCCCATCAATGGACTGGTTAGTACCTTTTGAGCATTCTCTGGTTTTCTTCAGGTGTGTCTTCATCGTGTCCATTGTGTGAACCAGATGCTTGCCATGAACATTCCAGTAGGATTCAGTCAGATTTCGTTCCACAGCATTGCCTTTTTTTCTATGAATACACAGTTTTCTTTGATTTGTTTCTCTTCCATTTCCCTCTGTCAGACCAAACAATCCTCCACTTCGTCGTCAGTATAATCATACGTTGGAATTAAATCTATAATCATCACCTTTATAGACTCGGCTATAAACGTGAAAGAATAATGGCAATCAAACTCTATTCTGATTAATCTTTCATTTTATTTTGAAATATACTCTGTCCAAAAGAAATTTAAACTTTTTGCAATTGGCATCAGCAGATAATTAAACACACGATATGCACATATGAGTTGTCACGTATGATCACTAGTTTCTGAGTATCAGATAAATACTGTACACTTTCTTGGGCTTTTTAGACGATCCAATCATGGTGAAGACAGGTGATCTTTCTGATTTTCAGAAAGGGGTTGTTGGAGCACGTTTAGCAAGCGCCACAATTGAGAAAAAACAAAGGAGTCTACTGGTGTGTGGAAAGCAACTATCTGAAAAGTATTCAATGAGTGGGAGAGAGGAGAATGCAGCTGTAAGAGGGATAAATGGGGCTGATGTTGAAAGTCGGCACTCCAAGAATGAGACAGCGAATAGAAGGTAGAGTGTGAGGAAAGTGACTGAAAATTCGATTTAAGCAAAGAAAGATCCATTTATGACTAAACTACGCGGCAGGAATTGAAGTGTACTGCGATAGATTTTTCAAGACTACAACGCAACCATCCATCTTGCAAAAATTGTATTTGATTGGTTCCAAGACTATCAATATACACCCTGGGCACATAATTCTTCAGATCGGGATATATTGGAAAGGGCAGTTGGGCTTCGTTCCCTACCGACCAGAAATACAATTGACAATCATCGTGATGGAGAATTGTCCATCTGGTGCTAGACTCCATCAGACACCTAATGGAATGTGTGCCACGAAGTGTAGGCTGTAATTCGGGCAAAAGGTCCCTATTAGATATTGAATATTATTTATGATATGATTCTGGATATGATATATGATATGATTATGATATAGCGTACGAAATTTAAACGAAAATTTAAATTCCATACATCGTTATAATTATTTATACTCGTAATTAATGGGTATAAATAAATATTCATTAAATAATTTAAATAAATACCCATTTTGACGCGAAAAGAATTTCTTTTCCACTTTACTGCACAAATGCAAACAGTCAAATTAGGTCGAGGTTACTGCCGGGTACGAAGATGTCTTGTCGAGTACATTATGGTGGAAGGTTTAAAGCGTGGCATCCACGCACGTGCTACTCAGTTTAGAGTGCGTGGAGTGCATTATTCAATATTACCCGTGAATAATGTGGAGAAACACGTTCTTATGTCGGCGAACCGGTTCTGTGTCTGGGATAACGCGCCCGTGTTAGTGCGTTTTGTTGAGGGAATCCGAACCAGCATCTCCAATTGCAGTTTCATTACCGAAATAACGCTGGATTCATCTGCGCAGACGAAATTAACAGCCTAGAAACATTTTGCCTTTTTACAGAAGTAGAAAGAACCACGCAAGTTTTACATCTCGCGCTGTCACTACGATAGTTCACCCTTCGCTACACATGGAAGACCCTTGGCGTGAATAATGAAACAGTTTTTCTGCCCTTGAGTCATAAACATCGTGGTTCGGGCTGTCAGAATGCTTTAAAAGTGTTGGTGAAGAAAGCGATTGTTGTTGTAGTAGGATTTTAGGTGCATCTGCGACTAAGGCCATATTGCTCCGTATATATTGTCTGTAAATTGCGTGTTATTTGATCAAGTTTCTCTTTGCTGGACGAAAAACCTGAGTTTCCGGTAGGGAAAAAACCATGCTACCCTCGCCTGAGACAGACTAACTCAGCCACGTTGTGAAAAAGGCCCATAAAAATTTCTCCCGTCATTGACTGGATTCGAACTCGGGTCTTTTCCATCCGGTGGCGCGAAGGGCAATTCTACCAACTGTGCTACACACGAGGGCAGAAAGCGGTTGTCAGAACACTTAAATTCGGAGATTACACCATCTGATATTGTGTCGTGAAACCTACATAACAACAACAACAACAACCATCTGATATAACTTTAAACAAGAAAGCGTGAAGAAAATCAAAAATAACTTCTCGACCGGTGTTGCCAAAGGATCTGAGAATAAACTGCAACTATTATGGAAAGGCATTCAGTTCATCCTGTACTAAGAACTGGCCTTCAGCTACATAAGAAAGGTGATAATTATGATAAAGATAATGATAAATATCAATAATGCTGATATTTAGTGACACACCGACTGGCCAAAAAATTAGAATTCTTTATTCAGTTTCGAGGAGGGCTAAATTTTGCCAAATTACAGCCGGCACACATCTTCCCATCGATTCCACCAAGTGTCTGAGGATACCTGGATGATTGAAGAATGGTGAAATCTGTGCCAGATTTGACCATTCTTCCATCAAGGCATTTCCGTCAAGGTCAGCTGCAGTACTATGGTAGGTAGAGCGCTATGAAGCTGAACTTCTCTGCCCAACATATCCCAGGCATTCTCAATTGGATTCAGAGTTTTGTATGGTGGATAGTTGGATTCTTTAAAGAATCCATTACGATCAGGGGAAAAAAAGGAAGCATTTCAGGGTGTAGTTGGTCCGACAGGACAGAAAGATATTCATTGGAATATCACGAACTAACGGTGTGAACAAACCCAGCCCTTGTCAACCGAACATACTCCATACCATGATTGCACTTGCAGCCGCTTGAGTGGACAAGAGACAGTCTGGATGTGCATGGCTTCTTGAGATTCACGCCGTACTTGCACCATACCACTGGTGCATAAAATTGTAAATCGGACCTGGTAAGATTACAAGATCTTTTTCCATTATTCCACGGTCTAATCTTGGTGTTGGCGAGAGTGCTGCAGTCGAATCTTTCGGAAAGAGGTGTCATTCCGTCTGCCCTCATTTTAATAACTCGGCCACCTATTGGATGGTTTTAATGAAATTTTATATTTGGGCCTTTTAAAATTATTTGTAGAGCCGTCCAAAATTTCAACAAAATTTGAACTACTAAAACACCGACAATTATTATTTCTTTGTCCGTTCGCATGTAATAACTCGACTCCCAGTGAATGGACTTCCATTAAAATTTATATTTGGCTCTTTTAGAAGATTAAAATCGGACCAATATAAATCCGAAATTATTATTTTTTTTTACAAAAATATCTCATGGGTTATATCGTATATCTTAGCTGAAGCGCCGAATATTACATTGGTTGCAGTTGATTTCTTAAAAAATCATTTTTCACTAACCATGTCAGGACATATGAACGTCTTTTATTTCATTCGAAACGAAACTTGCGGTGAAGGATAACTCTCCGTATGCTTAAGGGTCACGTCGGAGGGTACAAATCTTAGTAAGGGTATGCGATATATCGCCATTGCTTCTTTAACCTAAAATAGCCTTTTGGTCGATCGAATATTTTAATCTTAACCATTCTTAGAATTCATTCAGGAATTTGATTTCAATTTCCGTTCCACGGAAAATTTCCTATTTACTCTTTGCGCGAGCAGTTGTGACACATCAACGTGTTTCATTCATTTATCCGATGTGTGTAAATAAAGGACTGTGCACTTCCTCTCATTACCAATCGGTGGTATCTTTCCAAGAAACCAACCCACTGAGAATGCGTAGGCATCGCTCATATAAATTTACTCCAATTCACTTTAGGCAAATATTATATAATACACTTCCCCACCAGGTTCCAGTGACTGTTTTTGATGTAGAATCCCTTCATTAGTCATACTACTGATAGGTGGGTGGGTGGATGTCACATACACTGTCGCGTAGGCTGACTTCAAGTATAACGGGTTCATTGTCTTCTTCTTCCTTCTCTACAGGTGTTAATGCGTATTGCTGTGTTTTGTTCTCAGAAATCTGTTTGAATGGGGTTAGGAAAGGGTTGGACGAGACGAACAGAGGATGAATTGTTTGTTCACCTTTGTTACGTGCGATAAGGTATTCACTAATATGTATTTTACGTTGGCATCTAAAGATAGCTGGCTCATGATATGGAGGTTTGAGATGTCTCCCCTTTCATCGTTTACTCAGAAGAATTAACGAATACTCAAAAACCGTGGGCGCAGTAGCTAAACACATTCCTATAGATGAAAAATAACATAACACTTAGGATTCAAGTCTACTTCAACACTTAACTATAAGATGAATGAAATGAAAAGGACAACTGAAACAGGTTGTTGTAAAAACTGAATTGAAATGGACTTGGTTTACCAAATTGTTGTTGTTATTTGGTGTTTTAGGAGCATTAGCAACTAAGGCCATATTGCTCCGGGATATGCGGTGGTCATTCCCTGACCTTTCCGCATTTTCCGTATTTGGTGGTGACGGGCTCGAACCCCGGTCTAATCAAGAAGCGTGTGCTACGCACTGCTGCTCCTTCCCACCTGGCTACGGAGGCGCACCAAATTGTGGATGGCTCCAAAACCCTCAGAGTGATTTATGACTTTTAGAGCATTTCATTTCCACTGAAAATGGAAATTTCAGCAATGAAGTCTGAAGATGCTATCCATGTAACTAAATTTCAAGGTGAAAGTTCAGTTACACGGATAGCAAATTCATAGCCAGTTGGAGTTTTATTGCGCATGTTCCTGACATTTTGGGATGGGAAAATTTGTACACTGCCCATCATCCTTTTGGTAATCGTGTCCAAGTGAAGTTCCAAGATTTGGATCTCATGGTAGGACAAGGTATTATCCTACCATGAGATCCAAACATTTTACTGTAGGTAAAGATGGAGGAATTTTTATCAGGTGAGGTAATATAAAATATGTCCCACTTGTTGAACTAGAAAAGATTCTTTTTTTCAACCTTTGCAATTTGAAGAATTTTTTAAGGCTCTGGATAAAGGAAGAAGTGGATTCTGCTTCCTAAGAGAAGTGTTAACCGATAGAAAACAGAAGAAATTTTCATTGGGCCTCAAAGAAATATGAATAATGATGTTTTTTAAATAAAGCTACAGAATACTTCACTAGCAGATTTACAATCGTTTAAAGTAGTTGTGCACGGATTTTTTTGGAAAAAGGAAGGTAATCATGAATCTCAAAAATTATTTTTTGATTAAAATATTTTTAAATGAATATGACACATTTTTAAGATTAGAATATCTATTATTATATGACATTTGAATTTAGTACTTCATTAAGTTACTAAAATATCATTGTGGAGACGCGAGACATAATTTTGATATTTTTGGAATCAAAAATATCAATTTTTTTTTTTTTTTTGGAATATGCAACTTTTGCTCCAGAGGTTGCAAAGAATATTTTTATTGGCGAGTGTACCACTGATAGTAAGTTCCACGTGAATAGTAAAGTTCCAATAAACTTGGATAGCATACTCATAGTAATTTCGAGTTTTAATGCATATATGCAACAGGAGGGGGTTCCACTAGAGGCCCCGCGACTAAACTGCCGGGGAAACAACAGACCAACATGTACTGACTACACGAAAACTTACACTGTCTCTGGCTTTAGTGTTTTTTTTTTTTTTTACAGTTGGGGGAGGGGGGAAGGACCCCCTTCACTTCACTGCACGTGCCTTCCAAACATTCACTCCGGGTTTTATAATATCTTCTAATCAACAGCGCGTGAAACGCAACACGAATTCCACTCAGCGATTTAATAAATTTAGCAATCGTAGTATGTTGTCAACGCTTTCGTAATGCGGTTTACTAATTTCTTCTTGGGCTTTAATAATAACTAAATAATACGCACGTGCCGTTTTGTGCTGTGATTAATATAATAAGAAGATAGTAACGATTTATGCATTTAGTAAACTGATAACAAAACATGACTTTCTCAAACCGCAAAGACTTATGCGCGAACTGAGAGCATTTCTCTTTTACACATTCGTCATTTTACCCATTCATTCCTCCAATCTAGCTGATGTGAAAAAAATGATAATAATACATAATTGGCGGATTTCTATTTGGCCGATTTTAATATAATCTGAGCTCGACAAATCTTTAAAGGATCAAATATAAAATTTGATGAAAGTCTGTCTGTTGAGAGTTCAGTTATTACATGCCATCGGACGGACGGACATTGTGAAAAAAACACTCTTATGCACCCAGCCGTATTTTTTTTTTTTTTCTGTAGTATCTTTGTCTTTTAAGGCTTAATGATGTATACATAAAGATTACACGAGTCATCTTTGTTTTTTTTTAAGCATTTTTAATGGATCTTTAGGACAATGGACTGCTCGGTTTTCTATGTTAGTGCGAGATAAGAGGCCGTGAAATACTTCACTATTAACCTGGAAGATATCAGTTTGGGAAACGCCTTTATAAATTGCCTGTAAAGTATGCTAGCGCGTGCGTATGTGAAGATATTTCCCCTATTTGTTCCGTGCTAGAGGCATTTGTTGACCCAACGGATAAAATCTTCTTCGGTGTGGGCTTGACTAACGCAGAACGCTCCGGATATTGCGAGATTAAAAGGATATTTTTGCGTGTGGAAGGATCACATTACGGTTGCTTTCATTTTACTGAAACCGATTTTGTAAATAACCAAACTTGTAGTTGCATTTCATCATAGTCAAAAGTGAACGGAAATCCTATTTGGAAGCGATATACAGGCAGTTCAAATACCCTACACCTATTCCAGTACCATCGTTGCTTAATACTCAAGTTATTTTTAAAAATTTCTCTCACGTTCTCTGCAGCATCGAATATTTCTCAATTGTGTGCTTAGCAATCATGAAAGCTATAATGTGGTCTGCCATCTCTGCTATAAAAACGAATTCTTTAAATCATTGTCGGTCAGCTGATTGGAAAACTTCGCCCAGTTTGCCAACCATCCTGATCAAGAAGTATTGATGGCTTTCGACTTGGTGTTCCCTTTTTCATTTGCATGTCTTAGGAAGAGGGAATCTCTGGAGTCAAGAACATGCTTTGCGCCGGAGATTTTTTTGATGCCTTACGTTTGTCATTTTATATTTCACACTTAATTTTGTGATAAAAGGTGGTGTGGAGAAGGTGTGCATTTATTATATGAAAATGGGGCACTTGTATAGTAACAATGTATAAAATTGTTGTTATTGTAGAGGCTTGGGCGCATCAGCAACTTGTCCATTGCCAGAATATAGTCTACAATCAATTTTCCAGTTTTGCTGGCTGAAAACCCATGCAGCCCTTAGACCGATTAGCTCGGCCACGTTTCAAAAAAAAGTCAGCCAAACTTCTCCGTCCCCAGTCGTTGGCGGGATTCGAACCACGGGCCTTTTCCATTCGGTGTGGAGAGGATGATGATTGTATCAACTGTGCTAATAAGATTACCTCCAAACTTTTGTCCTGACTATACTCTAAACACATTTTAATAGCTCTAATACCTACAATTTGCATCTTTTAAATATTAGCCATTAAAACTGATGCACTTCCTGCAACGAATCAGAAGATTATTGGCCACTGCCTGCAGTGGGTTGGATAATTTTTGCTGTTCTTCCAGTCCAATTTACTAACAACGGACCTACTAACGGGAAATGTGAACTTTTGCCTTTGAGCATATCCAAAGGATTGCCGGTCATTGCATCGCATTTGTAAACATTTCGAACGTTCGGCAAATGAATAAACCATAAAATATAACAGGTATTACAATAACGTTAGCATTTCCCATTAACCATTAGAAAGACACAATATGGCCCAGCAGTTAAATCTGAAAACAACAACAATTCGGCAAATGATGACCAAGGTAGTTCACTGAATTCATATACATTAGAGTTAGGGCCGGCGACATTCTTCGTTATGTGAACTACTTACAAAACGCACAAGGTTTCGAGATTAATCTATCATTTTCTTTTTTATCAAGGGTGTCTTCATCTTGGATAAAATACCGAAATAAAATTACATTTTTTATTTCGGTTTTTGAAGATTATCGATTTTTTTTTTTTTTTTGTAAAATTTAAAATTAGTTGTGCAATGGTAATATAATTGCTCCTTCATGGAGATTTTCATCAAAGGAAACAGTCCAGAACTAACGTGGCATTAACGAAGTTATATGAGACCTGAGCTGAATACCTGCATAGGAAAAAGAGTGATACTCTTTTGATGTACCTGTAATTCTGCCGGGTTTCTATTTCAACTGTTGGTGAAATATGATCGAATATCTCTTGCTAAGATTGCTTAAAGCCATTTAAAAGTCTCCTCAGCGTCTGGTGTTTCTTTTTAACCTGTGGGGTAATTACACCCACAGGAATTTCTAAATGTTTGAAGTTAACTACCATCGGTTCTGTTCGGTATCTATTAGAGTGGAGATTATCTGAGACCCGCCATTACATCATTTAATAACAGGTAAATTAAGTTTTCGAAATGTTAAATTCTGCAATTTTATATTGAATCAAAGAAAGTCAGTGGCTGTGTGTTTTCATTCAATATTCACGCAAAAGCACGAATAATATTTTCCTTCCTTATCAAAGAATTACGAGTTAGTGCCAATGGTACAGATATTTTAAACAAACTATAGAAAATTAAAAATTTTGTGGAATAGAGCATAAGTCTAACAACACCACAACCAGTTTAAAAAGTATGTACATTTATTTGTGTGCGACAGGAAGCCACATGGTCTTTTATTTAATCTTCAAGATAAGTTGCGCAATGACATCTGGATATTGTCGAATAGAGAAGTCTGGAGTGTTATTCCACTTTTCTAGAACATTTTGCCCAAAGTTAATTTCCGAGAGCAGTGTTTTTTTTTCCTTCTTAGGAAGATCCAACTTCTTTTTAATAAAACAGACAGAGTCCTTTAAAACTCATGCAATTTACGACCACGATGCACAGATTCATGGTGATCTGAGCAATCTTTGCACATTCCAAAACAATCCAGTTTCTATTCCATTCACTTCAAATTTGCTTCGTGTATGGACAGGAGTCATATGTGAATTCTGAGGAGGTTTAGTATAATCCAGGTCAACGGAATTCTTTAACTCCATCGAAGAACTAAAGAAGAAACAAACCTTTTGGACTGAAGCATTTCTACTCAGTTTAATTTCGCTCATTAGACAAAATATAAAAGATTCCATTCTAAAAATCATTCATAAACTTTTACCATCATCCTAAGAGTTGATAGAACGAGGCCTGTAGTACTGCAAACAAAAAATTCAAACTACTGATTTAATCCAATACAATAAGAGCTAAAGCTTGAGTCATAAGATATGAAAAAAGAAAAAAAAAACACAGTACATCGTAACCATTAGTAGATCCACTAACGTAGGTTCAGTACGGAATAAGATCAGGAAACTCAATATAAATACCCTGCCATCGTAACCCCAATACTGCAATGAAAAAGGAAAAATTTCTGAATCTATTGATATTTGTTAGTATCTTAGGAATATCGTTTAAGACTCATTTTTAACCATTAGCATAGGCATATGATGCAAGAAAGCAAGCTTATGCAGCATCAGCCAAAAAAAAAAAAAAAAAAAAAAACCTTCCACTTCACCCCTCCGTTCGTTCGAAATAACATGATAGCCTGTCCAGCTGAGCCTTAAATTTATTTAGGCTCTCAACTTCCACAACAAGGGATGGAACTCTGTTCCATCAACCAACTACCCGCTGGCTAAAGGCAAACTTCCGCACATCTATCCTACATCCGTCTTTCCTCAATTTGAATTTATGCCCTCTCAGGTGATTATTCTGAGCAAGAGGCAGTACCCCATCAGCATTGAGTATGCTCAACCCATTCAAGGCTTTATACACTTCTATCAGATCACCTCGCCGGTGCCTAGTCTCCAGACACTGTAATTTGCAAAACTTAAGCCTTTCTTCGTAAGAGCAACCCTTCGTTCCGTTCACTGACCTTGTTGCCCTTCTCTGTACTCGTTCCAGTAGCTCTACATCCTTCTTGAAATGGGCCACCAGACCTGTATACAGTACTCAAGGTGCGGACTGACCATTGCCTTATACAAGGGAATAATCACCTCCCTATCCCTGCTAGAAAAATTCCTGTATATCATTGACAAGACACCATGAGCTACTGTTGCAGCCCGTCTGCACTGCTCAGAGAACTTCATATCTGCCTGCACAATTACCCCCAGGTCCTTTTCATTCTCTACCACTGTCAGTGTAGTACCACAGAGTTGATACGTTGCTCTGGGGGTTGCTGTTTCCCATGTGTAGTACTTTACATTTGTCAATGTTAAACTTCATTTGCCACCTCTCAGCCCATCTGCTCAACCTTTCCAGATCCTGTTGCAGCAGCATAGCGTCAGTAGCGTCCTTAACAACCCTGCGAACCTTTGTATCGTCTGCAAACTTTGACATTAAGCTTGATATACCATCATCAATATCATTTATAAATACAGAAAACAACAATGGACCCAACACTGAGCCCTGAGGGACTCCACTAATAACATTAGTCCACGATGAGCAGTGTCCATTAATTACCACTCTCTGTCTTCTGCCACTCAACCATCCTTTTATCCATAGCAACAATTTGCCACCAATGCCACACTGCTCCAATTTGTGCAGCAGTCTTCCATGTGCAACAGTATCAGAAGACTTTCTAAGTTCCAAGTATATAATATCAAAGTTATTTCCTGCATCCAGTTCTTTTGTGACTGCATCATAGTATCGAATCAGATTGGTCAGGCAAGACCTTCCCTTAACAAAACAATGCTGTGTCCGAGCTATAACTGAAGTCTTGTCTAAATGATCCTGCAGTGCTTCTTTAACCAGTGCCTCCATTAATTTTCCTGGAACAGAAGTTAAGCTCACAGGTCTATAATTACTTGTGTCAGCCTTTGATCCTCCTTTGTGAACTGGGGTTACATTTGCACATCTCCAGTCTGTGGGTGCCTCCCCTGAGTCCAAGGAAGCTCTCATAATTATGGCTAAGGGTTTGCTTACTTCCTTTGCTGCCTCCTTTAATATAACTGGATAGATCCCATCCACCCCGGGTGCCTTTCTTGTGTTTATCTTCAACAATTTCTCCTCCACTTTACTCTCAGTTATTACAAGATTCTCTAGCTTACTGCCAGAGTTGAATAAACCTCTGGCATTCCCCTCGCTGAATAACTCCTCATGTGTGAATGTCGATGCAAAATATTCATTTAGTTTGTTAGCTACCTGAGCAGGATCATCATTAGTTGACCCATCGATATCAAGTGGACCAATCTGATTCATCCTCTTCCTTCTGAAGTTTACATAAGTAAAGAACTTCTTGCTGTTTTTATTTGCATCCTTGCCAAAGATTTCTCGTAATCTGCCTTCGCCTGCCTAACCTCCTTTGTAACTTGGTTACAGATCAGATATAATCCTTCGAGATGTGCAAGGATATTATGTTGCCACTTCTAAACAAACCATTATCATTCTTTAAAAAAAAAAAGTCATTACTCTAGGGAGCACAGACTTCTAACAGACTGTTTCAAATCAAACCAGTCAAGAATCGTACCTATTAAAAGTAAAAACAGAGACAAAATATATTTCAATTCTACTAACAATCTTCCATATAATCAACCTTTAATTATGTTCGATCTATTTGATCAGCAAACAGTACTCCCAGATCATGGAATAATCGATAAAACTGAAGTGACGAGTCACTCTCCTTATTATTAGTGTTACTAGAATATTATTTAGAAAACCCCTACCCTAACTTTGTAGTTAGCTCAAGAGTTTTCCAACTCTATTAGTTTGACCTCTCCAAAATCAGGAAAGAACACTCAAACCTTATAAACTATTGTTGGATACCCTCTTTACTGTTGTTTATGGAAACTCTGGAAAAGATAATCACTCTAGAAAAGACAATCTGTCTTCTTACATGGTTTCTTGAATCACTTATTCTGCAGAAATCAGTGTTTTTGGTAAAAAGAGGTTAGCATTTGCTCTTTCGGTTAAAGCAAAAAAGAACATTCGAAATGCCTTTCTTCGGAATAGTCATCTATTTATGATTTCATTTGACATTGAAAAAGCCTATGATACAAAGTGGTAACATCTAATCCTTCGAGATGTACAAGGATATTATATTGCCACTTCTAACAAACTGTTTCAAATCAAAAAACACAATCAGTGGATATAAACCAACAACAAATGTAATTCGTAGGAGTAAGGGGTGTTTCCTCCTGGTGCATTTCCTGGTAGTGACATTCATTTACCATTCGGTGCCACGCGGGGGTCTGTTTCTTCAACGGCGAGCAGCTGAGCTAAGAGTTTCCGAGAAAGTTTGCTTGTTACGAATGGACTTGGCTGGGTGATTGATGCTTAGAACACAGTTACGGCGCTCGCGTATTCAAGGTAACCCTCCATTTCACGGAACATCGACGCATGGATAAGCTATTAACTTCCAGACAAGGTAACTCGTGATAGCATTCATTCGACGCTGTCATTTCACAGTTATCTGAGATGCCCGAAGAGTCCACTTCCTCAAGTTCTTGCAGTTGGTAGTAAGCAGTACCAACTGAGAATGACCTTCTGATTCTTGAGGACGTTCGACGGCGGTCGTAGGTCAGGTGGAATATGGTTTGCATTCCCATGCTCATTGTGGCCTTGAAGGGAAGTTTTCCTTCGGTGTTTGCCTCTGCTAACAGTTCTGCTTTTCTCTAAGCAGAGGCATCCCAGGTGAACTGCTGGAAAGGTCATCCTTCTCAGTCAACCGAATTTCAGCTTTGAGAGGGAAGTGGAAGCCGGTAGATATTACTTAAAAGTAGTTAGAAGTCTAATAACAAAATTAAGAAGGAATGGTGCTTTAGTATATGACAAGGGATCTTCTGAAGTTTGAGAGCACCATATTTCTATTCGTTCCAAAATCAGTTAACAGTTCCCCTTTAATTGCATTTAAAATTTTAATAAAGATTAAATGAAAACAATCGTGCTCAAAGATGCCGAATTAAGTGATTTTGAGTCGAAATTGCTATCTCAACAAGAGTCCCATTTTCAAGTGTTATGGGGCTGTGAGCATTTAATGTTTCGCGCATGGCTATTGCTAAAAAGTTTTTAAAAAGGAATTCGCAAGAAAGAAAACTTTTGAATCAAATGGGTTGTTGCTACTTACATACGGTTATTTCTGGAAGGTATTCGAGAGGCAACAATGTCGCTTTGGAAATGCAAGAAGAAATACACTCCCATATCTGCTTACCGAAATGCATGATGGGTTTATTCTGTGGGCAATAAGAGGAATAGGCTAATAGCAGTCTTCTGAAGATGATACAGATGTGTTCATCAACAATTCAGAATGGCTTGTGCGATAAAAGAAGCATTAAATACCAGAACACTCAGCATTGTTTATTACTAAGCTACTTTGTTTACTATTTGTTTCACGAAGTCAATAAATATAAACAAAACAAGCTTAGATTCTAATATTTGTAGCTCCAAAGAATCTGTAAAGATAACGGTATGCATGACTGAGGAATCCTTTTCTGAAAGTTGCCCCTGAGTCCTGATTGATCTGACTCCATTGAATTTCTTGTGAGTTTTGGGATGTGCAGTTTGCTCTTGAGCAGTGTCAGATGATTTCTTATGCGGTTTTTGTTTTGTATTAAAAGATTTAAGGATCTTTATTGGGTCTTACAAGAGTGACTGAATAATGCGCGTACTAGAAGTAATCTTCTAGATGTGCAAGCGGGAGAACCAGAAAGAAAAATAAGCTCCACGCCACAAAAGAAAGTACTAATTTTGCTTTCAGCTACTCATCCTGGGCTCGACTTCTTAAATTATTTGAATATTTTTCTGTAATTAACAGAAGTGAAAATTAAATATAGGTTATTATCCTTATCAATAATCACTAAGATTATAACTTTATACAACATTTAATAAAACTGTGTGGTTTTGCGTCTTCTGAGCTTAGCTGTTCAGTTCAGTTCAGTTACGACCGTATAATATTTATTACTGTTCTCCCCTATACTTTTAATCTCTTTTCTCTTTTTAAAGCAATCTTCATCAAAGCTACATTTCTATTAATTCCTTTACTGGATGCAATTTATATAGAAAAATGAAATAATTACCGGATTTCTATTTATCCAATTTAAATGAAGTTTGGAATTGTTCGACAAATATTTTTAAAAAGGTACAAATATAAAATTTCGTGAAAATCTAAACATTGGGAGTCCTGTGTGATATGGTGAAGACAAATCTCAAATTTCAGTCTAGTAAGACTGAAGACTTAGGTCTTAAAGCTATTTCAAATAAAGAGGAATAGATATTAGGAAATTTGAAATTTCAGGATTTAAATCCCGGTTGAAATAATCCACCACCATTTTAAAGGCGAGAGAAACATTTTAAAAATAACAGAAGCGCGATGGACTTTTTCATAAAAAATAATTGGAGTAATTTCGGGGAAATTTTTAAAATCAGGTCACCCAACTTTCCACTGAGTAGTGTCACCTCAAAGTCAACTGTTTGTAAAGCTTTAAGATTATTTCATCGGAAACTTCGAACCAGAAGAATCTTTTAATCAGTCTTAAAATCTTTTGTAGAAAGAAATTTCGGTCGAGGAAAATGTAAATGAGGAAGGACTTCGATAAAAGCAACAAGTAATTGCCCAATATTGATCGTGTTATTCTGGGCAAGCCAGATCTGAGTAACGTCTGGGCCCCTTGAAACGATGCAGTTGCGCTTCAAATATCTGAAATATTCAGGTGGACTGGTCTCATATTATTAGTATGGGACCAGTAAAGTCTCGAACTCAAGCAGTCTCTCCTTAATCTTTCTGACTTCTCGTTGGATGTCGTTGGAACTGACTCCATCTGAAGTTGTCTCTTCGAAGATTATGAAATTTAGAAGTAAAGTTTTGACGATCCAAGTTTACTGGATCCTCTAACTTAAAGTTGAACTAACTGTGGAC
Organism: Mastigoproctus giganteus; assembly: GCF_048544385.1. NCBI lineage: Eukaryota > Metazoa > Arthropoda > Arachnida > Uropygi > Thelyphonidae > Mastigoproctus > Mastigoproctus giganteus. The sequence goes on along the minus strand of NC_143587.1, from coordinate 155,830,060 downwards.
AAACATTGAAACGACTTACCGAAATGTGAACGGATTGAACACCATGTCGGCTCAACTTGATCGTTTCGGCCTGCGAAAACTGCCCTAAAGCACGCGGAACTCTTCTGTTTTTCCTTCACCACTTCAATTGTACGCGAGGCACGAGTTTTCCATCGGCGTATTCGTGGATAGAGCGCACTAAAACGACTTAATTCTGTTCGTCCGGTCCTTCCGAGACACCTGTAAGAGTGTCGGACAAACTGCGGGCAGACGACAGCAATCGTTATTTACCTTCTCACGTACCCCAACTGTTATTCGCCGGCGCATTCCTATCATCCGGAAATTCTCCTACTGACACCTGTACTGGCACTTCTGTGTGCGCTGACGTCACGAGCGACGTAGCACCTAACACCGGCGGCATAACGTGCGAGGCGAACTTTTTTTTTTTTAACCCACCTTTTTCGTCGTTCGTCGCTTTGTTTACCAAACTCTTTGGCATCGCCTCCGTCCGCGCTGCCGCGGCGGCACGAACCGGCACAACGCATTCTTGCGGTGGGACTTGTGACAGAAACTTTCGATCGCACGAGTTTCGCTCCTGCCGGAAGGACGACGGAACTGTACGAAAGGCAATCGTGTCGTGGGTGATTCCGGAGAACGATGACAGTCGATCGGAAGGAGTTCATATTTCGGCGTGGTGAGTAAGCGAACCTACGACGGAAGTCATTTTTGCTGACAGGTCACGTTGATCAGCTCCGGCTAGTTGCGATGCCGAATTCCGTCGAGTAGATTGTTCGCTCGGAAGATTTAAAAAATCTGAGAAATGCGGCAGCTTTTGAAATCGAGACAGCAGAATCCACCGAAGAGAAGACAGTTATCTCTGAAACGGCCGTCCGCGTAATGGCCTATTTCGAATAAAAAGCGGCGCTTTTTATTTGAGGTGCATGATCGAGGCAACTCGTGGTGATTTGTTTCGCATTGTGGGGGATGCGTTTTATGGAATTATTTAGTACGCTTTGAAATGAAACTGGATGATTAGACACGTTGTGATTTTAGGGTACTGTACCACGTGCTTCTGTTTATGAGATATAATGTAAAACTTTATTCCATAAATTTGTATTAATTTCAAATTACACTTTCCACCATCTTTTTATTTTTTTTTTTACTAGAAATCAATGAATGTATTTTTGAAATATTGTGCGCTGTTAGTTATTGATCAATCACATGACGGAATCTTCTGCCGTAAGTTGACATCTCTCAACCGGCAACCTTTAAAATAAATAAAATGTTTATACTGCGGTAAGTAGAGGAATTTATAGCTGAAGAAGAGATTGAAGCCCTTGTGCATAGCACAGTTGGCAGAATCGTCATTATCCACACACTGCTTAGATATGACCCGAGTTCGAGTCCCGCCGATGAAGTGGAGAATTTTTATGGGCCGAGTTAGTCGGTCTCAGGCAGCATGGTTTGGCTTTTTCTCCCGGAAACTCTGGTTTTCCTTCTAGCAAACAGAAAATCGACCACAGAACACCCAATTTACAGACAGTATACAAGGAGCAACATGGCCTTAGTCGCTGATGCTCCTAAAAACCACTACAGCAACAACAGTTTGAAATACAGTTCACAAATTCCAGCGTGTGTGTTTTTCATGGCAGGACTTCAGAAATATTTTTGGCAGAACTTTACGAGAGCTGTAGTGGACCGCTTACGAAGTTCTACCACGGTTATACAGTTGGAATGTGCTGTGTACAAAATCATCGGGTTCAATTGCATAATTGACTGAAATGATTGGTCTGGCTGCAGATTTAATAGATGTTTCGGCTTTCACTTTTAAGATTATTTGGTCGTTTTTTTCCAGCAGAAGTTGCGTTCGTTGTCTTGAAAGAAGCGACCAAACAGACAATATCGATGAGTGGCCCAGCTCTATCGTACTCGAAAAATCATGTGGTATTTTATTTGCGTAATAATGCCACACTCCATATCGGCTCTTTTCCAATTCATTAATTCCTAATTTCGAAATTAGACGAGAAATAGTACTAATATTAGCAAGACCAGCAAATAACAACAACAGAAGTTACACTGTTGTTGTTGTTATCACGCCTTAGCATCCATGGTCATGTTGCGCAGTATGTGAGTACAAGTAGTGTCAGATTTCGGCAGGGCAGTGCAAAGGTTATTTGGGACCCGGATGCAAAAGGGGGGTTAAGGGGGCTGGTTTATTTATGTTGACACTCTGATGGCTCCCTCGATTGGGCCCCCTATGTTGGGGATCCTGGTGCGGCACATCAAATGCATCCCCGTTTTCCGGCCCTGGATTTTGGCATAAACCAAATAAGTTATGCCTTGGGGTTTGTTTAACCGAGGGGAGGATGATGGCTGTCTCCTTTTGTAAGGATAACATTCCAATGATACATATTTTGGGGCTTCCTCCATGGCACGATTTTCTTCAGATCGGAACAGAACAACAGCCGGTTGAGCAACAAAAGCGTAAAACAGAGTTGAATTTATCTTCTGCAATTATAACAGCGCCTTATAACGCCTTAGTCCATAAGGCGTTGTCGTATCGTGTCTGTACACTGCATGAAATACGAGCCCAATTTGTCTGTTTGAGGGATGAAAATATCACAAAACATATCCTAATCTCAGTTTTGAACAGACTTCAGAGTTTCTCGGTGTTATCTGATATCCAAACAGGGACCTTACACCACGATGTCTCCTCCTTTGAATCAGCGTTTACAGATTATCCTCCGCCGCGAATTACGGACTCTCCACAGGTAAATCCCCGTACGACAGCTGACACCTACTAATACGTTCCATGTTTACTCGCATGCTCCACATTTTGCTGGGACAGCATCGGGAACGGACTAATAACCTCTCTTCGCTCCTACCTCGCTTCCCCGTGGAAAACGTGTTCAGAGAAGGATGTCAGCAAGTCGATCCGGTCAGACAACAAGTGGGGGGAGAAGAAACCCCCCCACATATATCTTCCGTCCTATTTGATCTAGCACTTCATGCATTGACTAGTGTATTAGTAGGTCAACAGAATTGATGGTTTGAAGTGCTTTTTTTTCCTCTTCAATATCTCTACCGATGTCTTTAGCGAGCTTAGAGTCCAATAATTTCAGGAAGCGCTCCAACTGTGGTAAACGAAATCATAAATACAACTCGAGCTAAAAGCTAGGGGGAAAAGAGTTCCAAATTCCCTATCGTTGTGGCGGCCCTGGATAAAGAGACTCTTTTGATGAGGATATGGTGCTCGCAGTCCTCTTGGAAATGTAATCCAAGCAGTTGTTTACGGTCTTGTAATTAAATCCACCGTGTGCTGAGGTGACCTTCACCAACGCGCGCAGGTCACTTGTTGGTATGCATATGCCCGGCGCATTATGTACCCGACCGTAGTCCATATTCGAAATCACCTGCCTGGGTTCGTTTTATCTGTTTTAGAAGGCGTCAGAAATGCCAGGATGAAAAGCAGTTGAGAAAGAGGATATTTTTTGATTTATTTTAATCGGACGTGAACGTTGTGGCCAGTGGAAGGTTGTCGCACACTTTGAGTTAAATAATATTGTTTTAATCTTTTTTTATAATACGTTATGTATTTATATATTTTAAATAATAATATTGTTTTAGGGGTATAGTCCGGCCAACATAAAACGCCTTTTCCACACACACGCTTATTTCATGGGCAGATAGTATTTTTTCTCTTTTCTAATTTAATTTCATTGTTTCTATTCTTATATTGCGTGGTTAATTTTATATTAATGTCTTTAATCGAATAAATCATTAATATTTTATCATCTTATAGCTCTTTAGAATTGATATGTTAACCGAAACACGAAGTTTTTTTGGGTTTGATGTTCATATTTAACTGAATATTAACATCAAATAAATAACTGAAATAATAGGGAAGTCTTTGCTTAAGAAAGGTACTAGTGGGGGGATATAATCCCACACGAAGTTCATTCTTTCTCAGGTAATTGAAGTGGTTGAAACGGAAGTTAAAGCTCAAGCAATGAGTGATAACAACAGAGCTTAAGAAAGGCGATTATCACGTGATGGGACCCAACTCAGTACTGAATTCATACGCTAAACAAGGGATCAGGCGAACGTTAAGAAGAAAGTAGACCGGAAATTAAGCTGAAATCAATAAAGACAATGTGGGCCACAGAGTAGTAAGATATGTTACTGCTCTGTGATACAGGCGGCCATCACCTACATCATCGATCGACCCTACCCTGGTTCCTTTTGTCGCGAAAGTATGAATGTAATTATGTGAGACATTGGTAGGGTAAATTGAGCGAAAGATCCAATAAGAAAATTCCACAGGACAACTTTTATTCTTAGGACTTTCCATCATAGCGCTTTGAACTTTCGTTCAGGTGCGTCCTACATAAGGTACTATACATGTCTATACATAGCGCTCTGAGCAAAGCATCAGAGCCAGCAAAGATCCCAACCCAGCTGGTTAACCAGTGGCGAGCAGTTCTTGCAGAGTTCTCACCCCTGGAGGTTGGAGATCATCAGTTGACAAGTCCGAGCGAGACGTAGTAGATCAATAGTCTAGTCCAGTGAGCAATCGGTCCGGGTGTGTCATTATAGATGGTGAAATTTCAGGTCAGTATCTTTGTGGATCAATGTTTGTAGTAGAGTCTGCGGTTGTTATGAATATACAGCACAATTAATATGGGCAGCGAAGTCTGTTTATATGGGGTATAAAAGTTTGTGGGATGCAGTCCAGTCCAGGTGGTTCTCTTCGAATACTGTTTGTCACGTCCACGTGGATAAGGCAGATATATCCTCTATTAAGACAGAATCCCAGGGGAATTCATTCAGGGTTATATGGTGTTGTTCAGCATCAAATGACTTTGATGACGACTTTGTTGCCATAGTGCGAGAAAGTTTTCCCTGGAATCTAACAGAGGGTGCCTCTGGCAGTAAACTAACTTCAGTTAGCAACTGAAGTGGTTGCCGAAGATCGGCATGTTTTGGAGATTCTAGTAGTATGTGTTCTGCCGTTTCTGGGAGCCACAGGTGCAATAGGGGGTTTGAGAGAGGTGAAAGCTGTGCAGCTTGGCATTCAGGCTACCGTGTCCAGTGAGGATATATGTCGTATATAGTCCTGGGTTGAACAAGGAGGGGAACCGTTTATTAAGCTCCCTTACTGTATGGATGAAGGGGAATGTGGTTCTACCAAGTAGCCCGTTGTTCCAGTTCTGCTGCCAAATTTGGCCAAACTGGGCACGGATCCTCCTCATTTCAGTCGCCGGGACGACAGTCAGGTGCAAAGAGACTCCATTTATTTCTGCTGAATTACCGGCAGTTTTTAGGAGACCGTGCGCATCCTACTATGTTGCATTTTCCACGGACAGAAACGGGAATCTTCCAAGACGATAATGCGCCGTGTCATCAGGCCCACACTATCGCGAGAGGTTTGAGGAACACAGTGAAGATATCACCCATTTTGATTGGCTTCCAAATTCGCCTGACCACAATCCTGTTGAACACCTGAGATTTTTAGGAACGGGAAGAGAGGCGTATGGACACACGCAACCGTCATCTTATGTGCCATTGTGTAAAGCCTTTCAGGCAGTATGGCTGCAGATCCAAATGGACGTCTTCAGACATCTAGTGGAGTCAATGCCTAGACGAATATCGGCTGCTATTGTTGCCTAATACAGTATTAGGTTGGTGGTCAGAATTCAACGAGTGTATATACTAATGCGTTTTATTAAATTTGTTTGTTGTCTTAACGTGTGCAAACAAGTGGAGGGTGCAGGGGACGAAACTACATCCTTAATGATCTCTACCAGTGGTCTAATGATAACAAATTAATAATAAATCCTAGTAAAACAAATGATTTTTAAAACTCACCTAGACCATAGAAGACCACCACACATTAAAATTAATCAAATATAGCTACCATTAGTGAAAGGAAATAAATATCTAGGAATTGTGCTAGACAATGAGTTAAGCTTTCTCCCTCATTTCATACGTCTTGCGCAGAAAATTAAAAGTTCTCAGGAACGATAATTAGAATTTCAAGAGCAGATTGGGGTCTTTCTAGAAAGAAAAACTTTACTTTTGTATTGCAAAGCAGTGTTCTTACCTATTGTCACATACGCAGCAGGAGCCTGGTTCTATAGAGCTAGAATAGTAAGTTTGCAAACAAGTTACAGACGATACAAAGATCAATATTAGTTGTCGTCCATCGTGCTTGCAGAACAGTACCAACTGCAACATTGCAAGTATTAACTGGAAAAATACCACTGGATTTATGTTATTTTCCGAGAATTATGCTACAGAATTAAAAGGGAGATACAACTATATATCTAAATATACAGCTCAATTTAGAGGCCAATCCAAAGATAGAGAAGAAAAGTGTTGGAACGAACTGATTAAACTATGGCAGACCAGATGGGACAGTTCCTCAACGGGAGTCGTAACAAGAAGTTTTATACCACAAGTAACATATTTAAACGGAAAAGATGCACTTTAGTCAAAGCTTAAGTAACATATTTACTTAATAAGTCGACAAGAACATGGTTTTCTCTGGGAATGGAAACTTCATATATTATAACAGGACACGGGTGCCTCAATGCAAAATTATTCCAACTCTGACTACACATACAGATTTATGGGGTTGTGGAAAACTGGAAGCATGTACTTTACGACTGTCCATATTATTATGATTTACGATTGCAAATGCAGAGCTGTGTTTCTAATTTACATCCTGGGGAAGAAGAGAATCTTCTCTCCACCCGAGCAACTTTTCAGAAATTGCAAGAATTTGGTAAGGAAGTATTTAAAAGAAGATGACAGGCGGTTCGCTGAGATTCTGAGAGTAACAATTAGTACTGTAGTGGGAATCGGAAGAAGACTCCCCCCCCTCCTTTTTTTTGTCCGGCTGCTGCTTTAATGGGATAGAAACCTTTTTCACAGAAGGTTGTCAGCAAGTGCCATTCTCGTGAGCAAGGGATCGACAAAGTTCGCAAACGTGGTATATTCTAGTATCAGAGCAAACAGTTGATAATTCATGTCGTCGTCCTACCAAGGATTAGTGTCAAGTTCCAGAAGATTACTACTTTTACTTATAAATGTTATCATTAGAGTAATAATTCTCTTGGTGAGTTACATCACTTTTTATGACTCATACGGGAGTTGACAATGGCTGCCTCTATTATCTTTCCCCCTGCTCCGATGCTATAATGCCCTGTAAGGTCTCATCAAAAGTCCACGAAAGCGTACGTTTTCACCATGATTAGGGACACAGTGACCCTTAAGCCCAAACAAATAACGAAAACTATCTATCTCTATGTTATCGAAGTGACCTGTTTCAGTTTCGTTCATGGTTTCTGGGATTAGCCTTTTCTGAAATAAACTTTTCTCCCACTACTTCATGAACATTTGTTAATTTGAAAGGAATGTGACTGTGATGGTTGAAATATTGTTTGCTAAAAAGGCATAGTAAACTGTACAGTATATCTCCAACTTCCTTTTCTCCTCACAGATAGTTGCGATGGAACCAGAGTTGGAAATCACTTGATTGGAAAGATTTTTTTCAATGAATGTGAGTTGATATTGAAAAGTTCCGTTTTACAAGTTTGTGAGTTGCCCAAATATAGTATTGCTTTGTAGTCCTTTCTTAAATCATTGATTGCAACTTCTATCCTTTTTTTTTTTTTCCAACTTTGACATTGCTCTAGTACCATCCTACATTCATTTAATTCTTTCATTCACAATATTTGCAAAACTTTGGTTCCCTTATTAAATACATCCCGGTTAACATTTACTTTGATTTTCAGAAAAACAGGAACCTAACAGAATTTTAAAAACTGTTAATAAGAAAAATCTATGGGTTCTTACGGCATTTCTTCAACTGTTTCTAAAGCCTTTACTTTCCAGAATAAACTCCAGTTTCTTTTGTCACCCTTTTACAATTCTTATTTCAATTGCACTTTTTCTATACCATAAAACTTCGCTCATATCTAGCTTTATGCCTTAAAAGAAACATTTTTTCCCCATTAATTTTGTTGTATTACCCTTATTTCAATGGTTCAAGAACGTGGAGAAGATTCACTTAAAATATAATTTTTAAAGCGGTTACAAAACATGACATTTTAATTATAGACACAAGAGGCTTTTTGAGTAATACCCAACTCCTTTTATAAATCAAAATTCCTTCCCGAAGGATTAGAAATAAAATGGAGTAATCTGAAAGATAAGATCCAGTGATGGAGCAACTGTCAAGTGAATGATAAAAAAATCCTGACAGGACAAAAAATGCCCGTTCTCATTAACCGCGAGAGAAGTGTGTAGAATAGAAGGAACTTAAAATACCCCTAGCATGCACCAATACAGCAGCTAACACCAAGGAATTTACTTACTGTTCGATAGCAGATTATTGATCAGTTGACTTCTGTGTTTCACTCTAGCTGTGCTCCCTGATCACAAAGAACAAAAAACTACTCTGGATTACTTACTCTGTCCAAAAGGGGAAGTTAAAGCCCATATTATCCTTTCTTTAAGATGTTGTCACCGCATGAATATAACTTTCTCATGTCAGTACTGAAACTTAGCGTGGAAGGTGAAAGAGACATGGGTGGGAACAGTCCAATTTATTGAAATCGGATTGTGATTGGTCAGTTATTTTTTTTGAACGAGGTGTTCAGGGACGACAAGTTCACCGAGCCGTCTGATGTTAAGATAAAATCTAAACGCTAAATCTAAAATTTTTTTGTGTGTGTAGAACCAGTCTCTTTACTTTGAGATCGCTGTTAAACGCCAGTATCTAAAACTAGTTGATTAAACATGCTTAATTAAGTTTTGTGCTATAGGACTATATAAGGAGATTCTATTGTGGGTGATAGCTGTTTTTTTACACCAGAATAGACCTGAATTCGAACCTGTTGAGACGGGATGTCTTTTCCTGTTCTGTTTGACCTGTCAATTTCCTAACTGTGGTTAGTTTACTCGTTCTAAGAATTACTTCTTTCCCTCCCCCTCAGAAAACTCGGATTTTTCTCCCCTCAGAACGAGGGACCCCACCGCGCAGTTTACAAATGAAAATATACTGGGCCTCATAATTTTAGCAGTCTCTGAGCAGATACTAAATGTAATATTGGTGCAAATAATATAATGAATTTCACGGAATATCTTTATAACTTAAAGACCCTGTATATCACTGACAAGACACCATGAGCTACTCTTGCAGACGGTCTGCAAGAGTAGTTCATGGTGTCTTGTCAGTGATATACAGGAATTTTTCTAGCAGGGATAAGGAGGTGATTATCCCCTTGTATAAGGCAATGGTCAGGCCACACCTTGAGTACTGTATACAGGTCTGGAGGCCTCATTTTAAGAAGGATGTAGAGCTGTTGGAATGAGTACAGAGAAGGGCAACAATATTAGTGAATGGAACAAAGGGTTGCTCTTACGAAGAAAAGCTTAAGTTTTGCAGATTACAATATCTGGAGACTAGGCACCTGTGAGGTGTTCTGATTTAGGTGTATAAAGCCTTGAATGGTTTGAGCATGCTCAATGCTGATGGGATTCTTCCTCTTGCTCAGAATAATCACCTGAGAGGGCATAAATTCAAATTGAGGAAAGACAGATGTGCGGAAGTTTGCCTTTGACCAGCGGGTAGTTGATTGGTGGAATAGACTACCATCTTTTGTTGTGAAAGTTGATAGTCTAAATAAATTAAAGGCTGAGCTGGACAGGTATTTGGAACGAATTCGGAGCTTTTTTTTTTTGGCTGATGCTGCATAAGCTTGCTCTCTTGTATCGTGTGCCTCTGCTAATGTGTATGTACACGCTCATACACACACAGAAAAAAATTAATAAAATCGATATTATCCATAGAGTAGTAAGTTATTGCGCAATGGATTTAGAATTGAAAATAGAAAATTTATGAGAATGTGGGATGTTTTATTTTTTCCCTGTAAAGTTTACAGGTTAGTCGCCAGGTCAATTCTATTGCTTCAAGAAATGCTTCGAGCATATTTGCAATTTTGATTACTTTACTTTTGAAAATTGAGATCTGACGCCATCCCTGCAAACATGCATAGAAATGCATTTCCACGCACCTGTAACAAGACAGTCACGTACTTCGCCAGAAAAATTGCCGCATAGGAAATGCCAACAACAAGACCTAATGCAGCAAACTTCCCCCTCCTTTCCCCATCAAGCACTTTATAATTTTATGCAGGAAAATTGGTAGTAAATTTGCTCGCCCGGAAATGGGACATTAAGCTTCCCAAGCATTGAGTTCGGAGCTGATTTTACGAACAGATGAAAATTGTTTTTTTGCCAAAATATGCGCTACAGCTGTTAGCAGATGTTATTACCACCTGTCTATATTCCAGAAATCGGAACTTCTTTATCTAAAATTAAATATTAAGCTGTATTATCGTTACATACTTCACGAAGTTGTCACGTGCTTCTGAAAAGCGTTATCTTAAATTCCATAACCAGTTTGTTTTCTTATGGCGATAATATTAGGTAAGTACTGTGGTAATATTTCTGTTTCTGCCATTTGTTATTTGCTTTATACCTATCGATGGGTGATGCTGGTTTTTTTCTCATCGGCATTTCACCCTTTGGTAAGGTGGAAGAAGCTAAATGGAGGTTACATTTTCATTGGATGGTAAGCGAGGCGAAGATGTTGACGAGGCAGTTCCTCTTTAAACAGATATTAAAATTAAACACGCTTTAATTATGAAATATTGTTTTAGTTTAAATTTAATGGTGGGGGAATTGAAAACTGATACTCTTTCAAACGATGTATGGAAGCAAATGTTTTTGATCTATAATTTGACCTTCAATAATTTAACATTTAATTAAATTCGACTCGTAATCTATTAATTTAATTAAACTTACTATTTCATACATTTATCTATTGATTCAAGGTGAGTAACTGCTCAAAACATTAAGGATTTCGACCAGTTCCTCAAAGCACCTTAATGCCCCTTCGAACGTCAGAATTTTAAGTAACCCAAAGTGAAGTACCCAAGCGAGTTAAAATGGATGGAACCGTGAAGTATGTTTGAATATACGAAAGCAATTCTATGTTCTTCTCCCTAAAATTACTGCCATTATTTGTTTCGCCATTCACTGCGATCAGTTCAGAGTTGAAGGTCGTCGGTACAATAATTATCAGCAAATGTCACATTCTTGTGACATCCTCTGAGATGAAAAGCAGTGGGATTTTCAAATGTTATCAGAAGAAATATTTATCAATAAGGAATATGCGATTGTTCCTGTAAAGAGAAAGACTATTTCAGTAAAAAGGTCAAGTAGTATTAGATGTTAGAGATAAAGATTTATAGAGAAACTAACAAGGCCTCTTTTTTGCTGATTTCGGAAACTTCGAGATTCACGTGAAAACGTCCCCTTCTCGGTGAAATTGATCTCAACTTGTTCAGTATCAAATTGGTGAAAAGAAGCATGGAGACTTGGCTAGAGTCAGTAGAGTGATTACATAATGTCCTTTGAATTATCCGTTATAATCCAGTAGACTATAACGGATAATATATCAGTTATGGGGGTGTATTATCTTCCGACAATTCTTATGCATGTCGCTGTTGTGATATTGAGTTACTCGCTTCCAAACACGACATGTCCTCCCTCCCTTTTGGGGGGGGGGGACGTTCCGCCACATGGCACTGTGTTTATCACACCAAATACCAAAGCAACTCTTGCCTAAGTGAGTTTGTTTTTCTTGAGTAGTTTTGGGGTAAGGATAGTTGGAAGTGAAGCATATCGTGATGCTACTAGTAGTGGTGACCCCCGACGACAAGAATCAAACCCAAATCTTTTTGAAGATAAGTGGCGTAGCCATCATAAGGATGAATCCTATCTAATATTGAGCAATAGTGTAGGTACGTTGTAGAGACATTAAAGTGTATCAAAATAATTTATTAATTGTTTCGAAATTGCTTGATATTTTTGAACATCACAGTTATTTATTAAGACAATGTGGCATGTCACGGGACTTCAGGAAATCAGTCAGTCATAACGTAACCGGAGTCTAGTCTACGACTTCACTGTTTTATGAAACGTTTTTCTACGTGATATGTTAATGATAAATAAAAATTTTCAGACAGATCCAACAAAGTTTGCTATACCTTCTTAATAGTTTTCTCCTAGTAACTGCATCAATATTGTAATGTAACTGACGATTCTCTATAGTGTGATGAAAGGGTAGTTTGTTTTTTTTTTGGAATTTCTTGCTTTCTTGGCATTCCTTTTTAAGTTTTGTTCCAGCACGCCCACTTGCCAGTTCTCAGCCGTTGAATATTAGACAGGGACCGTTAACAAATTCTTGCGTTGTCTCTTATCGCACGTACCTTTCATGGACTTTGTCCAGACTTCCCTTTCAGCCTATTATAGAGAGACACAGATTTCAGTCGGTGCACTTGTAACAGCTCAGATTCAAAATGACTACATATCAGATGATACTGCAAATCATGGAGCAGACATGGTAAAACTCTGGAGAACTGGTAGAGGTGGGCGGGAGCTATATAAATTAAAACCATCGTAGGTCAATGAAACAAAGCCATTTTCAGACTTCTTTATTTGCGAAAGATACTTTATCGATGTCAGGATTTTTCTTGATTTTCATCCTGCACACTGGCTTAAAAACATCCAGTTTACAACGAAACATTGAGACCAGGTTACCTGCGCCTTGTCAATTATCCTAGAAGATAAATCATTGCATAGTTGCTAAACTGAACGCTGTAAAACTGATATATAATATTTGAAATTTTAATAATAAAATGGATATTTTTTTGTCTATAATGGACCAGTTTGGATTTCCTGAATTGGACTACCGATTCAGTAGATGAAAGACAATAACTTAAACTTAGGTACTGAATCATTGAAATAAGAGTAATCACAATTATACTTATTTTACCAAAATGTATATTATATTAATAATTTTATATGAATAAATAAAATTTTAGGCTATTATAATATTTATATTAGTATGATAGGTTTTTATGTTTGATCAATATATATACATATCCTTCATTGTTTTTATTTAATGTTTTCAGTTCTCTTCTATTAAATTATTTAATAAAAGAAGTTATTTTTTTTACCCGTTCAACTTAGGTTTGTATTGCAAATATTGTAAAATATATTTTAAAAGAATTTAATTTTTTTAAAAATTATGATAAAATAATTCTTAAAAATATAGTTTAAATTTTTATGAATAGTATTATAAGCTAATAACCGATTATACCTGGTTGTCAGCTTAGTGCAGAGATTTACAATATTTTATACTTTGTACCCAAAAATATTACATAAATTTCACGCACGTTCAAGTGCAAATAAAGATTGTCATAAAAATTAGATAACTATACAGACTTTTATAAACTATGTACTTCAATCTCAATGACTGAAATAAAATACGCTTCATACCTGGATTAGTGTATTAAAAAGAATTAAGGAGAAATTAATTCATGGCTCTCAATCATAAAAAAAATCAGCAAGTATTATTCAAAATTAATGATCCAACCTTTTCCTTACGTGTAATGCATTGTTAATTTAATACTTATGTTAATATAATAAACTTTGTAGTTGAGCTTTTTCCTCATACAGGGAATCCCGAAATGAAATTAGTGAACGACGCTACCATACACTTAATTGTGCTGCCATCTATGAAAATACACAGGAACTATGGAATCGAAATTTCACTGCTCTATATAGGATTTAATAGCTTAGTGGAGAAAAGTCGGATTGGAAGAATTTATTAAAAGTCAAAGAATAATTAATATTAATAACGATTTCTTAATACAGTGGGCCGTGTCATCTAAAAATAAATTTTAATTTGAGGTTCAGATCTCTCTCTCGTCACGGGGGCCAAGCGCTATAGTGATCAAGCGATTTTCTAAGTGATTTCTAGAGCCTTTTCTCAAAGATAATTCTGTTTCAGTTATAAAAGTTTTTACTTTTCTATTAATTAATAAGCAACTTAGTCTTACAAATCGTAAGCAAGTCTCAGAAAAGGAGAAACGCCTTTAAATTAACGTACTAACTTTTATACGGCTTGGTCACTCTAGCAGCACAGTTCCTACCTCCCCATGGCGGGGCCGGTAACCTGGGTGAAGAAATCCACTCCCCAGGGCTGAAAGGAGCAAAGATGGATAACAATATTTATCCACCTTTAAAGCAATTGAGCTCAAGACGAGACACAAATGACAATGAAAGTGACTTCTCTCAACCCAAGAGGTTGAGACCAACCCCTCAAGGAGATACCATCATTCCTCGTTCTACACTCTCAGACCAGCCTCTGAGTAAGTTATCACCATTCCTTGTTCAGAAATGTATTGAGTCTGCTGCAGGCTCACCTAAAACGGCAAGGCGACTCCAGTAATGGTAGAGACCATGAAATCCCAACATTTTGCAAAGTTATTAAAGCTGACTACCTTTGGCGGGCAACCAATAAAAGTTGCTCCCAATGTCACTCAACTCCTCGAGTGACATTGGGAGTAATTGCAAAATGGATGGGACTTATTAAATGTATCAGAGGAGGAAATAGTCTGAGTTCGTGAACAAAGTCATCCAAGCAAGGAGAATTCCGACTCGGAAAGACTATTCTTGTTCCCACAAGGAGTGTAATCCTCACTTTCAGCTCTTCTACCCTACTAACATATGTAAAAGTAGGCTATCTTTATTGCCGTGTCAGTCCTTACATCCCGAACCCAATCAGGTCCGTTCGACGTGGGTACTTGTACGTGGTGAGGCGACCTCCCAGTGATGCTGCTGGTCTTCCAGATTAGCATCACTGGGATCTAACGTCCATATCTTCGGCCCTGAATGCCAAGCGTAGTGATTCGAGCGCCATTTCAGCGAATTTTCTAGCGTGCCATTTATTATAAAGAGCTTATTTTTTGTGTGAGTTTTTGCAATCTCCTACTGTATATATATTAATAACATTTAGCACATTAAAACTTACTAATACGGAAAGGAAAGTCACCTTTCTTTATATTAATCACTTACTAACCCTTTTTTCCGCTTGGTCAGTAGGTGGCACCGCTCCTGCCTCCACGTGGCGGGGCTGGAAACCTGGGAGGAAAAACTCACTCCCAGGGCAAAAAGAGCAAACAGCATGGATTCTGAAAAAGTCATAAAATCCTATAACATGGCCCAATCAACTCAAGAACGTGAAGAAATTAGTACAAACATGGCCAAAAGACAAAAAACCGATATACTGTAATATGAGATACCCGCTCCAAAGTATCTCATCATCCATTCTATGTGCCAACAGTCCACAGGAAAATTATCCCCTTTCCTGATAACAAAAATGTCTGGAAAGCACAGCTGAAACTCCAAAAGCAGTAAAAAGATTAAAATCAGGCGACCTACTAATTGAGACTGGCAATATACGACAGTCAGAGCAACTAATGAAAACGTCCACTTTTGGCGGAATCCCAGTATCAATTACACCCCATAATACTTTAAACACCTCGCAAGGAGTAATCTCTGAATGGGATTATTCCTTTACTCAATATAACAGAAGAAATATTACAAGAAATAAAACCCAAGGAGTCATTCATGTTAAAAGAATAACGGTCAAAAAAAGACATGACATGGCGTTTCGACATATTAAAAGATCTACATTCTCTTGGCCTGAGAGGAAATTTGCCATATTTCATCCAAAATTTCTTACAACAAAGAAACTTTCAAGTTCGTAATCGGGGAACTGTTTAAACTTTGTCTAGGAAGAAGGAATCCCTCAAGGGTCTGTTTTCAGCGCCACTCTATTTGCAATTAGAATTAATCATTTAACTGAACTCATTCCAAAAACAGTGGACTCATATCTTTATGCCGATGATCTCACAATCTCCTGCCACTCTCAAAACATGAACTACATTGAGAGAATTGCAGATATCAATAAATCCGATCCAGATTTCAATGACACAAAACGGTTACAGACTGTCCAGCCAGAAATCGACTTCCATACACTTCTGTACCATACGTAAAATGCATCTTGATCCTGAACTCCAATTAGATAACCGTCCTATTACAATAGGAAGCATAATTCGTCTGCTTGGCTTAATTTTGACAGCAAGTTAAACTATCAAAAACACATTGAACATCTCCGGACAGCTTGTCAAAAAAAGAAAATGAACATGCTCAGAGCCTTATCAGCAAACCTGGGGAGCAGACCGTTACACCTTGCTTCACTTTTGTAGATCCATAATCAGATCTCGATTGGACTATGGCGCGCCTGTCTTCGATTCTGCTTGGGAAAGTGCTTTATCTCGCCTGAACCCTATTCAACATTCAGCTCTTAGAATAGCCCTAGGTGCGTTCAGAACATCTCCAGTGCAAAGTCTGTATGTAGAAGCCTATGATGCTCCTCTAAACATCAGAAGAAAGATGTTATTACTGAACAACGCAACCAAGATCCAAAGCCGGTCGACCCATCCTAATTGGTCAATATTTAATGATCCGCAACTCATGACCTTTTACAGAAACAAACCACAAGCAACTAGACCTGCAGGTATTAGGTTCATGGAACTAGCAAAAAACTGGAATATAAAACTTAATAAAGTCCACCAAGAGTCTATAGATCACGTTCCTCCGTGGTCTGTCATCATGCCGTCTTGTGACAATTATTTCCACCAATGGGGAAAACTCCTTAACGGATAATAACATCCAACATTTGCACGTATACAATGTTATCCTGACTTCTCTAAAATATATACTGATGGATCGAAGTCCGAGAGTGGAACAGGTGCAGCAGCTGTATTCCACGACACTACCATTTCAGTGTCACTTCCTACAGAATGCAGTAGTTACACCACTGAATTATATGCCATAAAGCTTGCTCTGGAAAATATTTTCCATCTCTCAATCGAAAAGAGCATAATCTACACAGACTCGCAAAGTGCCCTATCAGCAATGCAAAAGATTGTCATCTACTCATCCATTACAGCTCATCAGATCAAAGTTGATTCGTCTCAGAGATCATCGGCAAAAGGTTGTCTTCTGCTGGATCCCAGGCCATACTAGAATACCAAGAAACGAAATTGCAGATGCTGCTGCCAAGCATCCATCCAGCACAGTACCAATGAATTTTCTGGTCCCGTTCAGTGATTTCAAAATGCATATACGAAATATATGTAAGGAATGATGGACATTTCCGTGGCAAACGCATATACATAACAAACTCCTTGAAATTAAACCTGTACCGCAATTATGGGCCTCCAATTTCCGCACAAACAGACAAGAGATAGTCCTGGTGAGAACCCGAATAGGCCACACTCATTTGACCCATCTATTCCTGTTATCAGGTAATGACCCTCCACAGTGTTCGCACTGCCACAGGCCACTCACAATAAAACACTCCTGGAATGCATCTTGTATAACAACTCTCGTCTAATTTCATTCACTTCTCTCTCAACCTTAGAGGAATTGTCACTTAGCCATATCATAGGCGAAAATTCGAACCTTACAGAATTTCTTCTTTCTGAAACGAATAGGTTTATATAACCGTTTCTAACTGCTTCCATAGAAGCCAATAAAACTAGTATTAAATATTATGATAGGTGCAATATGGCCTTAGTCTTTGCACCAGAAAAATCCAAACACCAACATTTAATTTATTGCGTCGATCTCCAACTACAGCTAATCTAATTAGTTACAAGAAGCTAAGGGCAAAAGCGCGTTACGTTCAAAAGCAAGCCAAGAAAGAACCTTTGACTCTGTTCGCTTCTACTATCAATAGAAACACTGACTCCAGACTAATATGGAAGAAAATTAGGCAGCTTTCTGTGAAGTTTCGAACTGTTTCTTCTCCAATTCTTTCCTGCAATGGGCAAGAACTCTGCTCCTCTAGATATAGCCAATGCCTTTGGCAAAACCTTTGCTCAAGTCTCAGCTGCATCAAACTACACTTCGAAATTCCAGAAAATTAAGGCCACCACCGAACAGAGACCTATCAACTTTCGAACCTCACTATCACTTCCATATAATCAGCCTCTGCAATATTGTGAACTTTTACAGGCCATCAGAACAACACAAACAGTGCGTCTGGGCCAGATGGCATATATTATGTCATGCTGCAACATCTCTATGACAAATTTACAACTGCTTCTAGTCTTTTTTAACCGGATCTTCCTGAAAAATATTTATCCAACCTCTTGGCACAAAGCTACAGTTTTGGCGTTTTTGAAGCCTGGAAAAGATCCCCAGTCCTAATAGTTACAGGCCAATCTCTGTCAAGTTGCCTTGGTAAAATTCTTGAAAAAATGATCCACAGTCGACTCACTTGGATCATTGAAACTCAACATCTACTGAGTAATTGTCAACATGACTTTCGCAAAAACAGGTCCTCCTTAGATCTGTTGATCAAGGCTGAATCTGAAATTCGCAATGCCTTTGTGAAAAACGAACACCTTGTTTTGGTCTCCATCGATATAGAGAAGGCATTTGATACTACCTGGCGGTATGGCATTCTGTGACCTTCATACCTCTTGGTCTACAAGGCAATCTGCCCATATTTATTAGGAACTTCCTCAAGAGCCGATCTTTCCAGGTCAGATATCAAAATTCCCTTCCCTTTCTGCTACATTCTCGCTGGAAGAAGGAGTACCGCAAGGATCAGTATTGAGTGCAACCCTGTTTGCCCTTAGAATTGATTCTATTACAAAAGAACTTCCAAATACTGTAGAGGGAGCGTACCTTTACGCTGACGATCTCTATTTCTTGCCATTCTCAGATCATGAGAGCTATCGAAAGGCAATTACAGATGTCCCTCAATAAAGTACAAAAGTGGGCTGAGCTCAATGGATATCGTCTTTCCCAACAAAAGTTGCGATCCACTTTTGCAATCAACGCAAATTGCATACAGATCCTGAACTTCGGATTTCACATTCCACCATTCCGATTGCCAGCAATATCAAATTCTTGGGACTAATCCTGGACAGTAAGCTAAACTTCTTTGAGCATGTGAATTAATACGTACTACCTGTCTTAAAAAGATCAACATGTTAAGAGCTTTAACTGCCCTGTCTTGGGGAGCAGATCGTACAACTTTGCTGCTCTTATATAGAGTACTGATTAAATCCCGTCAGATTATTGTGCTCCAGTTTATGATTCTGCCCCAAGGAGTACTACGCTGGCTGGATCCTATTCAACATAATGCACTGCGGATTGCAATTGGTGCATATAGGACATCTCCAACTCATTCTATACATTGAAGCTCATGAACTCTCTCTGCATCTCCGCAGAAAAATGCTATTACTTAAATATGCAGCCAAAATACAGACTTTCTCTTCGCATCCTATTCAGCCATACCTTTGAAATAAGCTCCTTGAAATATCACAGAGTTGGAGTGTTCCTCTCCACACTAGGCAACAGATAAAGAATTACTCTCATCCACCATGGGCAACCTTTCCTCAACTGACCTGTGATACTTATTTTCTTCAATGGGGAAAGAATCGTCTACCGGCACCGACTGTGCAACAACTCCATGCTAGCCATATTCAAACCTATGCTGACTTCTTGCCAATATATACGGATGGTTCCAAATCTTTCAACTGTTGGATCAGCAGCGTTTCCCTCTGCTATCATATCAGCTTCTCTTCCACCTGAGTATAGCAATTTTTCAGCAGAACTGGACTGTATGCAATACAATTAGCTCTAGAAAATTTGACTCTACACCCTTCTGCAAAATATATAGTTTACACTGACTCTCTCTCAGCTCAATTAGAGCAGTGCAGAATCCCTCTGAAAAGAATCGCCATATTTTATTGAAAATCAGGAGTTTTCTATTGGAGATTTATCATCGTCAACAACTAGGAGTTTTGTTGGATTCCAGCACATTCAGGCATAAAAGGGAATGAAGTGGTTGATATATCTGCCAAACGTCCATCAACTGTAGACCTAACCTCTGTCCCTATTCCAGCGTCTGATTATACCTCAATTCAAGCAGCATGCCATGCACAGTGGACAGAGTTATGGCATAACCAACGAATAACAAACTTTTCCAGTTGAAAAAAGTCCCAAAGTTCTGGCACTCGAACAATCAGACAGTGCGGCGGGAAGAAATGGTACTCACACGAATTAGAATAGGACACACCCATCTCACTCACTTCCATCTACTAATGGGCGATGATCCTCCTCAGGGTCCACATTGCTTAGAACATCTAACAGTCAAACATATTCTAATTGATTGTCCTCATTATCAACAACATCGAGCTTCAATACTTTAAAATCTGGCTAATCTTGGAGAACCATTGACACTACATCATATCATTGGAGAGGACGCAAATGTTAACGAACTTTTCTGCTTTTTAAAACAAGTTGGAGCGTATCATCTTTTATGAATAGGTATCAGAACTGAAATTAATTTAAACTGGCTTCATTGTTGTTATTTTCTAATATTCCTACGAAGAGGAACACTATAGCCATAGCAGCTAATGCGCCAATAAACATCCATACCACACACACACACACACACACACACACACACACCACCAGCTCTATTCTCTCTGCGTTTGAAACTCATGCAGAGCTTGTAGTCACCTATGTAGATCTCGAAGCAGCTTTCGACTCAATAAACGCTCCTGCAATGCTGAAGCTACTTTCAGACCATTATCAAACCAAGGGAGACCCTCTACAGTTCCTCACTTCACTCCTTCAAAATAGAATAATCCGGCTTACTGTCCACGGCCAAACATACGAGCGATGTGTCTCTTCAGGCATGCCTTTGTTATTTTACATCTTGACATGGTGACCTAAGTACTTAGGTCAGTGAAAATTAATTTTTTTATATATCACCTGGTTTTGGCGCATTATAGCCTTAGTTGCTAATGCGCCAATAAAACCCAACAACCAACCAACTGTCTGTTCAGGCGTGCCACAGGGTGGTGTCTTATCTGGGCTCTTGTTTACAGCGGGTATCTCGCCGCTTGTTGAGTCCAGGCATGATACTCTATGTTATGCTGATGATATGAAACTCCTCACACTGATTTCTCCTCATGATGATCTTCTCATGATAACAGCATCAATTAACAATATACTCCTGGAATTTGCAAACTACCTCAACCAGTTTGGACTAAAAATAAATCCAGAAAAGTCTGAATTTATGATATTCTCATTAAAGAAAACGTCTTCCTACATCCAGCCAACACTATGCAATTCCCTTATTCCCATCGTCAAGAAACACTGATTTGGGGGTTATTTTTGATCCTAAGCTCTGCTTTGATCCAAAGCAGAGCATAGGTAACCACATGGAAAAGTTGCTCACCAAGGCAGCTCGACTCCAATGGATGACCAAACAGCATTTGTATTATATTAATGAAGTAACGACCACCAGAAGATATAAAAAGCACAGTATACCCTCCGCTTCTATATGCTGCAGACGTATAGGCATCTGCTGCCCCTATCACAATTCGACCACTCTTTTCTACTGAGTTTTGGCATTTAAAATGGGTCATAAACTTCTTCCACAGTTAAGGACAACTGAAATGGCCAGTTTTATAAAAAGTCACAGGCTTCCCACGCTGATTAGGGTGAAATGCCTTACCACAACTGTAAAAATGATCACTGGCAAGATCTCGGCACCATCCTTCTGGGACCTGTGCTCTTGGAGTCCCTCAGAGCGACTCCAACTCTGTGCCCACATCTCAGCCGTCTCCACCTGTCCGATAGGTTTCTGCCATATCAGCTACTTTCATGTGTCCAGTCTTTGGATGTTGATCTTAAGTTTTCTTGTGATAGACGCTGCATCCTTAAATTTTACTACCCTGACCCTTCTCCTTGAAGCTCGCCTTAATGCCGCAACCAGCAATATGATATGAAGATCGCTTACCAACCAACCTTGCAGTTTTCTACCTGTATATTCTTTGTACATTGTGATGTTTATAATTGTATTATACAAATTTGTACTTTGAGTGTTGAGCGCTGTATTTACTTTATTCGTTCACATATGCATTTTTTATATTTAATTTATTAATTTTTTTCTTACATATTGTTATATTACTGTTAACCCCTGGCCTTGCGGCCGTGAAGGGCTTATTGTAATGCATCAATTCTATAATAATTATTATTATTGCAATAAAGATATCTAAATAAAATAATTTCATGCTGTCCCCTACCCAAAATTATGTTCAATACAATCAATATACAGTGCCTGCTGCCGCGATCTTAACTGGTTTCGCCTTTTCTCCCTCCATGCCAAGAGTTTCCCTGTAGAACACTTTGAGGCTTCGGGTGCCAAGCGAATTCGAGGTCAAGCTTATCTAGTGCGAATCAAACAGTGATCTTTCTCTGAGATAAAAGTTCTTTTTAAGTTATATCGTTTTCTATCAGCAGCTCATTTATCATAAATAAGCTCTACACTTTTCAAGTATCAAGTAAGGAAATTCACCTTTCTTTTTTGTTATATATATTATATTATTTACTAACAACTAACCTTTCTAACCGCTTGGCCTCCTTGCGGCACTGCTCCTGCCTCTCCGCGGCGGGGCCGGAAACCTTGGCAGAAAAATTCTCTTACCAGGGGCGAAGAGGAGGAAACATGGGAAATTCAGACCATAATGACATGGAAAACGACAACCCAAAGAAATTGAAGACTGATCGGATGGAGCAACCCTGCCCATCTTTCTTAATCTTCCACTCTCTCAGTAATCAGCCTATGAGTAAATTGTCTCCCTTTGTTATACAGAAACATCTGAAGGGTATTGCAGGATCTCTCAAGACGGTGAAGAGACTGCAATCAGGAGACTTATTTATAGAAACCTTGAATCAAAGACATTCTGAAAAGCTTTCTTCACGCAACCCTAAATTCATCTAAGCGTGTCATATCGAGTTGGTATTTATTAAATGTCAACGAGGAAGAAATAACCCAAAAACTGCAGGGACAGAACGTAATTGAAGCGAAAAGAATGATTGAAAAAGATAATCAACTGACATCTACCAGAAATATTATTCTTGCCTTCAATACGCCAAATTTGCCCTCCACTGTAAAAGCATTTTATTTATTTTGTCGCAGTGGCCCCTACATTCCCAACCCTTTAAGATGCTATAAACGGCCATTCTCAAATTATGTAGAGGAATTCTTGTCTACCCCAACTGTGGGTCCTCAGACCATATACGAAATGACTGTGCAGCTACAAAAGTCACATGACCAAATTGCAAAGGCGACCATCCTGCATATTCCAAGACATGTGGCAAACCGAAAAAAAAAAAAAAAAAAAAATTGTAAAATACAAGGTTGAAAACAAAGTCTGTTACCAAGAAGCAAGAAAACTAGTTTCACCAACTATAAACCAAAGTATTACTTATGCAAATGCTGTAAAAAAATATCAAGCAGTCTCCGTTCAAACCGATGTCACTCCCTATTAATTAATAAATCAATTTCTGATTGGGCTAGAAATGTCCTCTCTGAGATACAACCAACTGTACGCAAGCAACAATCCAAGACCAAGCAAATAATACACCTCTAACAATATCAATGGCATCTCCTCCACCAGTAATTGCTACCACATCTTGTATTACAAACGCAAATGCTGTGAAAAATATTCAGGGCACAGATAGCAGATCTATAGAGTAAGATCCTATTTTAGAAATCCATACCGAAGAAGAAGTGGGCACTGGTCGGCCAGTCTTCCAAAAAAGACACACACAGAAATTGGAACGCCATAAACCAATCAGCTCCATCAACTAAACACAAATAATGCCTTGTATTTTACAATGGAACTGCAGAGGCTTTCGTTGCAATACAGACGATATCCAAGATCTAATTAATCTTTTTTCTCCAGTTGCCCTTTGTCTTCAGAATCTTACTTAGCATTGCAAATTTCTCCTTCGATAAAGAACTACTGCCTTTATCGAAGGGATCGTAATACAACCAATGCTGGTGTAGAAATCCTGATAAATTCAAAAGATCCCAACTAAACATATTCCACTTCAAACTGAAATAGAAGCTGTTGCTGTGCGTATAACTCTCCATATTGAAATAACACTAGTATCAATCTACTTACAGCCAAACCATACTTATTGTTTAAAATAAGTTGAAGACCTCTTCATAGAGATACCTCCACCTCTGTATATTAGGGGACTTTAATGGGCGCCACCCCTTATTGGGCGATCCTAAATTAGATAGATGAGGTCGACTCATTTAGAGCTTAGAGGCACTAAACCTCGCCATACTCAATACTGGCACACATTCCTAGTCACCGAAATCCCAGGAAAGTAAGTGGCAGGACCTGCCAGAGTATAATTAGTCTCTTGGTACACCCGGCCGGCGTCCCCGTCGCTAGGTATGGTTACGCCGGGTCCCACTGGGGGCCCGGCGGCCAACAGGCCGGATGAACAATGGGCACAACAAACTACATACCACATGACCCATACATTATTTTTAAACCTCTGGCATCGACAGGGTACTGTCACTCGATACATAGAACATACGCGGAGATGGGAGAAATCCCCGGAGCCGTCAGACCCTCAACATACCTATACCTACTGGCACAAACGTTCAGCTCCCAACTTGACACATTAGCAATAGACCTCCATTTGTTCACCATTACTGGTCCCGACCATAGTGGTATGTTTTAAATGATCCAATGGGTAGTGATCACTTCCCAATCGTATTCAACCTATTAATAGTACAGATTCCTCCAGCTCAACCCTGCAGAAAATGGAAATTTGCCCGAGCAAACTGGGCAAAATTTCAGTCATCAATATCTTTTAATGAGGAAAAATTGTCTCCAGATTATCGCATCCATTTATATATCACCGAATTACGCTTGCTCCCAGACTGAACTAAAGTCTTATCACACAGTTTCCAGCTCCTGTGTGTTTACTTGGTGATTTCAATGGTCACCATCCATTGTGGGGATCTTCCACCATGGATAGGAGAGGCCAATTAATCGACACGTTCCTGGATAATCACAACCTGACTGTTACATTCTGGCTCTCCAACTCATATTCAACTACCTGCAGGTGCTACATCAGCCATAGACCTATCCATCTGTTCAGCATCTTTTTCCAAGCGTGGAATGGTCGGTGCTAAATGATCCATTCCACAGTGACCATTTTCCTATCATCAGCTCAATTCAAACACTGGTAGTGTCATACACTAAAGGCCGTACTTCTTGGAACTTCCACAAAGCAGACCGGAAAACCTATTCCAGTTGTGTCATACTTGAAAAGCAATATGTACAGCTACAGAATCTTGATGACGTAACTGACCACATTACCAGCCATGTATTATCCGCAGCAGAAATTTCCATTGCAAAATCTAACCAGCGCAAGAGTGTACACCAAAATCAGTGGTGCAATGAAGAATGCTCCAAAGCAAAGCGTGATAAAAACCTAGCTTGGAACCACTTTCGTAAATTCCAAACTACCGCCAACCTAATTGTTTACAAAAGACTGGGCTAAAGCAAGACAAATTAGAAAAAAGCAAAACATGAATCCTGGATTAACTTTGCCTCATCCATTAACAAAAATACTGACACTCGAATTATCTGGGAAAAAAATACAAGCACTCAATGAGAAATTTCTACCGCTGCAATCATCAATAATACAATGGAATGGACAAAAATTATCTTCCCCTACTGATATTGCAAATGCTTTATCAGTCTTTTTTTTATAAGATTTCTGCCTCGTCCTCTTATGTGACCTCCTTTCAACGCATTAAAACTAATGAAGAACGTCAAAAATTGAATTTTCAAACTAGACTCACTTCCTTATAACCAGCCTTTTACTCTAGTTGAGCTCAAGGAATGCTTAAGCAAATTGTCAAATGGTGCAGCAGGACCAGACGGCATTCACTACAGTATGCTGATGCATCTATGTGAAGCCGACCTTGGCATACTATTACATAACCGTATCTTTTCAGAAAATAGTTATCCTTTGTCCTGGCGGCATTCCTATATCTGTGCTGTTCCAAAACCAGGCAAAGATCACACTCTGGTCCAGAACTACAGACCAATATCATTAACAACCTGTTTCGGCAAAATCTTTGAAAGGATGGTACATAAGAGGCTCACCTGGTTTCTAGATTCCCAGAATCTTCTCTCTGATCACCAATATGGCTTCCGTAAAAACAGATCTACCTTATATTTACTTGTAAAACTTGAATGCAACATACGAAATTGTTTGTCATGAAACATCTAGTGATGATCAACCTAGATATTCAAAAAGCATTCGATACCACTTGGCGTCATGGCATTAAAGATATGCATCAGTTGGGGCTGAGAGGCCATCTCCCTTTATTAATTCAGAACTTTAAAATTACGCACCTTTCAAGTCCGATATCGAAACATGCTGTCAGCATCTCGCATTCAGGAGGAGGGTGTCCCTCAGGATTCAATACTGAATGCTGCCCTATTAGCGATTCGGGTCAATAACATATTGGAAGATCTTCCAAAAACCATTCAAGTATAGATGTATGCAAATGACCTCACTATATCCTGCCAATCACAAAGTATGAATACTATCGAAAGACAGTTGCAAATTGTTCGATTCAAAATAGAAGCCTGGACCATATGCAATGGATATCGCTTGCTGAGCAGAAATCCACAACTACTCATTTCTGCAAACTACGGTCACTTCATCCTGATCCTGAGCTAAAGATCAATAACATGCCAATACCCCTTTCTCATCTCTCTACGTGGGCACCCGTACGTGGTGAGGGGACCTCCCAGTGATGCTGCTGGCCTTCCAGATTAGGATCACTGGGATCTAACGCCCATATCTTGGTTCCAGGGTTACATCGTTGGAATCCGGCGGTGCAGCCGTGCGCCGCGACCAGTGGAAACTCAGAAAGGGGATCCTGGTGGTTGAGCGGCCCAGCCTTGAAACACCACTTTAGCCCCTGCTTCGACAAGACAGGTGGTCCCCGACCGGCCCGACTGGGATCAATCGGCGGGTGGTTCTTACTGGTAGGGTCAACTGCGTTCCAATAAGTCGCCCTCCCTTTGGTCCTGGGACGGGATCAAGCTTATTGAAAACGTGGGTATGGTGCTCCTAAGCGAATTTGTCGTCCAATTTGTGTACGCAGTACTTGCTAGTTCACGAGTGGGCGTCCCTTCGTACGGCTCCGTGGTGGGTGAGGTACTTAGGGCATCTGAAATTATCTTACTCATATGAGTAATTTAATTCCTATTTCTTCTGGGGCCCCAACAAGGCCCCTACCTAATCGATCATCAGATGAGAGTGACAACAATTCTGTTATAAGAGCCAGAACTGAGGAGAAAACGCCATCTGTGACACCTCTTTTACTCATTCTCCATTATACCGGAGAATAGTCAATTGGGAAAATGTCACCTTTCTTTAATCAGAAAGGATTAGAAGGGATGGCAGGTTCACCCAAATCCGTAAAACGGCTGCGTTCTGGAGATATTTTAATTGAAGCATCAAACACAAAGCAAACCGAAAAAAAAATTTTAAAGCCACTTCTATAGGGGGAAATACCCATCATCGTAACCCTTCACAAAACTTTGAACACGTCACGAGGTGTCATATCAGAGTGGGATCTTCACGTTTCTGAAGAAGAGATCTGCTCTGAATTAAAAGAACAAGGAGTGACAGCTGTCAAGCGAATATCCATTCGTAGGGATGAGAATCTCGTCCCTACCCGCGTTCTCATCCAAACATTTAACACCCCACGGCCTCCAAGTTCCCTCAAGGCGGGGTACTTGAGGGAACTTGGAGTAAACTGCCCAGTGAGGATTTATGTTCCAAACCCATTCAAAGTACATGTCATGTATAAGTTAAATGTCAAAAGTACAGCCACTCACAAACAGCTTGTCGTGGTAACCCCGCCTGTGCTCGATGTGGTTGCTAAAGATCACGAGAGCAAGGAATGTCTAGATCCTAAGTCAAATTGTACTAACCGTGAAGGAGAGCACCCTGCATAATCTCGAGCATGCCAGCGGTGGAAGGACGAAAAGGAGATTCAAAATTAAAAACGGGGCTGAACATCTCCTACCCAGAGGCCAGAAAACGCATTCAACCAATAAATAGCGGGAAGCCTTCATACGCCCAGAAAGCTTCTGGTAAGAGTACTATCGGGACCAAAACTGATATGACTGTCCCCCAAGGAATTCTTTTATCCCATTGCTCGCTATTTATTGAGTTCAATAAAGCCCACCCAAAAATTGCAGCCACTCCAATAGGTGCCTCCGTAGCCAGGAGCAGCAGTGCGTAGTACACGCTTCTTGATTAGCCCGGGGTTCGAGCCCGTGACCACCAAATACGGAGGATGCGGAAAGGTCAGGGAATGACCACCGCATATACCTGAAGCAATATGGCCTTAGTAATGCTCCAAATAACAAACAATTACCAATTATACCACATCCAATATCGACACCTCCCAGTGCTCCAGCATTATCAACTGCGAGCAATAAACTAACATCACAGAAAAGTGAACTGCCCACTTCAGGGTAAGAAATAATGAATATTGAAACCAAGGAGGTACACGATGAGTCAGTCTTGGAACTCTTTGCGGAGGAAGAAATGGACACAGGCCAGCGTCCATACTTCCCCAGGAAAGTATAAATCCAAGACTGACAAAAAATTAAGCCCTCAGCACCTCGGAAACCTTGATGGACCCACCAAGCCCAAATAATGACTAAATTCCTACAGTGTGATTGTCGTGGATTCCGGCAAAATATTGATGACATCAAGCTGCTCCTGCAAAAGCACAAACCGGTTTGCTTTTGCATACAAGAGGCTTATTTAAAGGCAAATGATCACCCCACCATGCGTAACGTTACCATCATTCGTAAGGATAAAATTGTGGATGGTCCTGCTCATGGAGGAGTCGCAATCCTCGTCGGCAACCAGATCCCATTTCAGCATTTGCAGCTTACAACTAGCATTGAGGCTGTAGCAATTCGCCTTAAAGTGGGGTTCTTATTAACCACCTGGTTCTATTTATTTGCCTGGGTTTGAGATCTCTCAGAAAGACCTTGATCTTATCATGCAATTGCCTTCCCCTAGTTTAATTCTTGGGGATTTTAATGGACATACTCTGTGGGGTAGTGCTAGCATTAATGGAAGGCGACGAGTCAGAGCATATGCTCACTGACAATCACCTCTTCCTCCTAAATGTGGGAACAAACACCTTCCACATGCCTACCCGTACATTCTCTGCCATTGATCTTTCTATCTGCTCTCCTTCCTTCACTTACTTGGGAGGTAGAAGAAAACCCATATAAAAGCGATTACTTCCCCGTGATAACTACCCTAACTAGTGGTAGACAGTGTCAGCCATTTAGTTTACCACGGTGGAAGATTGATCAAGCTGACTGGAATGCCTTTCAACATCTGGCAAATGTTGACATCTCTACAGTCTGTCAGGAGCCAATCAATGCAGTCATTTATATCACAGAAACGATTGTCCAAGCAGCTGCAATTGCAATCCCAAAATCATCCAGCCGGTTCCCACTATTTCTCAAACCTTGGTGGAATTCAGAATGCACGCCAGCAAAAAACACAAAACAAAACTTGGGGGATATTCCGCCGACTGAAAATTTAATATCATTTAAACGTGCTCGTGCGAAAGCGCGTTATGAACGACGTCAGAGGCAAAGGAAATCTTCCATAACTCAGGCTGCTAGCTCAAAAGTAGTCTGGGATAAGAATCGGAAAATGAAGGAAAAATATCCACCAGGCCCTTCAGTGATCCTCGAGCACAATGGATGTCCAATTGCAGATCGAACTGCAGTTGCAAATACTCTAGGGCAGGGGTCACCAAACTACGACCCGCGGGCCAGATCCACCCCGCGTAGTCTGTTCATCCGACCTGCCCCGCACTGTGCTACAAATGATCAATTTCTAAAATATATTGTAATTATTTATATGGAAATATAATAAATAGTGAATCAACGAAATACTGTTTCAATGACAGCTTGTGAGTGGGGCTTATACCTTGGCAACAGCGAGCGGCGCCATTGTCAAGGTTTTTCAGACAAAGATTTTCAGACCTCGATAGAATTGAGTGATATTCTTTTGTTTCGAAATCCGTTTCATTGTAACGTTGATGACGTGCCAGTCGAACTACAGTTCGACTGGCACGTCATCAACTCAAAATCTCTGCAAGTTAAACACGGAAGGAAATCTTGTAGAATTTTATCGCTGCTTATCTGATAATGAGTTTTCAAAATTAAAGAAATTTGCCTCTGGTATGGCATCAGTATTCGGTACAACTTATGTCTGTGAGTAAGCATTTTCAAAACCGAAATATGCAAAGTCTACGTATCGAACAAGGTTGAGTGATGAACATTTAAAGGCAATTCTCTTGGTTGGGTGTAGCAATTCAAAAGCAAACATTGATGATATTTTAAAAGCTAAATGCCAGTTCCATAAATCACATTTAATCTTTTCTGCTTATCTTATTCCAAATGTCGCCTTCCTTGATAAGTTTTTGATAAATAAATATATTCGTTGTCTTCATTTTTGTTGTATTTACTGAATTGTACATATTGAACAAAAATATTATACGGACCGTGCTCGTCAATCTCTCGGTTATCTGGCCCGTCGTGAAAAGAAGTTTGGTGACCCCTGCTCTAGGGGAAACATTTGCAAAAATCTCTGCAATAACATCTTTTCCTGCAGAGTTTTTGGCCCAGGCAAAGAAAAGTGAGAAAAACTCACTGAACTTCTATTCAAAAGGGCTTGAATCGTATAACAAGCCCTTTTCACAGGAAGAGTTAAATGCAGCACTATTTCTCACGCATGCAAGTGCTGTGGGGCCCAATGACATCCAGTATGAAAAGTTAACACTTCTCACCACAATCTAAGGATCACCTTTTAATTTTGTTTAACAGATTTCTTTATTAACAAGCAATTTCCGGATTCCTGGCGAAAGGATATAGTTCTTGCTTTCCCAAAACCAGGAAAGGATCGTAGAAATCCAAGTAACTATCATCCTATCGCTCTAACAAGCTGTTTGTGCAAAGTCCTGGAAAGAATGGTTAATGCACGCCTTATAGTATTTGGAAATAAAAGGTCAGCTTTCCAGGACTCAATGCAGCTTCCGAAGAAACAGATCCACTCTGTATCATTTAATCCGATTGGAAACGTCCATTCGTGATGCTTTTATAAAATCCGAGCATCTGGTAGCAGTTTTCTGTGATATTGAAAAGCGTACGACACAGCCGAGGTGTAAGGTGTATTTAGTGTCAGACGGCACTAGGTGTTTCCCCCATCTCTGCGTAGTTTTCATTGTGGGTGTACCAGTTCACTGGAAATGCCAGAAATTTAAAAGTGTATGGAAATTGTATATGTGTAGTGCCGTGTACCGTTGTTCATCTGGTCGTTTAGCCGCTGGACCCCTGCTGAGGCCCAACGTTGCCCCACCTTTGCCCCGTGGAGGCAGACCAGGAACCCAGTAGGCTTAAGTTACTCTGGCAGGTCCTGCCACCTAATTTCCTGAGATTTCAGTGGCTAGGACCTAAAAAAAAAAAATTTATTGTATTTATATTGCATGCATATATATATTAATTTGTGTACAAAGATCTAAGTTTTATACCTTTTTTACATAATAGTTAATTGCTTGACTGTTAGCCTAGGCTACCAAAATGTTTAGTAGCCTTTTAAATTTGACTTGGCGCATTGTGGCCTTAGTTGCCCATACGCCATTAAAAATCAAATCAAATCCTCTTCTCATCCTACATTGAAACAGATTCATTCTCAGCTATTTTCTTGCAGTATGTCCAATCAGTTTTTGCTGGATCCCTGGCCATTCAGGCATTACGGGAAATGAAAGTGCTGACTTTGCCGTTAAACATCCTCAACCCGCTCTCACAACATCCTCAAGTTCCTTACACTGACTATAAGTCAGTCATACGTAAAGCATGCTACCATAAATGGTCACAGACCTGGAAATGTGACAAGAACAATAAACTTTACCAGGTTAAAGAAGATCCGAAGCTGTGGCTGTCTAGCTTCCGACGAAACAGACGAGAGGAAGTGGCAAGACTCAGAATTGGACACACTCACCATACTCATTTCTTCCTATTATTGGGAGAAAACCCACCACAGTGCTCATACTGTCAGATGCAACTTACAGTCCGTCATTTTCAGGTTGATTGTCCCTTACATTCAGCCATCCGGTCAAACACTTTTCAGTCACTCTCCACGTTGAGTACATCACCTGATTTATCTAATTTCTTAGGAAATAAAAGTGAATATTGCTGAAGTTATTATATTTAAAACGTATTGGCTTGTACAGAAGCATATAATTTAAGCTCTAATGATATTCTTGTAAATTAACGATGAACACACACAATTTGGCCTTAGTATCCCTTATGTCGTTAAACCGAACAACTCATCTATTCTAACTCCTTAAGATCTATCAACTCAGTGCAGAATTAAACACAATTACCATCACCTGGTGAAACAAATCGGATCCAAAAAGTTTACAACAACATGGCCCTCGTGGGTAGCACAGTTAGTAGCATCGCCGTCCTCCATACATCTGGTGGGGAAAGACCTGAATTGGAGTCTAGTCGATGAGATGTACAGCACTATGTTAAAGCATAAGCTTAGCCAAGGAAAAATCTATCATTCTATAAATGCAATGCAATGAATTCTCATGAGTAATACAATTACGATATACTGCTGAAGGGACTTTTATTTGCGATTAATGTTTCATGTCGTGAACCGACAATAATTTTTCAAGTTAGCACATATGAATGTGGCAATAAAGTTTGCAGACTGTAGCTGTTGCGATAATGTTCGTGGAGTTTGAACATAAACGGAAGTGACATTTACAGAGATTCCAGTAAGCTGAGGTTGCAAGTAACAATGTTTTGTAGTAGTGTTAACATTCCCTGTCACGATTTTTCAATGAAGCAACGAAAGAACATCAAATTTTGCTGTAAACTGAAAATCTGCAACAAACGTATGAAATATTGAGTAGTACTAGTGAGTTTGAATGGTATAAACGGTTCAAAGACGGACATGAGGATGTTCGTTATAACCAAGTGGGCGCGTCAGCCTCTAGAAATGAGAACAATTGCAGAAGTTGGGGAAACTGTGTGAAGAGATCGTCGTTTGACCCTCATAATGATGGTTAATGAATTGAATATGGAGACGATTCGTGAAAGTCTGCAAGAAGATTTTGAGAAAAGGAACGTCTGAAAAATTTGAGCTTCGCAACCTCACCGACATGCAGAAGCGAGGAAGAATGTCATCATGCGATGACTTTATCCAGACATTCCTAATTTTTTCGATCAACGCACTGGAGACAAGCGTTGGGCGCTTCAATACGATCCATAGACGAAGCGTCAGAGCATGCAGTGGACTTCAAAATCATCACCAAAGCAAACAGTTTAGTTTACAGAAGCCCAAAATTAAGACGATACTGATCGTATTTATCGAAAAACAGTGTGATTTACAAGGAATTTCTACCCGAAGGGGGGGGGGGGGGGAGAGTCATTGCTACGTTCTATCTACAGGTACTTCAAAAGACTAATGAAGCGCATTTCACGTGAGGCCTTAATTTCGAGCGAAAGGTAGTTGGTTCTTGCACGACAATGCACCCATCCCCCATTTGGTGTAAAGACATTTCTGACGAAACAGCAATGTACAGACGAAACAGCAATGTACAGATCAGCCATCCACCCTACTCTCCCAATGAGCGGTCTTCTTCCTCTTTCCCATGGTGCTGTCCAAGGAAAGAGACTTCAGGACGTTGAATACGTAATCAAAAACATAACGGCCGAACTGAAATCATCTCTTTGAATACTGTCACTGACTCTTTTCAGAAACTCGAGAACAGTATACAAAGTGCATTCAATTAGGTGATGATTACTTTGACTAAAAATGAAACCACTTTTGAGCTCTTCTTTTTGTGTTTTTTAATGCGTCAGTCCATTCACTTTATTGCCTATTTATATTATAACTTTAAATGGATTTTTTTTCTTTCAGTGGAATACACAGCTACCTGCATTATGGTGACTCTTCTGTCCTTAATACATACCCTATGTATATTCTGGTTCGACTAAGGCTAGCCTGTCCCATGTCCTACGAGAAGATGATATCGCTGTTGCCTCACTGGACTTTAAATGCTGTTCGTTAGTTTGGAAAATCTCAGTGAAGAAACACATTTAGTGGTGGTTATGGAGGCTTCAGCTGAACTGGATGAGAGACATTAAGAGAAGGACGAGCCATCTCCTTTAGAAGTTTGGTGGCCTCCTGGTTCAAAGGAGTTAAACAGTTGGTATGAGATTGTAATTCTCTTCGATAGAACGATATCCTATTTGTTACTGTTTGTTCTCGCTGTAGTTCTCGCTGGATTTCCGCTAGGGGGATGATTGTGTCCGGCTGTCTGTATGATATGCTCCGTAAATTTTTCTTGTTTTGTGTGTTTTTTATTTAAAGTATTAAGTTCCTATTAGTGCCACCACATAAGGATAGGCCCTTGGACTGCCAGGTGCAAGTACTGTATTATTTGAACGGACAACAGATAAGTATTAAATGAATTTCTGCATGTTCATTCCGCTACTCCATACAAGTACTTTCAGCCATTATCTTGTAGTTCAACTTATACATGTGTCCAACAGACACTTGACCTTGACCAGGCATTAGAGTTTTGCCTAGCCGCTCTGTTCTTCCCTCCCTACTTAGTCCCCTGCTCCCTGTGGATTTCACTGCAGGGCAACTAAGGCGACCGGCTGGTCACAGTGCCTATTGCTTGCTAAACCACAACTGTGGTGATATTAAATTATCTAGTAAAACTACAGTAACTGAATTCAATATGACAAATACTACCTCCTGTCAAAATTCTAACGTCTGCACCATCTGTGGGACCAGCTCTGACCCCATTGTCCAATGTATTGAGTGCAAACAATTAATATGCAATGACTGTACACATTCTGACCTGAAAAAATTATATAAAAGTCGGCGGAAATCATTCTGTTGTGATAGATGTCGACTCAGAAATTCTCAGAAAAGCCCTATAACTGTTGCAACGCCAAATAGCACGGAACCTGAGTCACTTTCCTCCTCTTCGGCTAACAAAGTTGAAATGCCGTACTCTAGTACATTTGAGACAAATATCATGCCAATAACTAGAAATACCGACTCTGAATCGTACATGGATGAAGCCTCTAATCCTTCTTTGTTGTCGCATCAAATCTCAGATGCATCAACTCAAACATCTGTGCTGTCAGAAGATCTCAGCGCTAACTCCTTCCCTACGGAAACTCTGAATCCAACCTTTGGTATTCTGCAATCAACTGAATTCCAGGAACTACTCTTTAACACTATGCAGAAAATCCTCATTCAAACTCATCTAATCAGTGCACCTCATACTGCATTCTCTGAAATTCTCCTGGATTCTAATACACTCAATGAAGGAAACAGCGAGCTATACACGGAGATTTGTGGTATAAAAACAATATTAGCTAATCAACAGGCTGAAATTTCTGACATTAACGCCCAAATTAAAAATCTCACATCAGTTATGTCTTGCCACTTAAGGGAAGCTAGGAAGAATTCTGAACCTACTCTCGACACCAATGGGCTCAAAGTGAATACGAATTCTTCATTAACTGACGATGCCCTCAGTACTGAGACCAGATCTTCACCTTCCACCGGCCTCAATAGTTCTACTGCTGCAAATATTAACTTGCCCAAGCCTGCTAACATTCATGATTCAAGTCATTCAACTCAGCAATTTATTGCCAAACAGACTCTGTTAGATGATTCTTCTGATGTAAATAGAACCACTCCTCCCACCTACTCTGGCCCCGAGTGCCAAGCGAGTGACTATAGCGATTCCTAAGCGATTTTGAAAGCGATTTACTTAAAAGAGCGGTTGATTATAGAATAGTGTTATTTTTCTGAGCTTATTTAATTTTGCGCTTCTGAAGTAAAGAAGTTAGCGCACTTGACAGAAAGGCAAGACACCTTTCTTTTTGTATATAGGAATAACTTATTAACACACTAACAACTAATCTCTTTATCGCTTGGTCACTGGTGGCACCGCTCCTGCCTCCACGTGGCGGGGCTGGAAGTCTGGGAGAAGAAAACCACTCTCCCAGGGCTAAAAGGAGCAGTAATGGAAAACACAAAACAGTCTAGCCATGGATCTACTGATCCAGATGTAGATAGACATGCTCTAGATCATGACTTAAATCCATCCCATGCCAAGAGACAAAAAAAAGAAGGGACAGATCATTCTGCTCCTCTCTTTTTAATATTGCATTCCTCCACAGACCAACCACTTAGTAAGTTATCTCCATTTTTGATTCAGAAATGTCTCGAAAATGTGGCTGGCCCTCCAAAAATGGTGCGTCGATTAAGATCTGGTGATTTATTAGTGGAGATGAACGAACATAGACATGCAGAGAGACTTCTGAAAATTTCTACCTTTGGTGGAATTCCCACAAAGGTTACCCCACACGCCACCTTGAACTCCTCTAAAGGGGTAATATCAGAATGGGATCTCCTAAATGTATCGGAAGATGAACTTGTCCATGAATTAAACAATCAAAATGTAATCCACGCCAAAAGAATTTTGATCAAAAGAGATGGAGAGCTCGTCCCCACTCGGACAGTTATACTGACCTTTAAAACACCAATTCTCCCCACAACTATAAAGGCTGGATACCTCAGATGTCATGTTAGACCATACATTCCCAATCCGGTACGGTGCTTCAAGTGCCAAAAATTTGGTCATTCGCAAACTGTATGCAGAGGTGCAGTCACTTGTGCTGCTTGTGGTTCTAAAGAACACACACATACTGATTGTAACAAGTAAACTCAAAATTGTCCTAATTGCCATGGAAATCATTCTGCCTTCTCTAAGGACTGCGATCAATGGAAACGAGAAAAGAATATCCAGAAATATAAAATAGAGCATAAGGTGTCATACCAAGAGGCAAAAAAACAATTTACAATTCCTGTTAAATCATCTACGTATGCGTCAATTACTCAACGACTATGCTCAGTATCAACTCAAACTGACTGCTCAGTCCCTCCAAATATCTCTATATCTGGTTGGGCTAAATCAGTACTTTCTTCATCAAAGGAAGCCTCTCCCTCCAGTTATGTAACAAAAGAGGTAAATACACCCGTATCAGTTCCTCCAGATAAGAATCCCATACTGCAACAGAAAGAACAAACCAAGAGCACTGAAAGAAGTGATAAATATAAACTCAGATCTGAAACCATGGACATCGATGAAAAAGCAGGCGATGACGATACAATTCTTGAAATTCATCCAGAAGATGACATCGACACAGGCAGACCAGTCTTCTCAAAGAAGGAAAAGGGAAAAATAGACAGGCGTAAACAGACTACTTCACGGATGTTAGCAGACACCAGTTAAAACCAAATAATGACTACAGTTATTCAGTGGAATTGCCGTGGGCTCCGTGCTAATGTAGATGACCTTTACGATCTATTAAATAAATATAAGCCTGTTGCAGTATGCATTCAAGAAACTAATCTCACAAATACAGCATCTATGACAATTAAGCATTATACCATATATAGAAAAGATAGAAGTTCCTCTAATTCAGCTCATGGAGGAGTAGCAGTCATAGTGAACTCTGTAGTTCCCTGTAGACCTATCCCCATACAAACACCTTTAGAGGCGGTTGCAGTTCGTGTCACCATTGGTATAACAGTAACATTAGTTTCGTTGTATCTATCACCAAACCATACATACAGCCTTGATGACTTAGATGATATAGTTAAGCAAATACCTGTTCCCTTCTGTATTATGGGTGACTGGAATGGCCATCACCCCCTATGGGGTTCCCAACATCTTGACTCTAGAGGACAGATGATAGAAAAATTTTTAGATAAACATAATCTAACTATTCTAAACACTGGTGATCACAAATACATACACTCTCCATCTGGTTCAAGTTCAGCTATTGATCTTTCAATATGCTCCCCAGCAATATTTCCTATCATAGACTGGACTGTTACTGATAACCCTTGTGGTAGCGATCACTTTCCTATCATCTGTACCTTTAGCTCAAGTTCTCCTCCCCAGAGAGATATTAGGACAACCTGGAAATTTGAAAAGGCTAACTGGACTAAATACCAGGAAATAGCTCGAATAGATACTTCCGTCATTACAACCCTCACAATTGATTCTGCAGTCAGGTATACTACACGAAAAATAATGAAAGCATCGGAGGTAGCTATTCCAAAATCTTCACTCAAAATTAGGCTTCATCCAAAAATGTGGTGGAATGAAGCATCCAACAATGCTAAAAAAGAAAGAAATAAGTACTGGAATCTGTTTCGAAAATGTCCAACCACAGCCAACCTCCTACAGTTTAAGAGAGCCAGAGCTAAAGCTCGTCATATAAGACGAGAGAGTAAAAAAGAAGCATGGGCACGTTACGCATCTACCATTAACAGATCCACAGATACTTCTATAATCTGGAAAAAAATTAAACGAATTAATGGCAAATACTCGCAAACAACTTCTCCTATACTACTTGTAAGTGGGAAGGAAATTTCTGAACCTGTAGAGATTGCCAATGTCTTAGGTACTTCATTTGAAACACATTCAGCTGTTGCCACATACGAATCAGCATTTCAATTGCTAAAATCCCGGACAGAAAAATCCAAACTAAAATTTAATACTGCCGTCCCATACTCGTATAATCTACCTCTGACCATGATTGAATTGCGCAGTGCACTTTCTCGATTGAAGAACAGTGCTCCAGGCCCCGATGGAATTTTTTATCCCATGATCTCTCATTTAAGTGAGGATTCGTTAACTGCCCTTTTACAACTGTATAATAGAATTTTCCTAGAGGAGTATTATCCTGCTAGCTGGTGCCATTATTATGTGCTAGCTTTCCCTTAACCGGGAAAAGACCACACAGATCCCAGAAATTACCGCCCTATTTCTCTAACCAGTTGTCTGGGAAAAACATTGGAAAAAATAGTTAACGCTAGACTGACATGGTTTCTAGAAACGGAAAACATTCTAAGTCCAAACCAGCATGGCTTCCGCAGAAGAAGATCTACACTTGATCTCATTATTAAAGCAGAAACAAATATCCGGAACGCTTTCCTCAGAAATGAGCACCTAGTCATGATATGCGTAGACATAGAGAAAGCCTTCGATACAACTTGGCGATATGGGATTCTTCAAGACTTACATAAATGTGGACTTCGGGGTCATCTGCCAATATTCATTAAGAACTTTCTAGGGAATAGATCCTTTCAGGTCAGATTCCGCTCTTCATTGTCTCGAGCATATGTACAAGAAGAGGGAGTTCCCCAAGGTTCAGTGTTGAGCGCCACACTCTTTGCAATTAGGATTGATGCCATAACCAAGTGCATACCTAACACAGTTGACGCATACTTGTATGCTGACGATCTTGCCATCTCATGTCACTCTCAAAATATGCGACTAATTGAAAGACAACTACAAGGTACCATTAACAAAATAGTCTCTTGGGCCAAAAACAATGGATATCGACTTTCTAAACTAAAAACAACTGCCGTACACTTCTGTCGCAAACGCTCTTTACATCCTGATCCAGAACTAAAGTTAGATTCTCATCGTATTACTTTCCAGCCTAGTATTAGATTCCTTGGTGTAATATTTGACAAAAAATTAAACTTCCTGGAACATATAAAGCATATTCGTACAAGTTGTCTTAGAAAACTAAATCTTCTCAGAGTAATTTCTTCTATGTCATGGGGCGCAGATCGCTACATGTTACTACAGTTATACCGCTCGCTGATTAGATCCAGGTTAGACTATGGGTCTCCTGCATATGACTCGGCCAGACCGAGTGCATTGAAATGGCTCGATCCCGTACATCATAGTGCCCTACGAGTTGCACTGGGGGCTTTCCGTACTTCACCAATCTTAAGCCTATATACCGAAGCCTATGAGCCACCGCTACATCTTCGACGACAAGTTCTGTTACTAAATTACGCAGCCAAAATCAGCAGTCTTCCACATCATCCCATATGGCAATATCTATTTATACCCAAATGGAGTAAACTTTATGAAAATAAACCACGGCTCAATAAACCATCTGGCATTAGGCTTCAAGCTCTTATCACAAGCTGGGACCTGAATTTTACTAACATTCTTCAGGATACTAGCATGGAAATACAGTCATGGCAAATGCCCCCGATACATATTGATAGACATTTTCAGCAATGGGGAAAGAATAACCTTCCAGATTCCAACATAAGACAAATTCATAAGACCCACTCCGCTGAGTTTAGCACTTTCATTCAAATATATACAGATGGATCGAAAATTGGTAGAAAAGTTGGTACTGCTGTAGTATTACCAAATATCACCATCTCCAGACAGCTTCCGTCTGAATGCAGTACTTATACCTCAGAACTATACGGCATTGTTCTAGCTCTAGAGAATATCAAAGAAGAGTTGTATACCAAATCCATCATTTATACGGACTCATTGAGTGCTGTGAATTCTCTACAGCGTCAATTCTTCCCTAGTCATCCGCTGGTACAAAAAATTTGGGCACAGCTACAAGAACTTCACGGACATGGACAGCTAGTAATATTTTGTTGGATCCCTGGACACGCTGGAATACTAGGAAACGAGCAGGCAGATTTAGCTGCTAAATATGCTACAAATGTGATACCATCT
Source organism: Mastigoproctus giganteus (assembly GCF_048544385.1). Taxonomy (NCBI): domain Eukaryota; kingdom Metazoa; phylum Arthropoda; class Arachnida; order Uropygi; family Thelyphonidae; genus Mastigoproctus; species Mastigoproctus giganteus. The sequence goes on along the minus strand of NC_143587.1, from coordinate 155,789,496 downwards.
AATTTCAGGACTCCTTATATTGACCATAAATCCATTATCAAACAGATGTATAAACAACAGTGGACACGCACGTGGCAAAGTCAAGCAAATAATAAACTTCTTGAAATCAAGAGAGAACCCAAGCAATGGCAATCCAGTCTGAGACGAAACAGAAAAGAAGAAACCATCCTAGCCAGATTACGCATTGGTCATACATTCCTCACTCATAGCTACCTACTAACAAAAAATGATCCTCCGCAATGCAGCAACTGCTTATGTTTATTAACAGTAAACATATCATCCTGGAATGCCCGCTATATCTGCAAGAACGGAAATCTGCTTTCTTCTCTCATTTTCATAACTCCAGCCAGTTATCATTACAGAATGTTCTAGGAGATCGTGAGGACATGAATGACATTTTTCTCTTTCTAAAATTGATAAATAAATATCACAATATATGAACCATATCACGTGTAAGACAAACTAAGAAGATATTAGACAGTAATCAGTGCATTATAGCCTAAGTTGCTGATGCACCAACAAATTTAACAACAACAACCCACCTACTCTCCTCTGCGGAACAGTTCTGTCTGTACTTCTATTTCACAAGCTCAGAGTCACCAAGCGGAATCCTCTTCAACATCAGTTAAGGCAACATATGCAAAAATAACTGCTGCCACATCTAATGAGGTCTGCAAACCTGTCTGTAGATCTGCCGCCACAGTGAGTAAACCTGTTTCTAATTGCCAGTCTCAAATATCGCACCAAAGATCAAAACAGAACAAACCGTCAGAAAATATTAAAGCATCTATATCTCAAGGTACTTTCTCCAAGCTTCCAGCCATAACTCATCAAACACAGAATGTAACTACTGCAGAAAAATCTCAGTTACTCAAACACAAGTATAATATCACAATTATTCCCACAAAAGACCGAATTTTTCTTTCTAGACTTGGACCCTCCACTAAATCTGAAGATCTTATCAACCTAATTAAAGAAGAATATGGTTTCGGAGTAGATGTCCGTTCTCTGAAGACACGATGTCCCGCCTACTCATCTTTTATAATAACATGCCTTCCATCACAAACAGAAAAAGTGTTGAATCTAAGATCCCTTTTATCAGGGGCTCTAGTAAAACGCTTCACGGACAGACCATCAAGGGAGTCCAAAATCTCCTCTCCACCGGCATAGCAATCAGATACCCTGCTATCTACACATACTACGTTCTCCTCTCGTCATAGAATCCCCAGATCCCAACTGTTCAGTGTTTACCTTCAGAATTGCAGGAGTATAATTAGCAACCTAAACCACTTCAGAGCAATCCAAGGCTCACATATTTACGACATTTACCTGCTCACTGAAACCTGGCTCTCCATAAATATTGATGATCAGGAGATTATAGATGGACAATATACAATCCATAGAAAGGACAGAGGATCTCGTGGAGGCGGAGTAGCTATTATACATTCTAACCATATACTCTGTGAAACTGCATCAAATTTCACAAATATTGAATCAGTATACTGCCTTCTTCATCTTGGCAAGTTAAAGGTTTTAATAGTATTGCTTTATTTTCCACCTCCCTTAACTAATATAGACCTCCAGTACTTAGAAAGCTCGCTGGAATCAATCTTCCCACTAATTCAATCTGCCGACATAGCAATGGTTTTGGGTGACTTTAACTGTCAAATGGCCAATTTAGAATCTTCTTCTCCATCACTGCAGACTAGGGCTCTCTTTAATATGCTTCACAGCTATGGTCTGGAACAAATTTGCAACTTTCCAACCAGAGAAAATGCCTACCTCGACCTAATATTTTCCTCTACTCATATAGATGTTCACACCGACAACCCTATATTTCACTCGGATCATTCACCAATTACTTTTGACATCACAGTGACTTCTCATAACTTCAAATGCAGCTCCCGTACTCCTCGATTCAATTTCAGAAAGGCTGACTGGCCTCTGCTCAACCTAGCTCTAAGAAACGTAGACAAGCAGCTCGCTGACGCTATGGATGACATCGATGTGCTCACCAACAACCTGATTAACTGTGTCCATTCAGTTATATCTGACATTGTTCCTCAATCCCATCTTACCGCACGCTCTACCTACCCGCACTGGTATAATAGTGAACTAATACGTAAAATTAAATCCAAAGAATTCTACAGAAACAAATATAAGCAAACAGGTGACAGTCAATACTATGAAATATTCAGCCAACTCCGCAAAGAAGTGAAAACTCTCATATTAAACTCCTACAACATGTATACAGAGTCAGTTCAGGATAGTCTGCTTACTCACAGAGATATCAAACCATTCTGGAATTTCATGAAGTATAAGAACATAACCAGTAGAAAGTTACAACTCCGAAACGCAGATGGAATTCTCTTATCTGACGAATTCAGTATTGCTCAAGAGTTTGCCAAACACTTTTCTAGAATTCAAACGAATGATACATTGAGACCTGCCTCATTTCCTGACTTCACACCTGTTAAAGATGATATCCTCATTAATCTCTTTATCACTGATGAAGATTTAAACTCGGCATTAAAAAGCATGAAAAATGACTATACTAGAGGCCCAGATGACATTCCAGGCCTATTTTGGAAAAGGACTGTCACTACATTGAAACCCCTCATACTGCGGATCTTCAACCTGTCTCTCAGGCTGGGGAAGTATCCTAATCACTTTAAGCAGGTCAATATAGTTCCTATTTTCAAAAAAGGTGATAAAAATGACGTATGCGATTACAGACCCATAACCTTGCAAAACAGCCTGGCTAAACTCTTCGACACAGCAGTGCACAAACATCTCTTCGAATTCTTCAAGCCTTTTATCGATCAGAATCAACATGGTTTCTGCAGTGGCAAGTCAGTAGTCACAAATTTACTTCCTTTCTGGCAATACACCTCTGAAGCTCTTGATAACCACCTACAAGTTGATGCAGTCTACACAGACATATCTAAGGCATTTGATAAAGTCCCGCACGAACAACTTCTGGAAAAACTTAAGCTGTATGGCATCCGTGACCCTTTGCTCTCATGGTTACGCAGCTATATTACGCATCGTTCCTTGAGCGTTATCATCGATCAAGTGAACTCAGACTGTTTTATACCACTAAGCGGAGTACCACAAGGCTCTCCCTTAGGCCCTCTTCTCTTCATTGTTTTCGTAAATGATCTTCCTTCTTTCATCTACACCTCCAATGTTCAAGTTGCTCTCTATGCAGATGATCTTAAGATCTACTCAGCAGTGAAGGAGACTACCGATTCTCAACAACTTCAATGTGCTCTCAATAAATTCTCTCTGTGGCTATCTCTGAATGGCTTGTCTGCTAACCCCTCGAAGTGCAAAGTTATCTCTTTCTCATCTTGCAGATCTCCACAACTAATGAATACGGAGTATAGTTTTAACTCTGTGATCATCGAAAGGTGTGACCAAGTTAACGACTTAGGGATTCTCTTTTCCAGCAGTGCTAAATTCGATGCCCATGTCCTTAAAATCACCAGCAAAGCATTCAAAACACTGGGATTCATCAAACGGAACACATAGAAGTTCAAAAACTACAGATATGCGGTTATCCTTTATAAAACTATTGTACTGCCAATCCTTGAATTCAGTTCACCCATCTGGAATCCTCACACAAAGACTTTAACTAACAAAATTGAAGCAGTCCAAAAAAACTTTATCCGTTACCTTACGTACCGCAATCCTCTATTCTATCACTCAGTGTATTATGAATCGCTGTGTGATTACTTTCATCTAAGGCCTCTGTGCACTAGAAGAGTTACTGCTGACATCGCCCTCCTAGCCAAAGTAATCACTGGAATTTATGAAGCATCTGATATCCTGAGTAAAATAAACTTCAATGCTCCCTGTAGACAAGTCAGGAACCTTACACCGTTTCGCCTTGACTCTGCCAACACGGACTTAATGAAGTTCAGTCCACTGAACAGAATCAGCAAATCAGCAAATGACTCTCGCATTGACTTCTTTGACAACTCCCAATCACTGATGAACTCCATCCACAAGTTTGCCTCTTCACTTAAACTGCAAAGTGACTAGCTCACATCTAATTATTGTAGCTTTTTATTTGTTATATTATTTTTCTATTCTCTAACGGATTAATTATTACTTGTTTTACCGGTAACTTAACTTAATACAATCCTCTTTTGTACATATGCTTTATTGTTTGAATTTGTATCAATGTTTATCGTCCTGTAGGATTTCACATTATTGTTATTATGTTTATTGATCTGATCTCAGATACACTGTTAATGGTTACCTGTTGTGTATCTTTTTATTAATAAAATAAAAATAAAAATAAAATAGTAATAACAGAAGGGTAGTTTACATTTTGCACCACCAACAAAATAATTTTGAAAAGGGAATAAAAACATTTTTTCGTCTCATTTTTTCCTTATATAATGTATACAATTTCGTGAATTGAACACTCTGTATGCATCCGCATTCCTATAAAATGCACCTATTGCTAGCAGAGGATGAAACAAGGAAGGGCCAAAGTGTTCATGTTATTCTCTTTTAAGTCTCTTCTGAAAAACAAAGAAACGCCGTGCTATTTTTATACATAAACAGCATTTCTTCTTTCCTACCTTCCATCATTCCTATTTTCTTCCGTAATCTCCCTAAAGGCAGTTTGCATAGTAATCGTAAAACTGTTTTCAGTTTATACAGGGTGATTCACTATCAGTGCGACAAACTTGCAGGTGTAGGGGGCACAAAGACGAATCGGAATCACATAGCATTGCAGGGTCCGAAATGCCTTCGTCATGCGGTAGAGGACGTTGAACGGGAGGTCGCGTGAACAGCGATCCCGCTGGAAGTTAGCATTTGCGAACCGTTTCTGTTGAAAAAACCAAGTAGCAAAAGTCCACAGGAGTGGATAATCCGCAGGTACCAATGATTGGGCGCATTGCAGATGGTATGAACTCATTTGGTTTGTTCACAAAAAATACCCAATCGTTGGCCTATCGCTTGAGTACTCGTACTGCCTTCTGCAAGACGTAGGACATTCTCCTCATTGTCTGGCGTCCTCGTCGTTCGCTCTCGAGAAACAGTCTCACAACCTTCTCATCAAACGATTAAAATCGTATGATGAGGAGTACGCCTGTGCGGGAAAGTTCCTGGTACAAGCGCAGAGCGGCGCGCCCGTTACAGTCCGCAGCTCCATACGCGAGGTGCATGTTGGCTAGTTCAACGTTTGAATACTCGTCCATCCTACTGCCTCGAGAACCGGTTCGCAAATGCCGACTTCCAGCGGGATCGCTGTTCACGCGACCTCCCGTTCAACGTCCTCTACCGCATGACGAAGGCATTTCGGACCCTGCAATGCTATGTGATTCCGATACGTCTTTGTGCCCCCTACACCTCCTGCAAGTTTGTTGCACTGGTAGTGAATCACCCTGTATACATTTAACTTTCCGATAAAGATCTTATTTAAAAAGTATTGCATTTATTTCGTACACTGCATTGTCTAAGGTATTTAGAGAGCACCCTAAGTCTAGAGAAGTAAGGTGATTAGACCAGTCATTAATGAACTATTGTGGACTTAGAATTTTGAGTCGATGAAACATCGACATATCTCTAAATCGCACATATTCTGCAATTGGTCCTTGAGGTTGTCACAGACATTCTCTCAGATATGCCACACAAGCTGTACTTGCTACCTGGCAGTCTAAAACGCTGATGGAACTGATATTCGGTTAACACTCAAGTCAAGTGGACCCAATTTCGGCTAAGTCCGGACGGTCTGTGACAGCCAAATCCTCTGCTTGCACCTTCACGATGGTGGGACTGTTAGTAATCTTGGGTATAAACTCCATGCACAAGTACATGGTGGGTGACCATCCAAGTGTGAACCAACATAAGCAGAGGTCGAGGTGTGGCGCCCACACCACATGGAGGAACGCCGCCACTCTGTTAGCAGGCAGTAACAGGAGGTAGACGACTCATCAACTGCTGCAATACCACCACTTTGCTTATTGGAGGCTTGAAATGGTAGAACACATGTTTAGTCTCTAGAGCTAAGTTCCGGTCAACCCTTCCCTATCTCTTCCATCATGCAGTGCGATTGATGACTTTTGAGGTTATGATAAACATCCTGGCGAGATCCAATATTCCTTACATTTCGAGGGTACAGCTCTAAAACGGTGTTCGCAGGCCGGCCGCTAGTTAGTACACCGGACCGAACCTATTGGTAACTCTCTAGGAGGTTTCCGGATCATTGAATTGTCAAACTAATAGAGCAAGCTTATCTGCGAAAAGATCTAAACCTCCCAAGCACTTCCTAATTCATTTCACAAATATACGTGGTCACAATTCTAATCTCAGCGATGTCCATTTCCAGTCTGCGAAACCCCATGTACTTTTTCTGATAGAATCTCAGTTATCGGTTGATTCAACTACTGCTCATCTCCGTTGCCCAAATTATTCGCTGTTTGATTCTTTTCGCCTCAAAGGTAGTACTTATGCATGTGTCCGTTCTGATATTCCCTGTCAGAGACTTGGCAATTTGGAATCTCCTCTTTGATGTTCTCTGGCTTAAAATCTCTACCTCATTCTGTAAAATTCATCTGTTGTCTCTACCGTTCTCCCAACTCCACAAATCACTTGGAGCTCTTTAACTTCCTCTCTTTGCAACTTGACTTTCTGCAGTCCATCTTTCCTAACAGTGAGGTAATCTTCATTGGTGATTTTAATGTTCACAACTGCAGCTGACTTCCGTTTTCTAATCACACCGACCCAGCTGATCGAGATGATGAGGCTGTTGCAATTACTAATGACCTCGCACAGATTGTTCATTTACCTACAAGAATACCGGACAGTCCTAATCATACAGCCAATACGCTTCTTCTTTTTCTCACAAACAACCCTTCTAAGTACACGGTCGAAGTTAGAGGTCCTTTAGGCACTTCAGATCACAACTTGGTGATTGTCTCTTCTCCAATGGAGCCTTTATCTCATGGCTATTCCCAACCTCGTTGGGAATAGCCATATATTGTTTGGCATTACAAGAATGCAAAATGGGATGACCTGCGAGATTTCTTTTCTTTTCCTTGGTCGGATTACTGTTTCAAAACTTCTGATGTCAACGTTTGCTCAGATCGTGTCAGTGAAATTATTCTTGCAGGAATGGAATCCTTTATCCCGCACTCTACTTTAAAATCTCGTCCTTAATCTAAACTTTGGTTTTCATATAAATGTGCTAAGGCTGTTCAAGAGAAGAATGTTGCATATCGTAATTGGCTTGTTTCTAATTCTCCAGTTTCATTTTCTGCCTACACCAAAGCTCGCAACAATTGTAAAGCAGTTATTAATCAGTCCAAACTAGAGTTTGAACAGGCTAAGAGTAGAAAACTTGCTTCTTGGTAGCCGAGCATTCTGGTCTCTTGCCAAAGCTATTGGCCGCAACTTTTGCCCATCTCTGCTCCCACCTCTGTCCTAACCAAATGGTTCTGTTGTCACTTCAGCCAAGGATAAAGCTGACCTGCTAGCATCCCATTTTTCTTCCAACTCATGTATTAATGATCTTGGTAAAACACCTCCCACCATTCCCATTCAATGCCTCTTGTGGTCTTCCGTCAAAAGGATTTTGACGAATCTTGATGCTAAGAAAGCTCCAGGTTCCTTTGGTATTTCTCCACTTGTTCTCAAAACCTGTGCTCCTGAACTTATTTCTATTCTTTGCCGCCTTTTTTCACTTTCTTATTCCAAAAGGTTTTTCTTTCTGCTTGGAAATTTGCCCATATCCAGCCAGTTCCTAAAAAGGGTGACAAATCCCTCCCATCCAATTATCCTCCCATTGCAATTACTTCTACTCTTTCTAAAGTAATAGAGAAATCAATTAACCGCCAACTCTTAAACTACCTAGAAACCTTCCGTCTGATCAACGATCACCAGTATGGATTTCGTCAGTGTCGATCCACTGGTGATATTCTGGCTTATGTTACCCATTTATGGACTAATTCAATGGAAAGGTTCGGTGAAACACAAGTAGTTTATGTAATATGTAAATAAATCTTGTTTGGCATAAAGGTCTTCTAAACAAGCTTCCATCTTATGGTTTCCAACTGTTTTTAGTAATTGGTTATCGAGTTTTCTCTCTGTTCGCTCACTGAGGGTGATGGCTCTGTCTGTCTAACTTCTCAACTAATTCCGGTGTCCCCCAAAGTTCAGTTCTTTCTCCCACTCTTTTCCTCATATATTAATGACCTTCCATTGACTGGAAATCCTATCCATAGTTTTGCCGATGATAGCACATTACATTCCATTTTGAGAAACCTTGTCCAGCTCAATCAGCTTCAACTTCTCGAAAATCTGCTACCAATTCCTTAAATGCCGATCTTCAGGTAATTCTGCAGTGGGGCAAAGACAACTTAGTTGATTTCAACCTTTCTAAAACTCAGTCTTGTCTTATATCTCGCAAAAAGGATTCTTCTGCTCCTATGGTTATCTTTAGTGACACTCCGATTTCTAGGCAAAATGATATATCTCTTTTGGGGATTACCCTGACTTCTAATTTCTCTTGGCACAAGCACATTTTAAATATTGCTTCCTCTGCATCTAAAAAACTTGGTTTTCTCTTTCGCTCTCGGCGTTACTTTTCTTCCAAACAGCTGCTCACTCTGTATAAATCGCAAATCCGCCCTGCCATGGAATATTGTTTCCACATCTGGGAAGGTTCCCCCAAAACCTCGCTCAGGCTTCTTGATTCCATTCAGAAGAGGGCAGTTAGGTTAATTAATGATTCATCTCTAACTGAGTCTTTCCACTCGCTGTGTCATAGACATACTGTTTCTGCTGCATGCTTCTGCTATAGATATTTCCATGGGCACTATTCTTCTGAATTGGCTTCTATAATTCCCGCTCTTTCAAAGCAGTCAGAACACGTGCCGCCAACATCCATTTACTGTCCAACTTCAAACTCTCAGAACCAACTTTTCATCTTCCTTGTTTATTCATTCAGCTGCCGTTTTCTGGAACAACCTTCCTTCATACGTATTTCCTGAAAATTACAGTCAATAGAAGTTCAAGTCCAAAGTCAACAATCTTATTTCGTCTTCCCAACCTCCAACCCAAGCACGGTACTAAGTACTATAGGTTCTAATACCTCTGGTGTTTGGGGTTTACATAAAAAAAAGCAGTTTTGTCTGTATTAAGGGATGAAAAATCCACCGTTTCCTGGTGAGTGAAACGACTACAGCCAGATGGTGAAAAAGCCTGATAACAGAGACAGTCATGTGTCGTCGTGTCTGAAATGGTGTATAATTTATTTATATCTCCTTTATTGAGAAAAACTACTCTATGTAATATGTAAATCATACACCATCATTTCAGACACGACGACATAGGAAGAGGTTGAACCATCTGAGTTCAACAGCCTAGTTAACAAATATAACAATGCTCACTATTTATAGGAAAGATGACCACATCATTATGGCCCAACTTAAACAAATTAAAGCCCGCACTTACAATATCCCAACCTCATTCGGCCAAGTAAAATTACACAAAACAGGATACCCAATACGCCCAATCGTGTCATAAGAATTCAGCTTTTGCTTCTTTAGCCATGTTCATCTACCCAATTCTAAAACCACTTAGAACTCCTAACATATAACATAAAAAACATATTGCTTTATTCATGAACCTTAAAGATTTGCATATCAAGAAGTATATGAAGTTATATTCACTGGATGTAGCTTCACTATACACTAACGTAAGTGTTCCTTATGCCTTAGACAGTCTGGGCCTACTTAAACGATGATAACAAAAATTAACACCAGACCAGACTTCCTAAAGACAGAATCTTCGAACTAACAAAACTGTTAGTAAATTCTCTTTCAAGAAAAAAAAAAAAAAAAAAGATTTTCGGCCTCCCAATGGGCCTAAACATCAGTGGACATTGCTGAGCTATACTTAGACAAATTGGAAAAGATCCATCTTGATCCATTTATACCACAGGTCACATATTATGGAAGATATCTGAGTGACATCCTAATTAATAACATCCATCACATTAAAATTTGAATTAGAAATTGAAGCAGAAACCCACTCCATAAATTTCCTTAATTTTACCCTACACAGATTAGACCAAAAACTAAATTTTAATATATATAGAAAACCCACTAATAAGGGGATGTTCTTGCATTTCCACAGTTATCATCCCCAACCATACAAAAAAAAAAAAAAAAAGTCATGCTGAATCAATTTCTTAACGCCTTTAAATATCCTTCCACCCAGATTTCTCTAACGACAGGAATAAATTAATTAACTAGAAGATTTTCAAATAGGGGTTACCCACTAACCTATATAAATAAAGTTAACATTAGCCCGTGAAAAAATAACAACAACCTCGCAACAAACATTGCACAAAAATTCGACAAGGCCAAAATACATTTCATTACCATTCCATATGTCGAGTACTGGTACAATGAACTCAACCAAATATGCAGGAGAACCGATGTGAAAATTATAGCAAAACCCATGAATAAATTATACACATTCTTCAGAAATCGACTTTCAAACACCACATTCCAATCACAGCATGACCTCGTATACAGCATCCCATTCAAAAATGGCGACGCGGTTTATGTAGCATCTACCATGGGAGTGGTACAGCTTCGAGCAAAACACGAAGCTTCTGTGCGGGTCTTCCAAATTCGGCTTTAATGAAACAAATTATAAATATTCAACATAACTACCACAATTTACTTATTAGAGATGAAACTACTACATGAAAATTCGATCAATATCCGTTGACCATTCCTATTATCCTACTATTGGTCACTTATACGCATGCCTGAAGAACAAACATTACAACATAAGACAAAAGTTTCGGATTAATTATGTTGCTCTTATTCCTGTGAATAAGACGCATCGAAAAGTTCTAGTCCGACTTAAGGAATGTAGAGAATAATTGCCCCATATTCATTAAGCTTTTTTAGACCCCTAAATTTTAATTCTAATGTCAATCTACAGGACCGAAGAGAATAATCGATCCATATTTATTAAGCTTTTTAGAGCTTAAAAATTTAATTTTAATGTCAATCCACGTAATGGTTTCCTTGCTGTCAGAGGTATGGTCTTTGAAGACAGGTCTTTAGCGTTCAATTTTGAGAGGTCCGAACACTACGGTTCTGACAGTGTGGAAGATGCCCCACATTTTTTTGTAAAATTTATATCGCCTTCCCAAAGAATTGTTAGCGCGTTGGACTAGAAGAGTTGGTTGTAAAGAAGCATCCTATATCAAAAATAAAGGCAATGCCTGTTGTTTTCATATTATATTATTTGTACGGTTTTTTTATGGTATTTTGTCGATGACCTCCCAAAGGCTAATAAAATCCTAGTGCAACTTCACTGGGCCCCAGGTGCCCAAGCGTTCCGTGGCCAAGCGATTATAGTGCGTTTCATAAAGCGATCTTTTAACCTGGGTGGTAAACACAAACCCCAGGGCCAAAAGGAGCCATCATGGATAAAAATTCTTATCCACCATTATAGCCTACGAGCTCAAGATCTGAAACTTACACTGATTATGACACCAATCATGACTTAGGTAATGATAATCCAAAGAGACAGAAGACCAATCAGATGAAGCAACCCTGCCCATCATTTTCATTTTTCCACTAGCTCACTGATTAGCCTGTGTGCAAACTGTCTCCCTTCGTTATACAAAAACATCTGGAAGGTATTGCTGGATTTCCTAAGACTGTAAGACTCCAATCAGGAGACTTATTGGTGGAAACTACGAACCACAGGCATGCAGAGAAGCTTTTACAGCTTACAAACTTTGCTGGCATTCCAGTAAAAATATCTCCTCATGCAACCCTAAATTCATCTAAAAGGTGTCACCGAGGAGGAAATAACCCAAGAACTGCAGGGACAAAATGTAATTCAAGCCAAACGTATGACTAAAAAAGACAACCAACTAATACCAACCAAAAATATTATTCTCACCTTTAATACACCCAACTTGTCCTCCTCTGTAAAAGCAGGTTATTTACTTTGCCGCATCCGCCCCTACATTCCCAATCCTTTACGATGCCAAAGGATGGCCACTCAAACTGTATGCAGAGGAGTTCCTGTCTGCCCTAACTGTGGTTCCTCAGATCACATACAAAGTAACTGTACGACTACACAAATGACCTGCCCAAATTGCAAAGGAGATCATCCTGCATATATTCCAAGACATGTGAAAAATGGAAAACAATAATAAAATACATGGTTGAGAACAAAGTAAGTTACCAAAAAGCGAGAAAACTAGTTGTACCTCCTACAAACAAAAATGTAACCTATGCCAATGCCGTCAAAAAGTATCAACCAGTCTCCACTCAAACCGATGTCACAGTTCCCATTAATAAATCAATTTCTGATTCGGCTAGAAATATCCTCTCTGAGCAACCAAGTATACGTAAGACAACCCAAACTCTTAGATAAGCCAACAACCCCTTATGGGGATCGACCAAATTAGATATATATGGCCGCTTAGTTGAAACCTTTGTGGATAAGAAAAACCTTACTGTTCTTAATACTGGTGCACCCACTCACAACTACCAACTGGACAAACCCCTGCAATCGATCTATCAATATGTTCCCCGATTCTGTTTCGAATCATAGAATGGTCTGTTATGGACGATCCCATGGGCAGTGACCATTTTCCGATTATTTGTGATCTGCTCAGTGCACAACCACCATTAGCCATACCCTGTAGGAAATGGAAGTTTTCGCAAGCCAACTGGGTCAAATTTCAATCAGTTGTCACCCTGGCTGAGCAGTATATACGAACACAGTCGATAGATGAAGCCACAGATTACACCACTTCATACCACTATCTGCAGCTAAATGTTCAATTCCATTGTCGAATCCCCAATCCCGACGGCACCTTAACTATTGGTGGAATCAAGGATGCACAATAGCTAAGAAGTTAAAAAATAAAGCGTGGAATTTATTTCGTAGATCCAACCACAGCTAATCTTATCAATTACAAGAAACTAAGAGCGAAAACACGTCGCATTCAAAGAGAATGGCAAGAAAAATTCTTGGATTCGGTTTGCATCTACCATAAACACTAACTCCAGGTTAATATGAAAGAAAATCAGGCAGATTTCTGGAAAATTTCCAACCACCCCTTCACCAATTCTTTCATGGAATTGGGCAGGAACTCTGCTGCCGACGACATATCAAATGCTTTGGGCAAAACCTTTGCCCAAGTTTCAGTGGCATCAACTTATTCTCTGGTTTTTCAGAAAATAAAGACCAAGACTGAACAACGAGCCATCAACTTTCGAACCTCAGTTTTCTTTCCGTATAACCAGCCTCTTTAATATCATTAACTTCTACATGTCATTAAAACAACACGCAGCAGTCCCGCTGGGGCAGATGGAATATCTTACAAAACCTTGGTGACAAATTTACAAATACTGCTGGTCTACTATAACCGGATATTTATGGAAAATAAATATCCCAGCTCTTGGCATCATGCCACAGTTCTTGCCTTTTTGAAACCGGGTAAAGATCCACCAGTCCTAATAGTTATAGACCTATTTCTCTATCCAGTAGCCTCGGTAAATTACTTGAAAAAATGATCCATAATCGGCTTGTTTGGATCATCGAAACGCAACAACTAATTAGCAATAATCAGCATGGCTTTCGAAAGAACAGGTCCTCCTTATATCATGATCAAAGCTGAGTGTGCAATTCTTAATGCCTTTGTAAAAAAATAACATCTTGTTATGGTTTCCATAGACATAGAGAAGGCATTTGATACTACCTGGCGTCGTGGCATTCTCAGTGACCTCCATGTTCTAGGTCTTCCTATAATATTCATCAGGAACTTTCTCAAGACTCGTTCGTTCCAAGTTCGATACCACAACTCTTTCTATGACATTTTTATAGGAAGAAGGAGTGCCACAAGGGTCTGTACTGAGTGCAACCATTTTTGCCCTTAGAATCGATTCCATCACAAAAGAACTTCTAAATACTGTTGAGACCTACCCTTTACGCCGATGATCTATTTCTTGCCATTCTCAGAATATGAGATCCATTGAACGGCAGCTGCAGATATCTTTGAATAAAGTCCAAAGGTGGGCAGAGTTCAATGGCTATCGTTTATTACAGCAGTAAACTGTTGCAATCTACTTTTGTAATCAACGGAAATGCATACAGATCCTGAACTTCACATGCCAAACTTTACCATTCGAGCGACTAACATCAGATTCTTGGGATTAATCCTTGACTACAGGAAATTAAATTTCCTTCAGCACATAAATCTGTGCGTATATTCTGCCTCAATAAGCTGAACATACTAAGAGCTTTATCTGCCTTGTCTTGGGGAGCAGACCGTGCATCTTTGTTGCTCTTATATAGAGCATTGATCAGATCCCGATTGCATTATGGTGCTCCACTTTGATTCCGCCCGTAAGTGTACACTACGATGGCTGGATCCTATACAGCATAGCGCATTGCACTTGGTACTTTCAGGACATCCTACTCATAATTTGTACATTGAAGCTGATGAGCCCCTTTATCTCCGCAGAAAAACGCTGCTTCTTAAGTATGCAGCCCGAATACAAAATTGCTGCCATCATCCTATTGAGCCATACCTCTTTAATGCATCACTGCAAAACCTCTATAGAAATAAACCCAGTAAAATAAGACCGGCAGGCTTACGTCTTATTGAATTAATTCAGAGTTGAAATGTTCCAATTTTCAACATGTAATGAATTACTCCCAACCGCCATGGATTCCTTCCTCAGTTATATTTCGATAACTATCTTCACAAGTGGGAAATATCGTATACCAACACTCAATGTGAAACAACTCCATGCAAGCCATATTCAGAAATACGCTGATTTTTTGCCCATATATACTGATTTCTCCAAATTACATTCAGGCGTCACCATTAGAAAGACACAATATGGCCCCAGCAGCCTATGTGTCGTTAAACTCAAAAACAACATTCAGCCGTTTGAGCAGCGGCAATATTTCCCTCTATCGTTTCGGCTGCCCTTCCACCTGAGTATAGCAGCTTGTCCGCAGAACTTCATTCAATAAAATTAGCTTTAGACAACCTGAATCTCTACCCATCTATAAAATATGTTGTATACGCAGACTCTCTCAGCTCAATAACAGCAATGCAAAACTCCTCCTACAAGGCTCACCCTATGTTAAATCAAAATGGAGGACTCCTATTACAAATTGAAGAATATCATCAATCAGTGACCTTTTGTTGGATCCCAGCACATTTGGGGATAAAGAGTAACGAACTTGCTGATTAAACTGCTAAAAATCCGTCAACTTTTGATTTAACCTCCGTTCTGGTTCCAGCCTCTGACTACCGTCACATCATACAAACAGCATGTTTCGCGAAGTGGAAAGAGCTATGGCACAGTCAAACCAATAATAAACTCTACCAGTTGAAATACGATCCAAAGCGTTGGCACTCTAGTACCAAAACAGTGCGAAGAGAAGAAATGGATCTTGCAACTTTGAGATTTGGAATTTTAAAAGACCTCTACAGCATCGGCCTTAGAGGTAGTCTCCCCAATTTTATTAAGAACTTTGTCATCGTTCTTTCCAAGTCCGTGTAGGATCTACTCTCTCGCTCTTTTAGCCAAGAGGGAGTACCTCAAGGATCCATTTTAAGTGTTATGCTTTTTGCTATCAAAGTGAATTCCATCACAGAACAACTTCTTCCAACTGTAAACTGTGCCCTCTACGTTGACGATTTTAGCATATTCTTTCATTCCTGCAACATGAGGGTAATTGAGAGGCAACTGCAACGTGCCATTGACCATCTGAACTCATGGGCAATAAATAACGGATTCAGGTTCTCTCCACAAAAGACTGCATGCATTTTTGCAGAAAGCGCAGTCTTCACCCTGAACCGAGGCTTGGTCAAAATTCTATTCCAGTAGTACCTGAGACTAGATTTTTGGGGCTTATATTTGATAGAAAGTTGACCTTTCTATAAGATATCCATCAACTACGTGCAGAGTGCACGAGAGGCTTGAATATCCTACATGCAATCTCCTCACATTCTTGGGGTGCTGACCGATGTACCCTTTTGCACCTCTATCGTGCACTCGTACGATCTAAGTTAGATTACGGGTGCCAGGTACACGCACCCTCTAGACTCAGCGTACTCCGATGGTTGGATCCCATCCACCATCAGGCGATCCGTATTGCCACTGGAGCATTTCGAACTTCTCCTATCCATAGCCTATATGTCAAAGCGAATGAGCCCTCGTCATCGCTTCGCAGGAAACAGTTGTCTCTACAGTAAGGTATGTTAGTGTCTAACGGCTCCTGGGATTTCTCCCACCTCCGCGGATGTACATTGTATCGGGGCCAGAGATTTGAAGTGTGTGGGGGTCATGTGCTGTATGTTGTGTTGTACCCTTTGTTCCTCCGGTCTATTAGCCGCCGAGCCCCTAGTGGGACCCGACGTTACCACACCGTGCTACGGGGAGGCTGACTGAGTGCATCACTGATGCTAGAGTACTCTGGCGGGTCCTGCCTCCTACTTTCCTGGGATTTCAGTGGCTAGGACCAGATTTGAGAATGAGATGATCGCTGTTTCTTGAGCAGCGGTTGTAATTTTAACAGAGCGTAGGGTTGTTCGCTGATAACTTGTTCTAGGGCCAAATAGATTGGGCAATAATTTCGATGTATTTAGACCTGTGGGACAGGTCTAAATACTCCGTAATCTAATATATAAAAAAAAAAAAAAACGTTGTGCTATAGAAAAGTAAGGGAGGAAGGCAGAAGACTGGAAGGTAGGAAAGAGAAGAAAGGGGCCGACAGGGAAGATGGCCCCTGATGACAGTGTGGCCTGCCCAGTGCCTCATCAGAGAGAAGAGTCGGGTGGGTGGACGAAAAACCATCTTCCCACACACAAAAAAAAAAAAAATCATTGTGTAAGAGAAAAATAGGGGGGGGGGTAAAAGGACGGATGGTAGGAAACAGAAGAAAGAAGCCAGAAAAAAAAAGAAAGAGCTGCAAGTGCAGGATAGGTACAGCTAGCATGGCCAGTCAGTTTGAGCCGACAACTTGCTGGAAATCCAGCAGGGTGAGTGCTGCTATGGTGGATGGGTTATGTTCAGGAAGGTCTAGTCCAGGTGTCGTCATTGGGACTCCATTTGGCGAGTCTCTGTCGTATCCAGACTGAAGGCTGGTCCAGTAGTCCATGATAACGAATAGTGGGGTGGTCAAAACCGGGAGTCCAAGTTATAATGGTCAAGTCCAGGGATCGATGGTGGGTCTCTTTTTATGAGATGAGTCACATCTGGTCAGGAGAAGTTGGTCCAGGAATCAATGATGAGGAATTTGTCAAGGTATGTGTGGACCCTGTCTTTGATTGCACTGCTAGTGTTGTCCCAACCAAGTGGGGAGACCAGTTGACTACTTGAGATGCGAGGGATCAAGTTGGGTTCTGTACCCCGGATGGGTTGTTGGTCAGGTCTTGTGTAAGTAGGTCCAAGGAGTTAGCATCCATGGCTCAATGATGTGCAGCAACAATTGGCCGTCGTGGTTGTTATGACCTATTGATTCGGATACTAAGGTGGTGGTAGCGCTTTCTGCCTGGTAAATAGGTCCATTGCAAATTGAGTCAGGGCTCGGTAAGTTTCTTCATTCTGTAGGGTGAGGTGTTTTTGATTTTGGTAGTTAAACGTAGTTCCGTTATTAGGATACTCCTGAAGTCCTCGTAGAATTCAGAGCTGTGGGCAAGGTGCTCCCACGTCTGATCCTCTCCACAGTGGCAGCGGGGGGGCGAGTCTGAAATTCTGAAGTCATGTAGTTTTTTCTGGAAGGAGCCATGTCCAGTGAGGAGTCATTAAGTCTCTTTTCAGCATTTCGCTTATTTGCTGGGTCAGTGGTGAAACGTGCGCAGGTAACTGCTCTTCCTTTGGCTTTTTGGTAGAACAACCCATGACGAACAATCTCCAGATCCAGTGAGAACCTGAAGCGCATAGGTGCTCGGTGCGACAGGCACGCGAGGACAGAAGAGCGCTGGATAGTTCCTAGGCGCGATCTGTTTACTACTATATTGGCCTTTTTGTACCAGACTCCAGAGGCATGGGTGATAACCGGCATGAAAACTGCCTTATAGAAGAAGGACAGCGTTCTCTTCTTTAAGCCCCAGTCCTTCCAGGCAACTCTTGAGACTTGGGCAGCATACTTCCTGATCTTAATCCTGAGTTGGTCTAGATGTGTGGTGAAGGAAAGGTTTTTGTCTAAGATCAAACCTAGATATATAAGTTCTGTTTTTAGTTTTACTGTAACACCATTGACCTTGATTTGGGGTGGTCTTCTCAAATCAAGGGTACCTTTTAGTAGGATCGAATTGGTTTTCTCTGGGGGAGATCTTTAGGTTGTTATGATCTGCCCGAGCTTGAAGGGTGGAGATGGCCTGGTTGGCAGTTGCTTCCTGTTGGGCTCTGTTATTGGCAGAAAAGAGCATGACCAGGTCATCTGCATAGTCCTGGGTCTGTACATTTGTCCTGAGTTTGGTGTCCAAGAAATAATCCAGTACCAGATTCCAGAGGAGAGGCCCGAGGACAGATCCTGAGGGCATTCCCTGAAGACTGGTCTGGAGCAGACACGACAACTCACCTGTCCTGGAGATAGGTCTTGATGCATCTATATAAGTTGTCTCTACAGTATGCTTTGAAACTGAAATCCCTGCCAGACCATGCAACGTGGACACCCGTTTTGGAGCCACGTTGGGAAAATCTGTACAACATTCGCCAAACTGCCAATCAACCATTCGGTATTCGTATCCAAAGGCTATCTTTGGATACGAATACCGAAGTAAGGCTACTCAATGATTTGAATATCACATGAGGCAATGTTGCCCCATCACCATGGCAACCTTCTCCACCCTGGCATGCTCGTGTTCCAAACTGCAACTTCTCCCTTAACAATTAGAGAAAGGACAGTACTCCATCCACCATGGTTCAAAATCGAACTACTCAGTAGGTGCCGCAGTAGTTTTACCAGAAAACATCTGTCTCCTTGCCTCATGTTTCCAGTATTTTCACAGCAGAATTATGCTATTAAACTAGCATTGGATGATATTAGAGAGCAACAATTTCTACCTACTCTAATGTATACTGACTCCCTTAGTGCAGTAGCAGCTTTACAGAAAAGCAGATATTCCTCAAATTCCTTGATTCAGCATATCAAAAAACAGTTTTGCATAAAGCAAGAAAACAATTGTCTATCAGTTGGATTCCCAGGAAATAATCATGCAGACCAAGCCGCAAAAAATCGAGAGCTTAATGTAGAAGATTACTTTCAGTTTGTACCACTTACAGATTATAGGGATGTATTTTGTACCAAATTTACTTCCATTTGGAAACAACTTTGGAGGGACCAAAAGTGCAATAAACTTCGCAGAATAAAAAAAAAAATCTATGTTCGTGGCCTTCTAGCTCACGTACAAATAGACAGGAGGAAGCTATTAACAAGACTGCACATTGGGCATACCTTCCTCACTCACAAACATTTACTTCTAAGAGAAGATCCCCGCTCTGCTCTGTCTGATACAACTTAGAGTAAGGCACATCCTGATTGATTGTCCATCCTATTCACGACATAGATTCCTCGAAGCATCTAAAGTGAGGGGTCCATCAAGCTCTCAGCTGCCCACATCAACGCCAGAGCTTGCAATTAATCATCACGCAACACAGCGGCAACCCCCATGGCAGAATGCGCTGGTCCCACAGGAACTAGTAGTTGGTGACTCTTGTCAGGGAACATGCTTCGTAAAAATGATAGGTGGAACAGGAGCAGGTCATGTCTGCCAGGGGCAAAGGTTGATGATGTTGTAGAGCGAATGTCATCTTTTAAGGGTACAAACGGTGATATAGTTGTACACGTTGGAACTAATGATATTAAGAGTAAGAGACCGGCAGAATTACTTAACAAGTACAGGTCAATGTTGAAAAAAAGCCGTGAATTAGGGTTGAATTTGAAAGTGTCTGCAGTTCTGCCCAGACACGACGGGAGGGAGTATATGATGAGAACCTTGTCGATCAATTCGGCCCTAGAAAGATTTTGCAAGGCTCAAGGTGTAAACTTTTTCTCAGCCTGGTCTGTGCTTGTTAACAGAAGGGACTGCTTCTACAGGGATGGGATACACTTAAATAAAAAGGTTGCAAGAATATTTGCTGATGCTATCGAGGCAGTGTTAGGTGGGTCGGAAAAACTGCTAGCTTGGGTGAATACAAGGACTAATAGATTAACAGTAGCCACTGGCAGAGGTGAAAGTGTTTCTTGCACTGCTTCTTTTGGAATGAGCAGAAGCTTGGAAAACAAGACGCAGGATATTTCAGAGACTGCTGAGTCAATGCAGTACAAGTAAACACATGGGTTGTGTTAGGGTAGCTAAGAAAAAGAACAGGTGCATGTATACTTGAGTGTACACCAATGCTAGGAGTTCGGTAAATAAATTTGAGGTACAGTATTGCTCAAAGCATCTAAGGCAGATATTGCTGGGATACCAGAGACGTGGTGTCACACATATAAGGAATGCAGAACTGGAATTTGGGGAGTACAACGTCTACAGAAAGGATAGGAAGGGTTATGCTATTAGTTAAGAAACACATAAAATCCAAGGAAATGAAGCCAGTCGACATCGCTGGAGAGTGCAGTGTCGAGTCAGTTTGGTGTGACATAAGCATTGGGAGATCAAAATTGAGAGTAGGAGTGTGCTATAGGCCTAATGACTCTGATGAGTATAATAAGGAACTGTACAGGGAAATAGAGTGGGCCAGTAAATCAGAGTCTTATAATGGGGGATTTTAATTTCCCAGATATTGACTGGAGTTTGTGGGTTAGTCACTCACACACTAGTAAGGCTTTTGTGGATTTATTGGATGATTGTTTTCTACATCAGCATGTTCAGGAGGCAACTAGAGGGAGTAATACTCTTGATTTGATCATCAGTAGTGATTCTTCATGCATTAAGAATCTGCTTATAAAGGAACCACTAGGTGATAGTGATCAGTGTGCTGAAGTGGGATTTACTCAAAGGGGTAACTACCATCAGGGGTAAAGGGAAGGGTTATTGCTTTCGTAAAGGCGACTGCGATAGTTTGAAACAGTATTTAAAAACTCTGTACAGTGGGACCAACTGATGATGTTACCAACATCAAATTCAAAATGGGAAGCATTCAAAGAACTTATCTTGGAAGCTACTAGGCTTTACATACCAACTAAGGAATATTGTTCAAGGTTTAAAACCAAATGGATGTCAGATGAAGTAATGAGACATATGGCAGAGAAGAAAAATGCATGGGATACATAAATTAACACGTGACACAGAAGCCTATGATAGATATAAGTAGATCTGTAACCAAGTTACAAAGGAGGTTAGACAGATTACGAGACATCTTTGGCAAGGTATGCAAAAAAAAAAAAACAGCAAAGAGTTCTTTACTTATGTAAACTCTAGAAGGAAGGGGATGAATCAGATTGGTCCACTTGGCCCCGGGTGCCAAGCGATTGACTGAGCGATTTCTCTTTGTGTTTTCACTGCGACTTTTCCATAGGTGAATTCTGCGTTCTCTTTTACGTTCCTCTCGTTGAGAAATACTTTTATTTTGCAGCTCTTTTATCAAAGGTACTGGTAGAGAGCAAGGAAGGAAAGTAACTTTTCTTTATTTTTCATATTTAATAGACTAACTCCTACTAATTTCGCTTGGTCACTCCAGGCACTGCTCCTGCCTCCCCGTGGCGGGGCCGGTAACCTTGGCAGAAAAGTTCATCTGCCAGGGGCTAAAAGGAGCCAAAATGGAACAAAATATATGTTTCCTTCTTTACAACCGACAAGCAGTCGGCTAGACACAGAACAGGAACATGACTCCTCACAAGCAAAGAGGTTAAAAACCATTTCCTCCGCGACCGAGTTTCCTGCATTTTTAATAATGCATTCATTATCAGAACAGCCTCTTAGTAAGCTCTCCCCCTTTCTAATCCAAAAACACTTGGAAAGTATTGCAGGGTCTCCCAAGACGGTTAAGAGATTGCAATCGGGGGACTTACTAATTGAAACTGTCAACTGCAGGCATTCTGAAAAACTCTTGAAAATGACAAACTTTGCTAAAATTCCAGTAAAGGTAACTCCTCATGCAACCCTAAATACATCTAAGGGTGTTATATCTAGTTGGGACCTTTTGAATGTGACAGAAGAAGAAATTAAAGAAGAGCTAAATGAGCAAAATGTAATTGCTGTCAAAAGAATTATGACTAAAAGGGACAATATACTCACACCCACCAGAAATATCATTCTTACCTTTAGCAGTCCAAATCTACCCTCATCGGTAAAAGCAGGATATCTAAATTGTCGTATTCGTCCTTACATTCCTAATCCGTTGAGATGCTATAAATGCCAGAAGTATGGCCATTCTCAGACGGCATGCAGAGGGAACCCAGCCTGTCCCAACTGTGGATCTTCTGATCACAATCAAAATGACTGTTCAGCAAAAGAAATGACTTGTCCTAATTGCAAGGGTAACCATCCTGCTTACTCTAAAACATGTGAGAAGTGGAAAATGGAGAAAAAAAATTGTAAAATATAAAGTCGAAAACAAAGTTACTTATCAGGAAGCAAGAAAATTAATTGCACCCAGTATATCTAACCGTAGCTATGCCAGTATTGCAAAAAAATATCAAACAATAGCCACGCAAACTGATGTTACTGTTCCATCCAACATATCAATCTCTGACTGGGCTCGAGCTGTTCTTTCTCAGCAGCAGTCCAATATCCAGAAGCACTCAGACCAAGCAAGTAATACGCCTCTTACGATCCCAGCAAAATCTCCTCATTCACCAGTGATTGCTACTACTCCAAATATTCCCAGTTCAACTTCAAAACTGAGTATTCAGGAAACATCGATGGATCAAGAGTACTCATCTAAACAGGAAGAACCGATTCTTGAAATATTTGCAGAAGAAGAAGAAATGGACACAGGTCGACCCACCTTTCCAAAAAGAAATAAACCAAAGCCAGAACGCCACAAGACAGCCACGTCAGGAACAGCTTCTTCTAAACCCAAATAATGCCTTATATTTTACAGTGGAATTGTAGAGGCTTTAGAGGCAACATTGATGACATTCAGTACTTAATTAGACGCTACTCTCCAGTGGGTTTCTGTCTCCAGGAAACCTATTTAACTGCTAAAATTTCTGTTTCTATAAAAAACTACTCAGTTTATCGAAGAGATCGCAATACATCTGACTCTCCTCGTGGTGGTGTAGCTATTTTGATTAACTCAAAGATCCCTTCTAGCCAAATCATACTTCAAACCCAAATTGAAGCCGTTGCTGTGCGTCTGATTGCTGAGATTGCATTTACGCTAGTCTCGGTCTATCTGCCACCAAACAATATCCACTCTTATAAAGGTATCGAAGAACTTTTAGTACAGCTACCCTCCCCAATCTGCTTGCTAGGGGATTTCAATGGCCACCACCCTTTATGGGGATCCTCTAAATTAGATAGACAGGGCCGACTGATTGAAACTCTACTAGACAAACAGAACCTT
This sequence comes from Mastigoproctus giganteus, assembly GCF_048544385.1. Lineage (NCBI taxonomy): Eukaryota > Metazoa > Arthropoda > Arachnida > Uropygi > Thelyphonidae > Mastigoproctus > Mastigoproctus giganteus. The sequence continues at coordinate 155,765,950 of NC_143587.1, read as the reverse complement.
ACCATTCTTAATAGTGGTACACACACCAACATACAATTACTTACTGGACAGACTTCTGCAATCGACTTCTCCATTTGTTCTCCGATACTGTTTCCAGTCATTCAGTGGTCCGCTATGGATGATCCAATGGGAAGTGACCATTTTCCAATTGTCTGTAACCTGCTAACTACACAAACACCAATAGACCAACCCTGCAGAAAATGGAAATTTTCTAAAGCCAAATGGGCGAAATTTCAATCAGCAATAATTCTGGACAAAGAAACTATTCAGCTACAACCTATAGACGAAGTAACTGATTATATAACATCCCATCTTTTAGTTGTAGCAAAATACTCAATTCCATTATCAAACCCCCAAACCCGACGGCACTTCAACTACTGGTGGAACGAAGAGTGCACGAAAGCAAAGAAGGAAAAAAATAAAGCATTCAATTTATTCCGTCGATTTCCAACGACAGTTAATTTAATTAGTTACAAGAAGTTAAGGGCAAAAGCGCGGTTCATTCACAGGCAAGCAAAGAAAGATTCTTGGACTCGGTTTGCGTGTACTATCAACAGAAATACCGACTCCAGATTAATATGGAAGAAAATTAGACAGCTTTCTGGGAAGTTTCCAATCATCCCTTCCCCAATTCTTTCATACAATGGGCAAGAACTCTCTGGTCGTCTAGATATAGCGAATGCCTTGGGTAAAACCTTTGCCGAAGTCTCTGCTGCCTCAAATTACACTCCGAAATTCCAAAAAATTAAGACCTCCACCGAACAGAGGCCCATCAACTTTAGAACCTCACTATCACTTCCATATAATCAGCCTCTTGAATATTGTGAACTTCTACAAGCTATCAGTACAACACGAAACAGTGCAGCTGGGCCAGATGGCATATATCATGTCATGCTGCAACATCTCGATGAGCAAAACTTACAAATGCTGCTAGTCTTCTTTAACCGGATCTTCCTGGAAAATATTTATCCAACCTCTTGGCACCATGCTACAGTTTTGCCCTTTTTGAAACCTGGAAAAGATCCTTCCAATCCTAATAATTACAGGCCAATCTCTGTCAAGTTGCCTTGGTAAAATTCTTGAAAAAATGATCCACAGTCGACTCAGCTGGATCATTGAAACTGAACAACTACTGAGTAATTGTCAACATGGCTTTCGCAAAAATAGGTCCTCTCTAGATCTGATGATCAAGGCGGAATCTGAAATTCGTAATGCCTTTGTGAAAAACGAACACCTTGTCATGGTCTCCATTGATATAGAAAAGGCATTCGATACTACCTGGCGGTATGGCATTCTCAGTGACCTATATAATCTTGGTCTACGAGGCAACCTGCCTATATTTATTAGGAATTTCCTCCAGAGCCGTTCTTTCCAGGTTCGATACCAAAACTCCCTTTCTTCTACATTCTTGCAGGAAGGAGTACCACAGGGGTCGGTTTTGAGTGCAACCCTATTTGCCCTTAGAATTGATTCCATTTCCAAAGAACTTCCAAATACTGTAGAAGCCTATCTTTATGCTGACGATCTATCCATTTCTTGCCATTCCCAGTGCATGAGATCTATTGAACGGCAATTGCAAATGTCCCTCAATAAAATTCAAAAATGGGCTGATTTCAATGGATATCGGCTTTCCCATCAGAAAACAGTTGCAATCCACTTTTGTAATCAACGTAAATTACATATAGACCCTGAACTTCGGATATCAAATTCCACCATCCCGATTGCCAACAATATTAGATTCTTGGGATTAATATTAGACAGCAAGTTAAATTTCTTTGAGCACATTAAAGTAATACGTACTACATGTCTGAAAAAGCTGAACATGCTAAGAGCTCTTTCTGCCCAGTCTTGGGGAGCAGATCGTACAACTTTGCTGCTCTTATACAGAGCACTGATTAGATCTCGGTTGGATTACGGTGCCCCAGTTTATGATTCTGCCCGAAAGAGTGTATTACGCTGGCTCGATCCTGTACAACACAATGCACTGAGGATTGCCCTTGGTGCTTATAGGACTTCACCAACCTATAGTCTATATATTGAAGCCCATGAGCCCCCTCTGTACCTCCGCAGAAAAATGTTACTACTTAAATATGCAGCCAAAATACAAAACAGTTCTCTGCACCCCATCCAACCATATCTCTTTAATCCACCATTTCATCTCTATAGAAATAAACCAAATAAAATACGACCAGCAGGCCTACGGCTCCTTGAAATAGCACAAAATTGGAATGTTCCTCTCCAGAGTAGGCAGCACAGAAAGAATTATTCTCACCCACCATGGATTCCATTTCCTCAACCAGCCTACGATAATTATTTTCTCCAATGGGGAAAGAATTGCTTACCGACTCTGAATGTGCAACAACTACATGCTAGCCATATTCAAAACTATTTTGACTTTTTACCGATATATACTGACGGTTCCAAATCTCATTCAACTGTTGGAGCAGCAGCAGTGTTTCCCTCTGCTATCATATCAGCCTCTCTTCCACCTGAGTACAGCAGCTTTTCAGCGGAATTATATGCAATACAATTAGCTCTTGATAATTTGACTCTTCATCCCTCTGCAAAATATTTAGTTTACACCGACTCTCTCAGCTCAATTAGAGCAATGCAAAATCTCTCTCATAAGGATCACCCTGTATTAAATCGAATCAAGAATTTGCTGTTAAAAATTAAAGATCGTCAGCAACGAGTGACCTTTTGCTGGATTCCAGCACATTCAGGCATCAAAGGGAACGAGCTGGCTGATATTTCTGCTAAAAATCCGTCAACATTAGACTTAACCTCTGTCTTTATTCCAGTTTATGATTATAATATTATAATTCAAACAGCATACCATGCACAATGGACAGAGCTATGGCATAAACAAACAAGTAACAAACTTTTCCAGTTCAAACAGAACCCAAAATTTTGGCACTCATGCATTCAGACATTACGGCGAGAAGAAGTGGTACTCGCACGGATTAGAATAGGGCATACCCATCTAACACACCTCCATATACTCACAGGCGATGATCCCTCTCAGTGTTCACAGTGCTCTGAACATCTAACCGTGAAACATATTTTGATAGATTGTCCACATTATCAACAACATCGAACTTCAACATTTCATTCTCTGGCAAATCTCCGAGAGCGGATAACATTAAATGATATTATTGGTGAAAATGCAAATATTAATGAACTTTTCTGTTATTTGAAACAAATAGGAATGTATGAACGACTATGATTAGTTTCTGACATGAAATGAGATTGAACTATCTTCACATTAAATATTTATTTATTTGAATTTTTTGAACATTCTTATGTTTAGGCGCAATATAGCCACAGCAGCTTGTGCGCCATTAAACACCCATACCACACACACATTGGTCCACTTGATATCGATGGTTCAACTGTTGATGATCTTGCTCAGGTAGCTAACAAACTAAATGAATAATTTTCATCGACATTCACACATGAATTATTCAGCGAGGGGAATGCCAGATGTGTATTCAACTCTGGCAGTAAGCTAGATAATCTTGTAATAACTGAGAGTAAAGTGGAGGAGAAATTGTTGAAGATACACAAGAAAATCACCTGGAGTGTATGGGATCTATCCAGTTATATTAAAGGAGGCAGCAAAGGAAGTAAGCAAACCGTTAGCCATAATTATGAGCTTCCTTGGACTCAGGGGAGGTACCCATAGACTGGAGATGTGCAAATGTGACCCCAATTCACAAAGGAGGATCAAAGGCTGACAGAAGTAATTATAGACTTGAGTTTAACTTCTGCTCCAGGAAAATTAATGGAGGAACTGGTTAAAGAAGCACGGCAGGATCATCTAGACAAAACTTCAGTTATAGCTCGGACACAGCATGTGTTGTTGAGGGGAAGTCATGCCTGACCAATTTGATTTTATACTATGATGCAGTCACAAAAGAACTGGATGCAGGGAATAACTTTGATATTATATACTTGGATCTTAAAAAAGGCTTTTGATACCGTTGCACATGGAAGACTGCTGCACAAATTGGAGTAGCGTGGCATTGGAGGCAAATTGGTGGTCTGGATAAAGGCGTGGTTGAGGGGGAGAAGACAGAATGGTAATCAATGGACACTGCTCATCGTGGACTAATGTTATTAGTGGAGTCCCTCAGGGTTCAGTGTTCGGTCCATTATTTTTTTCTGTATTTATAAATAATATTGATGATGGTATATCAAGCTTAATGTCCAAGTTTGCAGACTATACAAAGGTTGTCAGGGTTTATTACATTGACAAATGTAAAGTACTACATATGGGAAACAGCAACCAAAGAGCAACGTATCAACTCTGGTATTACAGTGGTAGAGAATGAAAAGGACCTGGGGGTAATAGTGCAGGCAGATATGACGTTCTCTGAGCAGTGCAGAAGGGCTGCAAGAGTAGCTCGTGTCTTATCAATGATATACAGGAATTTTTCTAGCAGGGATAAGGAGGTGATTATTCCCTTGTATAAGGCAATGGTTAGGCCACACCTTGAGTACTGTATACAGGTCTGGAGGCCTCATTTGAAGAAGGATGTAGAGCTGCTGGGACGCGTACAGAGAAAGGCAACAAGATTAGTGGATGGAACAAAGGATTGCGCTTACGAAGAAAGGCTTAAGTTTTGCAAATTACAGTGTCTGTAGATTAGGCACCGGCGAGGTGATCTGATAGACGCGTTAAAGCCTTGAATGGTGATGGGATTCTGCCTCTTGCTCAGAATAATCACGAGGGCATAAATTCAAATTGAGGAAAGACAGATGTAGGATAGATGTGCGGAAATTTGCCTTTAGCCAGCGGGTAGTTGGAACAGACTTCCCTCCCTTGTGGAAGTTGATAGCCTAAATAAATTTAAGGCTCAGCTGGACAGGTATTTCGAACGATCAGAGGGGTGAAGTGGAAGTTTTTTTTGGCTGATGCTGCATAAGCTTGCATCATATGCCTCTACTAATGCCTGCCGCTGTTTTCCCAGGCACCACGGTATCTGAGAATATCTCCAACGATTGCAGTGTGATCATTGCAGAGCTGCACGCGGTTGAGCTAGCCTTAGATAGTATCAAACCACCAACCACAAAAAATATTATATGTACTTTTTTTTGGGTAGTTGTTGGCGTATCGGCTTCTGTGGTCATAATGCACCTCTCAAGGTTTTTGCAGTACTTTGATCCAAGCCCGAGGCGGGATTCGAACCCGCGACCTTTGGGTTGGCAGGCAGGCACTTTACCCACCCGCCATTATATATATTGATTCTGAGTTCAATGCAGGCTTTATCATCAATGAGGTTCAACCTCATCCTGTCCTGACCCGGACACAGCAGAAACTGCACTTCCTTGCACAATCTGAAATTAATGTTCAGATCTGCTGGATCCCAGGCCACATTGGGATTTCAGGAAATATGGCAGACTTTGCAGCGAACCTCTAACTCTTGCCTGTTAGTTCCCTATACAGACAAGTAGTTCGAAAGAAACTGGTATCCCAATGGCATGGACAGGCTGCAAACACGTTATGAGAATAAGCCTGTAATTGAACATTGGCAGTCTAGTCTGAGCAGGAACCGAAAAGAGGAAGTTCTATCTCTGCTCCGCATAGGACATTGTCATATGCTGAGGGCTGATGATCGTCCTATGTGTAGAAATTGTGACACCATTTTACCAGTCAGTCATATTTTAATTTAATGTCCGTCGTTTGTTTTAGCCATGTCTGAACCTTACATTCAGACAGATTTTATCGGACAATGACAACGTGTCAGCTATTTAAGCTTTCACAACTTAATCTAAATAACTATCTAGAGTATTTTTATCGTATACTCTTTTACAATATACAAAAAATTGTAATATTATAGTTTATCTTTTTGACTTGGCGCATTATAGCCTTAGATGATAATGCGCCATAAAATCCTAAAACAAACAAGCATATGCACCTAAAACCTGATAACATAACTCAAGCATAATAATATAGAAAGATTTCAGGATGTGCTTGATAAGGAGAATTTCTATAAAGTTTTGAATCTGATTAGGCGTGAAAAGGCGAAAGACCCATCGTAAAGAACATTTGCCTACCTAATTTATTTGATAGAAATTTTTTCACCAGTTCAATTGAGATGTTTGTAGACTGCTATTTCTAAGAGAAATCCGCCGGTCATCTATCACCATGTCATCGACTTCGTTGGTTTTTTTGGAATGGTTGATGCTGATGGGCGCGCACTGTCTGTTGAATTTCGATTTTAGTTCTGCCACTTTTAAGTATAGCCACTAATTTTGGACAGGGCATATTCTCTATAATGTAATTCCATATCTTCATGAATATACTGCTTGTAATGAAGTCTATCTGTAAAGATATTTTATTACGGCTCGATGTCCAACTTTTTTTTTTTCATTTACATGTATACTTGCTCATACTTCGATGACATAACAAAAGTTATACGGCCCGGGTGTCATGCGAATTCCAGGTCAAGCTATATTTCTGCGATCAATAGAGTGATCTTCAAAAGCGACTAAAAACTTATTTCCAAGTTTCTACTTTTCTCTTAGCAATCTTATTTTTCAATCCGTTCTATATTTGAAAAGCCACAAGTTAGAACACAGAAAGTAAACCCACCTTTATTTATCCTTATATTTCTAGTTCACTAATCAACTAACACTTAAACCGCTTGGCCTCCTAGCGGCACTGCTCTTGCCTCCCCGTGACGGAAACCTTGGCAGATAAGTCCTCTTGCCAAGGGCGAAAAGGAGCAAACAAAGACCATGTAGACATTGAAAATGAAAACCGAAAGAGACAGAAGAGTGACCGGATGGAGCACCCCTGCCTATCTTTCTTAATTTTCCATTCTTTTAGTAAGCATATAATCCTTTTGTCATTCAAAAACATCTGGAGGGTTTTGCAGGATCTCCCAAGCCCGTGAAGAGACTGCAATCAGGAGACCTTTTAATAGAAATCACGAGTCAAAGACATTCTGAAAAGCTTTTCTGGAATTCCTGTGAATATATCTCCTCACGCAAACCTAAATTCATCTAGGGTGTCATAGCGAGTTGGGATTTATTAAATGTCACCGAGGAAGAAATAACCCAAGAACTGGAGGGACAAAACTTAATTGAAGCGAAAAGAATGATTAAAGGAGATCATCAACTGGCACCTATCAGAAATATTATTCTTACCTTCAATACGCCAAACTTACCCTCCTCTGTAAAAGCAAGTTATTTATTTTGTCGCATTCGCCCTTATTCCCAACCCTTTAAGGTTGCTATAAATGCCAAAAGTACGGCCATTCTCAAACTATGTAGAGGAATTCCTGTCTCCAACTGTGGATCCTCATACCACATACAAAATTACTGTACAGCTACAAAAACGACCTGTCCAAATTGCAAAGGTGACCATCCTGCATATTCCAAGATGTGCAAAGTGGAAAACAGAGAAAAAAAAAGTAAAATACAAGGTTGAAAACAAAGTCAGTTACCAATAAGCGGGAAAACTAGTTGCACTAACTATAAACCAAAATATTACCTATGCAAATGCTGTAAATAAATTTCAAGCAGTCTCCGTTCAAACTGATTTCAGTCCCTACTAATAAATCGATTTCTGATTGGGCTAGAAATGTCCTCTCTGAACTATAATCAACTTTACGCAAATAACAATCAAGACCACAAACCAAGCAAATAATTCTCCTCTGAAAATACTAGTGGCACCTTCTCCAGTGATTGCTATCACATCTCAAATGGTATGAAAAATATTCAGGACACAGATACGATTCTTCCAGAATAGATGTGCTATCTTAGAAATCTATGCCGAAGAAGAAATGGACACTGGTCAGCCAGCTTTACTAAAAAAGCAAAAGGAAAAACAGAAATTGGAACGTCATTAACCAGTCACCTTCAAAAAGCAGGCAGAATCAGCTCCAACTAAAAACAAACGTTTATGACTTCCTTTCTTAATAGGCATGTCAATTGTAGGCATACACTCCTTTCGTGTACTATTATATATAAATAGTTATGTAATTTTCACTTACATTAATTCTATCTAGTAACTACACGTTATCCTGGGGGCCTCTGACTGCGTTAACAAAATTGCAGGTAATTTATTTAGCTAGAAAATTCAGTGAGACAATACACATGGAAAATTTAGCATGTTTAATTATAGAAACATGACTTAAATACATACAAAATTTATCACAAGAAAGCTTTCCACATTACAGATGTTCCCCCACTGGGATAGACAATTTTAACAAGTCCGTTCTATATCTCATTCTAAATTGAATTATATATAGTTCTTTACGACATCCAATTTGATTATAAAAGCTACCTCCTAGGCTAGTCAAATTTATCACAGTTAGGATTTCAGAATGCCTTTCTCCCTTTTTCTTGGACTATTTCCTTGACTAGGAATAATAACAATACGAAACAGTACTTACAATAACTTTCATTTCTCCGAGTTTTTTTTTTTTTTTTGACCAGCTCCTTGATTTTCCGGCACTTTCTTTAATAGCTTCCACATCAGATTCCTTGTTCTTATCCAAGATTCTCCTCGACCAAACTCACTTTAAAGTGGCCTATTCATACTAAACTGCTCACTTACTATAAATTTATCTACTCTTCTGCAACTACTAGCTACATATCCGCAACTAACAACTCCCAACCACGACTTCTCTCGACTACTAACTTACTCGCTGTTTCCCAACTTGCTTACTTTGGCAAACCCTCTCACCTGTACTCCCACAAAATTCTCACGCTTTTTCGCCACCGAACCAGTCCTTATATTTCCGAACTTTTACCTAAATTGCTCTGAATTTTGACCTGACCTCCCCTCAGTAAGTCGAAGTTCACCGTACTTCTGAGAATTTGGTCTCGCCCTTAAATATTTTCCTGGTGACTTATTTCTAATCCTATTACAACTGTTTGCTGCGTGTATAATTGTTGTTCACTGAATTTTTCTAATTATACACTGGATGTTCCCATGTTATATTCGTCAGTATATTTTATTATTATTATCTTAATTTATCTATTTTTTTTTAAAGTAAGCCTAAGCTTTCGTTGCAATACGGACGATATCATCTGTATTGCAATACAGGGGCTTTCGTTGCAATACAGACGATATCCAAGATCTAATTAATCGTTTTTTTCCAGTGGCTTTTTTGTCTTCAAGAAACTTACTTAACTTCACAAATTTCTCCTTCAATAAAGAACTATTGCCTTTATCGAAGAGATCGAAATACAGCTAATGCTGCCGATGAAGGTGTGGCAATGCTAGTAAATTCAAAGATCCCATCTAAACATATACCACTTCAAACGGAAATAGAAGCTGTTGCTGTTCGTATAACTCTCCATACTGCAATAACACTTCTCTCAATCTACCTACAGCCAAACCATTTTTACTCTTTGAAAGATCTTGAAGACCTCATCATACAGATACATCCACCAATCTGTATATTAGGGGACTTTAATGGGCACCACCCCTTATGGGGCGCTCCTAAATTAGATAAGCGGAGTCGACTAATTGAAAGCTTTTTAGAGGCACTAAACCTCACCGTACTTAATACTGGTGCACCCATGCATGTACAGCTCCCAACTGGACACACATCAGCAATAGATCTCTGAATTTGTTCTCCAGTTCTTGTTCCAACCATAGAGTGGTACGTAATAAATAATCCCATGAGCAGCGACCACTTCCAAATAGTATGCAACTTCTTGATAGCACTGACTCCTCTAGCTCAACCCTGCAGAAAATGGAAATTTTCCCGAGAAAACTGGGCAAAATTCCAGTTATCAATATCTTTCGATGAGGGAAAAATCCATCTCTAGCCTATTGATGATGTGATAGAATACATCAGGTCGCATCTCCTAAATGTGGCTAAAAACACAATACTACTATCAAATCCCCCGGGCCGTAAGCATTATAATTATTGGTAGAATGAGGAATGCACAAAAGCAAAAATTAAAGCCTGGAATTTGTTTTGGCAATATCCAACCACAACCAACCTGATAAATTAGAAGAAATCAAAGGCAAAATCACGTTTTATACAAAGACAAGCCAAAAAGGAATCCTGGACCCGTTTTGCATCCAGTATTAACAGAAACACTGACAGCAAAGTAATCTGGAAAAAAATTAGACGGCTTTCTGGTAAGTTTCCAACCACACCTTCACCAATCCTCTCCTGGAATGGGCAAGAGCTATCTAATCCTTTGGATATAGCAAATGCATTGGGCAAAATTGCCCAATTTGCTGAAATACATTTGCTGAAATCTCAGCAGCATCAGCTTATACTACATCTTTTGAGCGAATTAAAAACACAACAGAAGAGCATTCTATTAACTTTAAAACTGCCCGTTGTCTGCCCTATAACAAACCTCTGCAATATCCCGAACTTTTGCATGCTATTAGAACAGCCCACAATAGTGCTGCTGGACCAGATGGAATCTATTATGTTATGCTACAACATCTAGATGAAAAAGCTTTGCGCCTCCTCCTGGTCTTTTACACCGTATTTTCTTAGAAAATATTTATCCAACTTCTTGGCATCATCTACTATTTTGGCTTTCCTAAAACCTCGAAAAGATCCAATCAACCCCTAGAGTTACAGACCGATATCTCTCTCAAGCTGTCTTAGTAAAATCCTTAAAAAAATTGTCCACAGTAGACTCGTCTGGATCATAGAGTCAGAACAGTTAATGGGCCACACTCAATATGGCTTTCGTCAAAATAGGTCATGCTTGGACCTCATGGTTAAGGGGGAATTTGCTATTCGTAATGCCTTTGTTAAATGCGAATACCTAGTAATGGTTTCAATAGATATAGAGAAGGCTTTTGATACCACTGAAGTATGCCATGCTTAGATCTCTAAGCATGGCATACTTAGAGGTCTTTACTCTCTTGGTCTACTGGGCAACCTTCTTATATTTGTGAAGAATTTTCTACATACCAGGTCATTTCAAGTTCGATACCAGCATGCACTTTCCACAATGTTTATTCAAGAAGGTATTCCTCGGGGATCAGTACTGAGTGCTACTCTTTTCGCTCTTAGAATAGATTCCATCACTAAACAACTTCCAAATACAGTAGAAATTTACATTTATGTAGGTGACCTTTCTATCTCCTGCCATTCCTAAAACATGAGATCTATTGAAAGACAGCTTCAAATATCTCCTAATAAAATACAGCAATGGGCCAACCTAAACGGATATCGACTCTCGCAGCAGAAAACAATTGTTATCCATTTCTGTAAACAACGCAAGTTTCATCTGGATCCTGAATTTCAGATCTGTAATATATCTATCCCAGTCACTAATAACATCCGATTTCTAGGTTTAATCCTAGACAATAAATTAAACTTCTTAGAGCATATTAAAAATATACGTACTGGCTGTCTAAAAAAGTTGAACATACTCAAAGCTATATCTGCCCAAACATGGGGTGCAGATCATATCTCCCTGCTTCGTCTATACAGGGTTTTAATCAGATCACTTCTGGATTATGGAGCTGCCATCTATGATTCTGCCAGAGCGAGTGCATTGCGCTGGCTTGACCCAGTTCAACACACTGCTTTGAGAATTTCACTTGGTGCCTTCAGAACGTCGCCAGCACACAGTCTCTACATTGATGCTCACGAACCCCCACTAAATTTACGTAGGAAAGCACTGTTACTGAAGTATGCTGTTAAGATACAAAGTTGTGTGTCACATCCCATTCCGTCATGCCTATTGAATCCACCGTTAGTAAACCTCTACAGAAATAAACCTAGCATAGTGAAGCCAGCTGGTTTTCGCCTTCTTGAACTGATGCAGGTTTGGAATGTTGACATCCATTCCGTTCAACAGATAGAAACTTGCTTTCAACCACCATGGGATCCTCCTCCTATATAGCTCTGTGACACTCAACTCTGCCAATGGGGAAAGAGTGTTTTACCAGTATCCACTATCAAACAACTTCATGCAGTTAGTTCACATTCAACGATATACTGATTTTTCTCCAAATTATACAAATGGGTCTAAATCTAATTCAAACGTTGGAGCAGCCGCAGTGTTTCCAAATACCGTTATTTCAGCGTCCCTCCCATCTGAATTCAATTTTTCTCAGCAGAATTATATGCAATTAAACTAGCCTTAGAAAATATGTGTTCTGACTGTTCTTTAAAAGCTGTTATTTATTCTGATTCTCTCAGCTCAACCAAGGCATTGTGTTATTCTTCAGATAAAGTTCACCCTGTTATAAATAAAATTACAAGATTATTACTGCTGATTGAAGAACGCCATCAACGTGTCACTTTCTATTCGATTCCGGCACATTCTGGTATTTTGGGCAATGAACTGGCCAATCAAGCTGCCAAAAATCCATCCACCCTTGATTTAACCAGTATCCGTGTTACAGCATCAGACTATACGTTGATCATTAATGATGCATGCCTATCAGAATGGACAGTCCTCTGGCAGTCTCAGACGAATAATAAACTCTTTCAGTTCAAAAAAGTATCCAAAAATTTGTCGCTCCAGTGTCCATACATCAAAAAGAGAAGTAGTCCTTTCAAGGGCAAGAATAAGTCACACCCATTTGACTTACCTGCATTTGCTCACTGGAGATGATCCACCACAGTGTCCAGATTGTTCTACAATTCTGACTGGGAATCATATTCTTATTGACTGCCCTTACTATAAAAAAGACAGAACTTGAACCTTGCTATCAGGCCCTGAGTGCCAAGCGATAGTTCCCAAGTGATCTTTATAGTGCGTTTTTCTGGCATTTTTCGTAGGGCGAGTACTAGTGCTTTCATAAACCCTCCATCGCTCGCAACGTTACTGCTTTCCTCGCTGAGCAACATTACTGCTAATCCCGCTTGCAACGTTACTGCTGTCGCTAGCAACGTACTTCTCTCCTATTCTTCTGATCGCTTGGTCACTGGTTGGCACCGCTCCTGGCTCCACTTGGCGGGGTCGGTAACCTGGGAGAAGGAAGCCCCTCTCCCGGGGATAAAAGGAGCAACAACGGATTGCGACGAATATCCACCACTAGAGCCAACAGGCTCTCAACATATTGACACCCTTAGAAGGGAACATGATCCTAGTCTCTCGAAAAGAATGAGAACAGATTCTAGCAAACCAGAACCACCAGCTTTTCTGATAATGCATTCATTATGGAATCAACCAGTAAGCAAATTGTCTCCCTTTGTCATTCAAAGATGTCTTGAAAATTCAGCAGGAACACCAAAAATGGTAAAACGACTCCAGTCAGGAGATCTATTAATTGAAACCACGCAAGCAAGACGCTCTGAACTGTTATTGAAACTGTCAACTGTAACTGGAATCCCAATAAAAGTCACGCCGCATAATACACTGAACTCCTCTAAAGGAGTAATAAGTGAGTGGGATTTACTAAACGTCACCGAAGAGGAGATAATTACGGAATTACAAGAACAAAAAGTGACACAAGCAAGGCGAATCATAATCCAGAAGGATGATAAACTAGTTCCAACACGAAATATCATATTGACATTCAGTACACCAAATTTACCAAACTCAGTGAAAGTGAAAGCTGGCTATCTCCACTGCCGAGTCCGTGCATACATTCCAAATCCCTTAAGGTGTTTCAAATGCCAAAAATTCGGTCATTCTCAAAGAACATGCAGAGGTGAAATTACTTGTCCTAATTGTGGTTAGAAAAATCATTCTCAAACAGATTGTACTGCAAAATCTCCAGAGTGCCCAAATTGTAAGAATGATCAACCAGCTTATTCAAAATCATGTGATCTGTGGAAAACGGAAAAAAAGATACAGAAGTTTAAGATCGAAAACAAAGTATCATATCAAGAAGCAAGAAGACAAGTCAAGGTAACAATGCCAAAACGCAACTATGCTACTGCTACCCAAAACTGTCAAGATGTTGCTACCCAAACAGAAGAGTCAGTCCCACCTAACACATCCATTGCAGAATGGGCATGATCTTTTGACAAATTAGCCCGCTAACAAACCTGTTTCAATCGACGAAATAAACAATACCTCACTCTCAGTTCCATCTAAAATTACGTCAATCGATAAAGTACAAAGAAATCCACAAAGGCAACGCGCCACTGAATTGCAACAACCAAATTCAAGCAGCATGGACAGCGAAGCTGTAAATGCAGAAGATGACATGGAGACTGGATGTTCATCTACTGGTACCGATGATGCAGAAGGGAGTACAGAATATGGACGCCCTTATTTTCCAAGAAAGGATAAGATAAACATGATCGTCAAAAGCAAAGTGCTCCCTCTTACAAGAAACAGACAGAATCATCTTCCCTCTCTAAAACTAAATGATGAAGCACATTGTACAATGGAATTGCAGAGGTTTACGCAGTAATACCGATGATATATACGATTTGATCTCACAATATAATCCTGTAGCCATTTGCTTGCAAGAGACTTCCTTAAATCCACAGGTAACTTATTCGATTAAACATTTTACAGCCTATAGAAAAGATAGAACTTCTTCAAGCCATGCACATGGTGGAATTGCAATTCTAGTGAATTGTAAATTTCCAGCAAGAAACATTCCTCTTCAGACCCACTTAGCAGCCGTTGCAGTTCGTGTAGCAATGAGAAAAACAATAACTCTCCTCTCATTGTACCTTCCACCTAACAATATTTACACGTTGAAAGAATTAGAAGATCTTATAAAATAAATACCATCTCCTTTTTGTCTTCTTGGTGACTTAAATGCACATCACCCGCTATAGGGATCTACTCACATGGATAATAGAAAAGGTCATAGACCAACTGAACCTAACTTTTCTGAACACTGGTCATAACATCTACACTCATCTCTCCACGGGATCTATGTCAGCAATTGACTTATCTATTTGTTCCCCTTCCTATTATAGATTGTATCTTCAAACAGGCCTATGGGGCTGAGAAATTCCATACTGCAATAATTAAAGACAAACACCAGCCAAGGAATTAAAAATTTACTATAAAAATAAAATATACAGAAATAAAATATAATGAAAACACTATCGGAAGTCTAAAATATTACAATAAATTACGATAAAATAAACTACGATAAAAAGTTAAAAATACCGAAGCAATAAAATTATCTAAAATAAACTGGATTAAAAGCGATAAAACCTGAAGCTTTCGGAGACTGCTGTCTCCTTCTTCAACAGTATACTATTACTGCAATGACACATCCTTAAGAAGCAGGCCCATGGCACTCATAGAAAAGCTCATAGACCAACTGAACCTAACTTTGCTGAACACTGGTCATAACACCTACACTCATATCTCCCCGGGATCTATGTCAGCAATTGATTTATCTATTTGTTCCCCTAAGAAGCAGGTCCATGAGTGCCATGGGCCTGCTTCTTAAGGATGTGTCATTGCAGTAATAGTATACTGTTGAAGAAGGAGACAGCAGTCTTCGAAAGCTTCAGGTTTTATCGCTTTTAATCCAGTTTATTTTAGATAATTTTATTGCTTCGGTATTTTTAACTATATTTTTAACGTTTTTTATCGTAATTTATTGTAATATTTTAGTCTTCCGATAGTGTTTTCATTATATTTTATTTCTGTATATTTTATTTTTATAGTAAATTTTTAATTCCTTGGCTGGTGTTTGTCTTTAATTATTGCAGTGTTATAGATTGGACGGTTTTAAATGATCTGCACAACAGTGATTATTTCCCAATAATATGCAGAATTCAAACAACGCAGACACCTTGCCCTGATCATCGGGTGTTATGGAAATTTTCTAAAGCAGACTGGGAAAAGTTTTCTGTCTCCATCTTTTTTGATAGCCAATTGATACAACTAGGGTCCATTGATGATGTCATCGAGCACATTACCAAAGAAATACTAGCAACAGCTTCCAAAGCAATACAAGTGTCTTCTGCTTTCAAACACAGAAACCTTAAACACTGGTGGAATGACGCTTGTACCATAGCGAAAAAAGAAAAAAATAAAGACTGGAATCTGTTCCGTAAGTTTCCAACCACCGACAACCTAATTTAGTTTTTTTTTTTTTTTTTTTTATGAAAACCCCAAACACGAAAGGTATCAAAACCTAAAGTACTTAGTACTGTGCATGGGTTGAAGGAGAAGTATGGGGGGAGTGGGATGCCGGAAACTTTGCTCTAGAGACTAAACATGGGTTTCACCACTTCAAGCCTCCAATAAGCAACGTGGTGGTATTTCACCGGTTGATGAAAATCATCTACCACCTACCAAAGGTGGTAGATGACTAGGTGGTAGTTTAAAAGGCTTAAGGCAAAAGCACGACAAAATTATAAGATAAGCTAAAAAGAATAATGGATACAGTTTTCCTCTTCTATCACAAAAGACACTAGCAGTAAAATTATTTGGCAAAAAATTTGACAACTAAAGGGCAAATTTTTATCGGTTTCTGCTCCAATTTTAACCAATGATGGAGAAGAAATATCTTCAACACAAGAAATAGTTAACGCGCTTGCAGAGACTTTCTCTGAAACTTCCGCACACTACAGATTACTTTCTACAAATTAAAGCCATAGCAGAAAAATATAAGATAAATTTCCAAACTACCCAGTCTCTCTAGCCTACAATCAACCTTTTCGTCTTTTTGAACTCCAAACAGCATTAAACAGATCACCAAATAGCGCTGCTGGAGCTGTTGGAATCTATTATGTAATGCTGAAACATCTGAACAATATAGCTGTGATACCAATTTTCAGCAATGGGGAAAGAAACCCATGCCAGATGAAATTATTAAACAGATACATAAAGGCCATGCCTCAACAATGCTCAACGCTGTATAATATATACAGATGGTTTGAAAACAGACTCTTCTGTTTGGTGCTGCAGCTGTCTTTTCCTCTTTTCTATATCACTACCAGTTGAGTGTATCAATTACACTGCAGAATTATACGCAATAAAATTAGCCCTACAAAATATAAACACTTCCCACAATACTAGCAGTATAATACACACAGATTCCATGAGGGCACTGTCTGCATTAGACAATAAACTTTCAATATCGCA
The DNA here is from genome assembly GCF_048544385.1 of Mastigoproctus giganteus. NCBI lineage: Eukaryota > Metazoa > Arthropoda > Arachnida > Uropygi > Thelyphonidae > Mastigoproctus > Mastigoproctus giganteus. Next base: position 155,748,979 of record NC_143587.1, on the reverse strand, counting down.
TCCCATCATAAAACAAAAAAATTTTTCCTGCTTAAATCACCTACGAAGTAAGAATCATGCAGTGTTATTTTACTGGATCCCAGGGCACTCTGGTATCACAGGTAATGAGAGAGCAGATCAGGCAGCCAAACCAATCAGTACAATACCATTACATTACTAAGTACAATACATAGATTATTTGAAGTGCATTAAAAAAATCTATACAATTCAGTGGTCTGAAATCTGGAGGTCACAAACGAACAACAAATTGCTCGATATCAAAGAGGAACCAGCACCATGGAAATCTAGCTTCAGGCAAAACAGACATGAAGAGGTTGTGCTAGCAAGATTACGCATAGGGTATACACATCCAACCCATATATATCTACTCAAGCAGGATGTTCCACCTCGATGTACGCATTGTACTTTACCACTTACCGTCAAGCATATACTCTTAGATTGTAAGCACTATTCCTATTTCCGAAAAAAATAGTTTCCTTTCACTGTCACGACTGAAAGAGCCTCTATCGCTTACCCATATTATTGGAAACAATGAGAATTTAAATGAACTATTTACCTTTCTTAAGCAGATACAAATATATGATTTTCTATGATGACAAACTGGAACGAAATTTTATATAAAAACATGTCATATGAACAGGCACATTTTGGCCCTAGTTGCCCTTGTACCCCAAAAACACCAATACCATTACCTTGCTATCACTGGTCAATCTACGTGAAACAATAACTCTTGAAAATCTCATTGGTGATAAGGCAAATATTTCAGAATATTTTATCTTCCTCAGGCAACCCGGGCTTTTTAATCAGCTCTGATTTCAGAATTTTTTATGACTTTATGGAAATTTCTCATCTCTTTATATAATAAATGAATAGGCACATTATAGCCGTAGCAGCATATGTGCCATTAAACCTCCATAACAACAACAACAACAAAAATGTTCTACGTTATGCGTCATAATAAAGGTTCAATTTACAGTATTGCAAAATATATAAAAAATATATTTACCTTCTCTGAGAGACTAGAAACTTGTTATTGGTGTTTTCTTATATGAAACATAGTAATTGCACCTGAACTGTGGTTTCTATTTTTCTAAAGATCACCGAATGATAATTTCGCCTCAAGAGAAAAAGTAATTATAGCCCTACCAGTGGCGTAGCTACCATGTAGGCAGGCAAGGAAATTTCCTCCAGCCCCGGGCCTTTTAGGGGCCTGGCGTTTTTGGCTGTCTCCTGTTTTTGCAATTTTCATTAATTAAGTAGGAGCCCGAACGTATTCTTTGCCTTCTGACCCGAAAAAGGGTAGCTACGCTAGTGAGCCCTACTCAAGCACTGTTTTATGAAATAACATTATCGTTACTATTATTAGGATGACCTCCAATGGCCAGGGAGATAAAAATTACATCTCCCTGCCTTTAATAGCTAGGTCCTCACAATTCCCAATTTTTCTTCTCCCGAGTGCATTTTGTCCATGTATTTCGTCATCGGAAACATTTTATCATCCTCATCCCTGAAAATCCGATTACCCTGTTTTTGCTGGATTCCACTACGCATCATTTAGGTATTTTAATAAGAAACGTTCAGAGTGCCCTCTGCGCTTGGAGTAAAATTTTTATATTGTTAAGGTTACCTAGGTTTGTGGTGACTTGTGCTGTTACTTGCGGTTCATTTTGAAACTTGATGGAAATATCAGTAATGAAGCTCGTTTATCAAAGTCCAGAAAGATTGACAAATTATCTGGACTTCTATAATTTACCTTCGACGCTAAGAAGAGCGTTTAATGATAAAATAATTAGTTATTTAGGCTTAAGGTGTTCAGCTGTAGAGGTGGGGCAGGTAGTCGTAAAGATGTAGTAGAACATTAAAACTTCTTGTTTATATATAAAAAATGTACAGTACAGTAAATATAGTTACAGCAATCCGCAGTTCTTGTGTTTTATAGCTGTTTGGTTTTTTCTATAAGGTAACATATTTATTGGGAATTCAAGCTTTTTTTTTTTCTTTTTGAGAAATGCCCCTGTTTAAGCGTAAAGCAGGTAAGTGGAAAGGAAGTTCTCTGTTATTATTGGTATTTACTTGAAATGTCAAGGAATTATAAGAGTTGTTGAATGTGTTTTAATTAATTCAGCTGCTGTATGAATAAAGGCTGTCGTTATAATTTTTCTACGCCTGCATAAATATAGATAAGAAATATCAGTTTTTGCTACTTAAGTTCATTTACGTACATGCTATTGAACGAGCATGCATCTACCATCACACTTAATTACATGAACTTAATTTTAAGCTACTTGATCATTCCCTCTTCCCCCAAGTTGTTATTTTGAGTTTAATAAAGCCCGAAGAATACTGTTAGCGAATTGTTTTAGGAAGCAGTAATAATACGAGGGTGACCGTTAACTTGCTTTCAAACGAACCAAATGAAACGTAACATTCAATATACATGTGTGATAAGGTAAAACCTCTTAAATGCATGCGATTCTGTTTTCCAATTTTGTTTGTTTATTGGGTCGCTATTACAGTGACACTCAATTACTTCTCAAAATTTTATTGACATTTTGATATTTGATTTATGGTCGTTTTACTGAAATTAATTTATATTAATCTCACAGTTATTCTGTTATCCCCATGTAAAAATTTTGAACGTTATAAACGTATTTGAAAATGGCAAATTACACAGTGTACCCAGTACAGAGTGCATTAAACAGGCTTTAAGAATTTGAAAAATAGTTTGCAGTTAGGCAGCTTTTAAGAAACTAGTTCTTAATGTCCAGTGTATTATCAAATGATTCTATTAAGAAAACCAACATGTAGTTTTATGTGGTGTTAACACCAGCTGTGGTGGAATATTTAAAAAAGGAAAGGTATGTTTATTATAAGCTGAATAATGAATTAACTGAAAATAAGGACATGGTATCAGCTGTTCAGTAGTCAAAATACACAAATTCTTTAATCAGCTGGAACTCAAAAATTAGGTAGAGGTGGTTTGTGGAATAAAGGTGATTTCAGTAAAATTTTTTGTCTATTTCTTTATTATACTGTCACTAAGAAAGCATGAAATATTTTACTTTGTATGAGTTCAGTATTAAATATTATTTGCACATTGGCCTTCACTGTTTCCTAAAGAACGGGTTTTAATTATTATCAAACTGAGCAGTTAGAATAATTTCTGCAGTCTACTTATTGGTTGTTGTATACATGGACACGTATGCACCAAACAAAATGGTGACGTGCTAAGCAGCATGGAAACTAAGTCCATGAAGTATCAGTATATTATTCCTGGAATTGCACATATTCTTTGCTTTGCCTATTTGATGGACATAAAACCACAGTTTGAGATATACAATGTAACCATCACCCAAGAATGGCCAACTCGGTCACATTGTAAAAAAAAAAACAAACATTACTTCCTTTTAACTTTAATGCGAAGAATTGGTATTTATTTATTTATCTTTAATTGGTCAATTTGGGATTTCCTCTGATTTTCTACCCAGGTCAGAACCTGTTTTACTAAAGACTTTTCTATGTATACTTTGTTCAAATTTTATTTCTTTCTTGAAACACCAGAGAAGTGTTAAGAAATAAACCATGACTCTGGGTAAAAAATAAAATATATTTTCTGAAGCAGTAGTAGTGCCCCTTATCTCCATTTACACGTACTAATTTATGCAAATTAGTACATGTAAATATCTAAAGTAGCCATTTTCTAACTGATTAGTAATAATGCAAAGTATAGCACATATATAGCTTTTGAGGAAACATACCTTGAGAGATATTTAACTGTTAAGGTGATGTGATCATCCACAGATAAGCTAACATAAGCAAATTTCTTATTGATTTCATAAATGCGTTGTTCACTTCTAACACTATTTAACTTGTGTTACTTTGTATTTCTACAGAATAAAGCTCTACCGTTGGACACAAAACTAATCTTTTTTTTAGTATTAACACTATGAAACATTTAATAAACTCCAAAATTTACTTCCTTTAAATGCAACATATTTACTTATAATTACATTTAACACTGTTCATGTATATTGTTACTACTCTACTATAATACTCTCTTTTCATAACTACATTAAGTGCTCCACTTGCTATTGCAAATTTTTACATATAACATGATTCTGAAAATACTACATTAAATTACAGCTAAACTAACAATGTTTAGTTGCTGATGTTCACTTGGTAACACCAGTATTAGTATTGGTAACACCTGTGAGTTTAACTTCTGTTCCAGGAAAATTAATGGAGGCACTAGTTAAAGAAGCACTGAAGGATCATTTAGACAAGACTTCAGTTATAGCTCCGACACAGCATGGTTTTGTTAAGGGGAAGTCTTGCCTGACCAATTTGATTGGATACTATGATGCAGTCACAAAGGAACTGGATGCAGGGAATAACTTTGATATTATATACTTGGATCTTAGAAAGGCTTTGATACTGTTGCACATGGAAGAGTGCTGCACAAATTGGAGCAGTGTGACATTGGAGACAAATTGCTGCTGTGGATAAAGGGGTGGCTGAGGTGGAGAAGACAGAGTGGTAATCAATGGACACTGCTCGTCGTGGACTAATGTTATTAGTGGAGTCCCTCAGGGCTCAGTGTTGGGTCCATTATTGTTTTCTGTATTTATAAATGATATTGATGATGGTATATCAAGCTTAATGTTGAAGTTTGCAGACGATACAAAGGTAGGCAGGGTTGTCAAGGACACTACTGACACTATGCTGCTGCAACAGGATCTGGAAAGGTTAAGCAGATGGGCTGAGAGGTGGCAAATAAAGTTTAACATTGACAAATGTAAAGTACTACACATGGGAAACAGCAACCCCAGAGCAACGTATCAACTTTGTGGTACTACACTGACAGTGGTAGAGAATGAAAGGGACCTGGGGGTGATTGTGCAGGCAGATATGAAGTTCTCTGAGCAGTGCAGACGGGCTGCAAGAGTAGCTCATGGTGTATTGTCAATGATATATAGGAATTTTTCTAGCAGGGATAAGGAGGTGATTATTCCCTTGTATAAGGCAATGGTCAGGCCACACCTAGAGTACTGTATACAGGTCTGGAGGCCTCATTTCAAGAAGGATGTAGAGCTGCTGGAACGAGTACAGAGAAGGGCAACAAGATTAGTGAATGGAACAAAGGGGGTGCTCTTACGAAGAAAGGCTTAAGTTTTGCAAATTAGTGTCTGGAGACTAGGCACCAGCGAGGTGATCTGATAGAGGTGTATAAAGCCTTGAATGGTTTGAGCATGCTCAATGCTGATGGGATTCTTCCTCTCGCTCAGAATAATCACCTGAGAGGGCATAAATTCAAATTGAGGAAAGACAGATGTAGGATAGACGTGCGGAAATTTGGCTTTAGCCAGCGGGTGGTTGGTTGGTGGAACAGACTTCCATCCCTTGTCGTGGAAGTTGATAGCTTAAATAAGTTTAAGGCTCAGCTGTACAGGTATTTCGAACGAACAGAGGGGTGAAGTGGGTTTTTTTTTTTTTTTTGGCTGATGCTGCATAAGCTTGCTTTCTTGCATCAAATGCCTCTACTAATGCTAATGCTATTATTTGTTTCCTTCCCCATGGGTCAAAAGAGACCACTCAGGGCCAAAAAGAGTCATCACTGGATCGAACCATTATGGACACAGCCATATTCATTGCCTTTCACTGCACTCATTCCAACACCACTTGATATTACCACCCAAGTGGTGAGGAGATGACCTAGTGGTGTTTCTGATCCTCCAAATTAGCACCATTGGGATCCAACACTTAAGCATAGGTTCCATATAACATAATAGGAATGTGCCATATTTGCCAGGCCATGTAACCTGTGGAAAATTAGAAAGGGAGATCTTGGTGGTTGAGGAGCTTAAGAGTATGTCTTATAGTTTTACTTTGGCGCCTGCTTCGACAAGATGGTCAGTCCCAGGGAGGCTCACCCAGGATCAGTAGGCTAGTGGGTTTGCCTGCAAGGTTCAACTATGTTGATACCGTGATCTACCCCTACCACAGTGCTCATCGTGTCAGATGCAACTTACGGTCCATCATTTTCTGATTGATTGTCCCTTTCAACCGTCCAGTCAAACTTTTCAGTCTTTTTCCACATTGAATATATCACCTGATATCCCTTTTGCTCTTGATTTATCTCATTTCTTAGGAAATGAAGCAAATATTGAAGAACTTTTATTGTATCTAAAACATATTGGCTTGTACAGAAGCATATAATTTAACATTTCTAACAATATGCTTATGAATTAAAGAATTTGGCCTTAGTAGCCTTGTGTTACTAGACCCAATAGCAGCAACAACAACCATGGCCTACCATTATGGTCTGGGGCACGGATTGGGCATGATGTCTGGGTAACCCTGGCATCCCACTTTTGTTACCAGCTGATGTCCTTTGTGCTTCTGTGTTGGGTAGGGAGGCTAGGAACTGAAACAAAATAAAACTATTATGAATCCTGATAATCTAAATTCTCTTTTTGGGACCCCAACATTATTATTATTATCATTACCCATATGGTGCAAGGAAGCCTGAGGCTTATGCTGCACTAGCCAAAAAAAAAAAAAATTCCGAACTACCCTCTGAGAGAGTGTCAGAAGTAGAAGGGAATCATCAAGAAAGAGAATGATGATATCCATTTCGGGACCCTGGGTGTGCCAAGCCCATACTCACTAGATGTGGGCCCCTGGGATTTCCTTTCAGAAGATTATAACATTGAAACAGAGAATGTCACATCAGTGAATAGAACTGAAAGTAAGAGGGCTGTTCAATAAAGAACAATCATAATTTTTTTTCACAATATACCTTTATTAATCATCCATATTTTGGTTCTTTTCAAAGTAGTCCCCATTTGATGAGCACTTACTCCAATGTTTCAACCATTCTTCAGACACATGGTGGAAGCCATTTCTGACATACATTTGAGAATTGCTTCTGATGTCTTTTAAACTTCTAACAACTGGAAACATTTTCCTCACAGCTACTTTAACTTTGGAAATAATAATAAAAAAAATGCAGTTTGCAAGGTCAGGATTGTAGGGTAGATGAGGAACACAGTTATGCAAATCTGATTGTCCTCCCAGTCTATAGAAGATGCTAGCAGCGGCCAAAGCTGCAATTCCACAATCTACCTGTAGCCATCATAGGCACTGTTCTTTTTGGTGGAACGATGAATTCAGCAAAGTCAAAAAAAGAGAAGCATATGGCCTAAAATCTGTTCTGGAAATTTTCTACTGCTGATATTCTTTTAATTATGAAAAAGTTGAGCAAAAGCCCAGTACATTTGATCTGCAGCAATTATAGATAATGCAAAAGCTAAAAAGAATTTTAGATGCATTTTACTTCAGCCATTAATAAAAATGCAGATGACTCAGTAATATGGAATAAAATCAGACAATTTATTGGCAAACCCCTAGCCATTCCAACTCCAATGATACAGTGGCATGGACAAGACTTAACCACTGCTGATGAAATTACAAATGCCGTAAGTGAAACCTTTGCACAATCATCATCTGCATATTACAACCAGGGCTGTACTTACACTTCTCGGGGCCCGAGGCGCTTAGCTCCTGCGGTGGCCCTCTTTTAGGATACCAGTCCCCAAAAAAAAAAAAAACAACTTGCATATATAAATAATATCAAAAATTGCATTACAAAAATATTATAAAAATATCCACATCTTTTTGTTAGCAATATATAATAGCAGGTGCATTATAAAACAGCAATGCAAAAACTAAATTATGAGTTCATACAATTTATGTGCAAAAATATTTTTTTTCTTGGTATTGCCTTGCCGAAAATATCTATTAAATCATCGTAATTAATGCTGTTTACTAGTTCAGATGGCCGACCGGGCTAGCCGAGTGGGTAAAGTACCTGCCCGGTAACCCAAAGGTCGCGGGTTCGATTCCCGCCTCGGGCTTGGATCAAAGTACTGCAAAAACCTTGGGAGGTGCAATATGGCCACAGAAGCCGATGCGCCAACAACTACCAAATCAAAAAAAAAAAAAAAAAAAAACTAGTTCAGATTCAATAAATAACACTGACAAATTACCCATTTTATCTTGAATTAAACTATTCCTCAAATAGTTCCCCTCGACGTGGGCACCTGTACGTGGTGAGGGGACCTCCCAGTGATGCTGCTGGCTTTCCAGATTAGCATCACTGGGATCTAACGTCCATACCTTGGTTCCAGGGTTACATCGTTGGAATCCGGCGTGTGCAGCCGTGCGCTGCAACCCATGGAATTCGGAAAGGGGATCCTGGTGATTGAGGGGCCCAGCCTTAATACACCACTTTGGCCCTTACTTCGACAAGACAGGTGGTCCCGAAATGGCCCGGCTGGGATCAATTGGCGGGTGGTTCTTACTGCTAGGGTCAACTGCATTCCAGTAAGTCTCCCTCCCTCTTGTCTTAGGATGGGATAAAAGGCTTAATGGAAACGTGGGTATGGTGCTCCTAAGCAAACTTGGCGTCCCATTCGTGTACGCAGTACCTGCTAGTTCACGAGTGAGCATCCCCTCGTAGGGCTCAGTGGTGGGTGAGGTACTTAGGGCATCGGAAATTATCTTACTCATATGAGTAATTTAAATTCTATTTCTTCTGGGGCCCTAACAAGGCCTCTACCTAATCGAGACGATCAGGCAACACCTCTGTCAAAAGAGCCAGGACTGAGAATAAAACACAATCTGTAACATTGCTTTTCCTCATTCTCCATTTTACCGGAGAGCAGTCAATTGAAAAGATGTCATCCTTCTTTATCCAGAAAGGATTAGAAGGGTTGGCAGGATCACCTAAATCTGTAAAACGACTTGTTTTGGCAACCTTTTGGTTGAAGCTACAACTATGAAACAGGCGGAAAAAATCCTGAAAGCCACATCAATAGGAACAATACCTATCACTGTAACCCCCCACAAAACTTTGAACTCTTCACGAGGTGTCATTTCAGAGTGGGACCTTCATGTCTCTGAAGAAGAGATCTACTCTGAATTGAAAGAACAAGCAGTGCGAAAGGATGGGAATCTCGTCCTTACCCTAGTTCCCATCCTAACATTTAACACCCCACGGCCTCCGAGTTCCATCAAGGCACTTAACAAGAACAAGCAGTGACGACTGTCAAAAGAATATCAAGGTGAAAAGATGGGAATCTCATCCCTACCCTAGTTCCCATCGTAACATTTAACACCCCACGGCCTCCAAGTTCCATCAAGGTACTTAAACTGCCCAGTGAGGATTTATATTCCAAACCCACTGAGGTGTTTTAAATGCCAAAAATATGGCCACTCACAAATTGCTTGTCGTGATAACCCTGCCTGTGCTGGATGTGGTGCGAAAGATCACGAGAGCAAGGAATGTTCCGCTTCCAAACCGATCTGTGAATTGCCAAGGAGAGCGCCCTGCTTACTCCAGATCATGCCAGCGGTGGAAGGATGAAAAAGAGATCCAAAAACTAAAAGCTTTTCTAGCCTCTGGGTAGAGCTGAATATCTTCTACCCAGAGGCTAGAAAACGCATAAAACCAATAAAAAGTGGGAAGCCGTCATATGCCCAGAAGGTTTCTGCAAAGTGCACTATCGGTACGCAAACTGAGATGACTGTACCACCAAGAGAGTCATTCACTCCGATTGCACGCCCACCAAAAAACACATTCAGTTGCCACTCCTATATCCGTACCTCCTAGTGCTCTACCAAAACCAAGTGGTAAAGAGTCACCAGTAATAACAGAAACAATGGATGTAGAGGACAGGAAGGTACTGGCTGAATCAGTCTTGGAACTCTTTGTGGAGGAAGAAATGGACACGGGACAGCATCCATTCTTCCCCAAAATATATAAATCCAAGACTGACAAAAGTAAGCCCTCAGCACCTTGGAAGCGCCTGATGGACCCACCAAGCCAAAATAATGGCTAAATTGCTACAATGGAATTGTCGTGGATTCCGGCAAAATACTTATAAAATCAAGGCCCTCCTGCAAAAGCATGAGCCAGTTTGCTTTTGCTCACAGGAGACTTATCTAAAGGCAAATGATGATCCCACCATGCATATCATCACAATTTTTTGTAAGGATAAAATTGCGGATGGTCCTGCTCATGGAGGAATGGCTATCCTTGTAGGCAACCAGACCCCAGTTCAGGCCTTGCTACTCACAACCAGCATAGAGGCTGTTGCAATTTCCCTTACAGTGGGATTTCTGTTAACTGTCTGTTCAATTTATTTGCCGCCTGGGACTGACATCTCCCAGGAAGACCTTGATGATCTTGTAATGCAGTTGCCTCCCCCTTTCTTACTTCTCGGGGATTTTAATGGACATAACACCCTGTGGGGTAGTGCATCAATAGAAGGGTACGAGTCATAGAGTGTATGCTAAATGACAATGACCTTTCCCTTCCAAATATTGGAACAAACACCTTCTTCCATATGCCTACCTGTATGTTTTCTGCCATTGATCTCTCTATCTGCTCCCCTTCTCTACTCCCTTCACCCACTTGGGAAGTGGAGGAGAACCCATATGGAAGTGATCACTTCCCTGTGATAACCTCGTTACACAGTGGGAGACCATGTCTTCCTTTCAAGTTAATACCTCGTTGGAAGACTGATCAGATTGACTTGGACTACCCTCCAACATCAAGCAAATTTTGACCTCAGTACCGTTCAGTCAGGAGCCTATCAATGATGCAGTGATGTACATCACAGAAAATATCGTCTAAGCAGCTGCAAATGCTATCCCATAAAATCTGCCTGGTTTCCACCATTTCCCAAATCATAGTGGAATTCCCAATGCGCAGCAACAAAAAAGGCTCAAAACGAAGTGGGAGATATTCCGCCGATATTCTACCACGACCAATCTTATAGCCTTTAAACGCACATGAGCCAAAGCACGTTACATCCGCTGTCAGGGTCAAAAGGAATCGTGGATCTGTTTTACTTCTTCAGTTACTCAGTCCACTAGTACTAAGTTGGTCTGGGATATAATCCGGAAAATGAAGCGAAAATATACATCCCACACTTCTTCAATCCTAGATTATAATGGATGCACTATTGCAGATCCAACTGCAATAGCCAATTTTCTTGGGGAAACATTCTCTAACATCTCTGCAACATCTTCGTATTCACCAGAGTTCCTGGTCCTGAAACATAAAATCGAAAAACAGGCACTTAATTTTAAGTGTAAGAGCGTTTATCCCTACTACAGGTCATTCACCATACAGGAACTGAAAAGCGCTCTCATTCTTTCCAAAGCAAGTGCTGTTGGAACAGATGGCAACCATTATGAAATGATTAAGCATCTTTCACCAAAATCTATGGATCATCTGCTCCTCTATAACAGAATCTTTATTGAAGGGCAGTTTCTGGATTCCTGGTGCTAGGCAACCAATCTTGCTTTTGCTAAGCCAGGAAAGGATCCAAAAGTCACTACTAATTATCATCCTATTGCTCTGACTAGCTGTCTGTGCAAAATCCTAGAGAAAATGGTTAACTCTCATTTAATGTGGCATTTAGAATCGAATGACCTTCTTTCTAACATCCAGTGCGGCTTCCGAAGGAACCGATCCCTTCTGGACCATCTTATTAGATTTCTAACATCCATCCGGGATGCTTTCCTAAAACGTGAACATTTGGTGTCTGTATTCTTTGACATGGAGAAAGCGTATGACACAACTTGGAGATTTGGCATCTTAAAAGATCTGCATAGCCTTGGTCTTAGAGGGCATCTCCCCATTTTTATTAAAACTTTTTAGCCAATCGATCTTTCCAAGTTTGTGTGGGATCCTCACTCTCTCGTTCCTTCAGCCAAGAGGAGGGAGTACCACAAGGATCAGTTTTAAGTGTCATGCTTTTCGCCCTCAAAGTAAATTCCATCACAGAACAACTTCCTCCAACTGTAAACAGTGCCCTCTATGTTGATAACTTTAGCATATTTTGTCAGTCATGCAAAATGAGAAAGATAACTGCAAAAATCCATTGATCGCCTAAATTCGTGGGCCTTGTCTAATGGATTCAGGTTCTCGCCGCAGAAGACCGTTTGCATACGCTTTTGTCGTAAGCGCAATCTTCATGCTGAACCTGAATTAAGGCTTGGGCAAAATGCTATTCAAGTAGTGGCGGACACAAAATTCTTGGGACTCGTATTTGATAAAAAGCTGACCTTTCTGGATCACAACTGTCAACTCTGTACAAAATGCACAAGAGGCTTGAATATTCTCCGCTCTCTCTCTCTCTCTCCTCTACATCTTGGGGTGTGGACCGATGCACCCTTCTACAGCTTTACCGTGCGCTTGTACGATCCAGAGTAGATTATGGGTCCCTGGTATACAATTCGGCCAGAGACAGTGTACTTCGATGGCTGGATCCTGTCCATCATCAGGCTCTCCGCGTCGCTATTGGAGCATATCGAACATCTCCTCTCCAGAGCTTATACGTCAAAGCAAACGAACCACCGTTATTGCTCCGACGCAAGCAGTTGTCTCTAAAGTATGCTTTAAAACCGAAATCCCTGCCAGACCATCCTACGTGGCCATTCGTTTTTGAGCCGTGATGGAGAAATTTGTACAACATCCGTAAGACTGCCAATCGTCCTTTATGTATGTGTCTCCAAGAGCTATTCAAAGAACTTAAGATCAAGGTTGCCCAAACACCAAAGCAACCCCTTCCATCCTGGCATGCTCATGTTCCAGCATGTGACTTGTCCCTTAGAAATTGGGGAAAGTCGGACATTCCATCATCTGTCTACCTGCAGCTTTATTCAGCACACTGAGCTGACCATTCTGACTTCGTGCCAGTTTACACAGATGGCTCGATGTTGGAATCATATGTGGGATCTGCTGCTGTCTTTACAGACACCACTACATCGGAGCAGATTCTCTCTGAATGTAGTATATTTACTGCAGCGTGTTACAGGCTTTATAACTGTGAGATATAATTATCATCCAGTTCTGTCTTGCATTCAGCAGAAGATTCACTTTCTTCATGAACATGAATATGATATCCGCTTCTGCTGGATTCCCAGCCACATTGGGATTAGGGGAAATGATTTGGCTGACACAGCAGCCAAATCAGCAATTCCCAATAATAATCGCCGCCTGTCAGTCCCCTATACAAACTACAGGCAAATAATACACCAAAGGATCTACTCCCAATGGCAGGATTCGTGGAATAGACAGACTACGAATAAATTATATCGTATAAAGCCTATAATTGAACCATGGCAGTTGAGTCTGTGCAGGAATGGTAAGGAGGAAGTTGTTCTTGCCCGTACCCGCATAGGACATAGTCATTTGATACAATTTGATACAATCGTATTTGCTGAGGGCTGATGATCCTCCTATGTGTGAGTCCTGTGACACAATTCTATCAATCAGACACATTTTAATTGACTGTCCAGTTTTTAGCAATATACGTTTTACCGCTTTTAACCATCTGACTGAGCCGTATACATTCATTCAGATTTTATCCGACAATGACCATATGTCTGCTATTTTTAGCTTTTTGAAATCAGTAAACCTTTTTACTCATATTTAAAAAATCTACCTTGTTATTGTTACTACGACTTGTTATTGTTATACTTGTTTTTATACCTTGACTAGTGGCCTAATTTTTACTTTCAGTGGCCTAATGAATTAGGCCACTGAAAGTTTTACTTTTTTATGAACAGGTTTTGGCACATTATAGCCTTAGTTGCTAATGCGCCAATAAAACCCAACCAACCTCAAATATTTTTTTACTTGTTTGAGAACACAAAATGACCGTTCCCCACTTGCGTTTGTGACAGGCAATTGTGAGAAATATTTTAAGAATTGTTTCATTTTCAGAATTGTTTTGACATTCTGAAATGTCGATCTAAATCCATCAGTGATATTGTATATATGTATATATTCAGTATTTGAAACATTTTCTTCTTTGGCATTGCTGCTGTTATGATTAATACCTTTTTAAATATTAATATATCATTGTTTTAATTACTGCTTCATTTAATTCATTGTTCATTGACAATTTCAGATTTTTAATTCAAATGAGATTATAGTAACAGCTTAAAAGTAATATAACTGATAATGATTCAATATAAAAATTTTACATTTGAATCAATTCATTTTAAGAGTGAAAACAAAAAGCTTTCAATAAAGGAAATGTATGCCACAGTCACAATAGATAAGGAAACATTACATAGATTTGATATTTAAATTTTTTGTTACAACACAATCAAAATTTCTTAAACTACAACACTACTTTCAGAGAGATAGATTTACTATATTTACTTCACCTATATTTACTTCAGTGTGTGTGCACTCCTACGTATCACACTTTAACTTTGCACATCAACAGTTAAACTAAATGTTACAGTTTTCAGGTCTCAGCTTATATAGATTCTCAAATCCATGGGTGGTCCAATTAAAATGTTTCTGCTGAGCGTATAAAATTTCCATATAACGAACGGATTTTGAGAGAGGCTGGGTACAAATGTCACCACCATAACAATATTGTTATGGTCGTGATGGTACAAATTGTTTGCACCTCTGGCCTTTAGGCAGTACAGCTGCTGCTGTAGAAAGCACGCATTAAGAGCTATAAGGACAGTGCCGGATTAAGGCATGGGCTAGCAGGGCCCTTGCCCAAGGTACCATTTTTTAAGGGGTGCCAAATTTTACAAATCATGAGAAAAAAAAAATATATATCCTTAGTAAAGGGGGTGCTGAAAGATCTTTCTGCCCAGGGCACGGAAATACATTGGTCCGGCACTGTATAAGGATTAACAATCCGCAATTTACTGTTCGTAATACATTTACAACCACCTCTCCCACGTGCTGTACTGAGAAGTCACACTGGTCATTGCTTCCTTGTATTCATAGCCAGTGGAAAAGATTAAGGCATATTCCCCATGCAGATAAAGGCGCCTCCGTAGCCAGGTGGGAAGGAGCAGCAGTGCGTAGCACATGCTTCTTGATTAGACCGGGGTTCGAGCCCGTCACCACCAAATACGGAGGATGCGGAAAGGTCAGGGAATGACCACCGCATATCCCGGAGCAATATGGCCTTAGTTACTAATGCTCCTAAAAACCAAACAACAACAACAACCATGCAGATAATATGCCATGGTCAACCTGTTCTACTGTTGCACTCTATTACAGAATTAGGAGAGTGATTTTCCTTTATTCTGGAAATTAATCTGTTCTTTCAGAGAAATGAGTCATCCATACTTTCAGTAAATTTCACCTGTCTCTGTTTACAATGTAAATATGGTAGGCACAAGTGGGCCCTAGTTTAGATTAGGGCTTTAAAAATTCCCTATTACAAAGGCCCCTCTATTGTGAAGCCTGAAGCATGCACCTATTTATAAGTACGGCTCTCGTCTACAACCTTTCCAAAAGTTCAAATCCCTGACTGAAAAATATATTTTCAGTCATTCACTATAGGTGTTCCTGCTAGACTGACAAAAAAAAAAAAAAAAAAAAAGTGCTGCAGTTCCAGATGGAATACCCTATCAAATGATTCTAAAACTCAATGAGAAATCTTTACACACTTTCCAATTTCTGTATAGCGGAATCTACTCAGAAAACTGCTATCCAACTGCATGGTGCCACGGCATTGTCTTTGCTTTCCCCAAACCAGGAAAAGACCATATGAACCCAACTATCTATTGTCCAATTTTTCTAACAAGCTGCATAGAAAAAAAACCCTCAAAATAATGGTTAAAAGTAGACTATCTTGGTTTTTGAATACACAAAACTTAAGCATCTGTCAATGTGGATTTTGAAAATCCAGATCAACTCTGGACTGCTTGATAAAAGCAGAAGCTAATATTTGCAGTGCTTGCTTGTGCAATGAACATCTTGACTTAACATAGAGAAAGAATTTGATACAATCTGGAAATATGGCGTATTGTAAGATGTCTGTGGTTTGAGAGGATGTCTTCCACTCCTAATACCAAACTTCCTAAGCCGTAGAACCTTTCAAGTCAAATGTACCAAAACATATATTTGCAAATATTCAGACAAGAAGATTGAGTCCCATGGGGCTTGGTCCTTAGTGCTGCTCTGTTTGCCATAAGAATAAACTCTATTACACAATTCATACCAGACATCGCAAAAATGTATCATCTATGCAGATGATCTTAACATCTATCACTCACAGTATGACTGAGAGACTGCTTCAGTGCACAGAATTAAATAGAACATCAGCTGTGACATAGCATACAGTTGTGGGAAATAATAAAATCAAAATTGTCCAATCTGACTATTGTTTTTTCTCACTGTGGGATTGTCTATACAAAAACAAACTTAAGATAAATAAACCAGCTGACATAGCATACAATGTGGGATATAATATAATCCTGCAATCTTGTAATATAAATGCATACAGCCAATTACTCTCTACACTAGCCACAGTGTGAATGGGTATACATAGATGATTCTAAAATGGATGTTCATGTAGGTATTGCAGTATCTTTCCCAAATACATCTCAAGCACTCTCCACTGAATGTAGCAGTTATACTGCTGAGCTTGCTGCCACCTTGATTGCATTGAATTACATAGACATTCTCTTTCCAGAAATGTCTTTTACACATACACACACAGGTTTACTGAGTGCAATACAAGCCTTACAACATAAATGCAGTCTTAGCCACCCATTCCTATACCACGTTCAAACCTGATTGACAGAGAAAATCTGAGAAAAATTACATGAAGTAGTCTTTTCTTGGATTCCAGAACACATCTACGTCCCAGGCAATGAATGTGCTGATTGATTGCTGAAAAAAAAATCTAAGAAACTTAGATATAATTACAAATAATACAAATCTGCTGTAAAATGAGTATGTAAACAGCAGTGATTACACACACTTGGCAGAACTAGCTGAATAACAAACTGTTCCAAATTAAACCCAGTCTGAATCCATGAAAGTTAAGTGATTGAATGAATAGATGAGAAAGTTGTTCTAGCAAGAATACATATTGAACACACGCATTTAACACCTGCACTTACAAAAGACAAACCTCTGCAGTGTCCCTACTGTCATACACAACTGTCAAGCTCATTCTTGTAGAATGTTCCTTTCATCAAACGACCCAAAAAATAGTCTTTAATCTTAACAGGAAGAGGCAAGACTGCTGACCTTAACATGCCTAATAGGAGATGTAACTCAAGACAAAGTATTCATGTTTCTAAAAATAATAGATCTGTTTAATAGAATATAGTCATTACTAATACCTAATGAAATGATATCTTCAGTATCATTTGTTAGGCACAATAGCACCTAAAAAAACTCCAAACTACAACAACAACTGGTCTCTACCATATGCATTTAAGCTGAAGTACCTACTAGACCACTCTACATGGACCTGTTTTTGAGCCATGTTGGGAAAATTTTTATAATAGTCTTCAGACCTCGAATGGTACATTCCTTAGTTGTGTTCAAGGGCTACTCAGAGACCTACATGTTATGATAGACAAGATTGTCTGATCACCAAGACAACCTGGCATGCTCATGTACCAGCATGTGACCTCCTTAAGAACTTGATAAAGTCTGATATTCCATCTTTTGTGTCTACTGCCTTCGGCTTTATTCAGCACATTGAGCTGAGCATTCTGATTTCCAGTTTATATAATTATAACTAAAGTCTGAATCATGGCATATACGCTGCATGCTGTAGAGATAGCCTTTGATCAAATATGGACTTCTCAGTGCCAATGGATATTATGTACACATATTCTTTGGATATGCATATACTTCTAGGCTTTATCAGTGATGAGATACCCTATTCATCCTATCCTCACCCAGGTTCAGCAGATAATATTCTCATTCTCTCTCAATTTGATATCCACTTCTGCTGGATCCCCAGCCAAGTCGGGATTAGGGGAAATGATTTGGCTAATACTGCAGCCAAATCAGCATTCCTACAAAAAATCTTAGCATATTATCCATTACCATATACAGAAAGCAAATAATATGTATAATATATATTTAGACAAATATATTATTATTATTGTATTAGTTGGAGGAGTTGAACTGTCAGGTGTAATTACCATGGAAAAATTGAGAATACATGCATGGTAAAAACAGATAACCTGAAATAAAATGAAATTAAGGTTTAACATAAAAATAAACGATAGTACCTTTATTTTTAGAAAACTTTAAATAGAAAATTTGGTATTCGCCAAAACAGATCAACCCTAAATATACTAGTAAGACTAGAGAACTTCATTCGGAATGCATTCCTCAGATCACAACATCATGTAATGGTTTGCTTTGATATCAGTAAAGCATATGATTCCACATGGAAGTATGACGTTCTCCAAGAATTACATCACCATGGACTTCGAAGTCATCTACTGATTTTCATGCAGAACTTCCTGTTTTTTAATCCTCATAAAAAAAATTATGAGGATTAAAAGGTGGTTTTTTTGAAAATGGCTTGTGAACTTTACAGTTGACATTATGAAGACAAGAAATTAAAAACTGGAATCGATAACAGAAATTTCTAGAAACTAATATATTTTAAAGACAAAATGCACAGGGCATAATAGCATATGGATTTAAATAACTATATAATATCGGTGTAGATATACCATAGTTTACCCATAAATTAAACTACGTATGTGGTGTAAAGGCATTGTTTTGCCTTTACGCTGCCAAACGATGCCGTTACACTACATATGTAGTTGAATTTATGGGTAAGCTGTGGTATATCTACACCGATATTATATAGAAACTTATAACTTATTAGTCTAATCCAAGCAAAGGTAAAGAGATTTAAAAACAGTAAAAAGCAAGTAAACTTAAAAGAGAGACTTGAGATAGGCAAATTTGCAAGCAAACTTGCAGAAAAAGCAAAAAAGATATAAAACTAAATAATAGTGGCACCTGGAAATAAATTTTAAACCAGAATCTAGAAATTTCTAAGAGTAAAAAACATGTAAAAGAATGGGAAAAAAATTTTTTTGCAGAGATACATTAAGAAAAGGTGGCAACACAACTGACACATGACAAAACCAAACCAAAACTAAATCACCAATGAGATACAAATATAAAGTTATAATACTGGCACCTAGTGATAAAACTAGAAATAACTATAAACTAGAAAAATAAATAAAAATAAAAATTGCTATCAATAGTAATTCTGTTTCTAAATTTAATAACTGTAATAATAAAAGATTCCTCTCATGGCTCTATATGCATCCACAACAGTATACTGATGATCCCTGCATCTCTCTTCTGTAAACTGCACAATGTCATTTACCTTACCATTTGCAGAACTTGCAACATTAAATATGTTGGACGAACCAGTAAAAAATTACATTTAAGGATTAATTTACATAGATCAATAACTATAGCCACAATAAACTTAAAAAATAATATCACCAAACATGAGATTGAATTCAAACATTTTCAATCACATACCCTTTCTAATATTTATATTTCAGTTTTGGCACAAATTCATAACCTCAATTTGAGATTAAAACAGGGTAAATCTTTATGCTTAAATGTAAATATCTTTATCCTTATAGTCTTGATAATAAATTCGGCTACCAATTTATTTATAGTCATATATCTAATACATGCATTTATTATAAATTTCAGATTTTTAAATATCTTAAGTTATATTTTACTTGCCATTTTTACTGTTATAAAGAAACCTAAAGACAATTGAAACAAATCTAATTTGTGACTTTTCTCTTCTACTGAATCAGTGATATACTGATATTTTCAACATACAATTTATTCATAATACTTTTTGGTCTTAAATGTTCTCAAAGACTTTTTTATCCAACCTTTTCATTTTAAATACTGTATGTTCATCTTTATCATTTAATCAATAACATTTGTAAGTTTAGGCTTTTACCTTACAGTAGTACTCCCCAAAAAGACTTTCCTATTTTTATCTTAAAATTTCAGTCAAAACTTAAGGATTTTATTAATATTAGCGATTGCATTAATTCACACAGTTCTCTATTTACCTTCTAATTAAAATACATATGTTAAAATCAGATACAAATATGCTAAACCTTTTGGCTTATTAGCCTGTAATTATGAATCTGTGGCCGTAAACTTTTAACCCTGACTCCTCTAATACAAAAAGCTGTATTTGTAGACGGCAATCCCCCCCCCCAACTATGGACACATTATTTATCGGAATCTTGATACTGTACACCATCCAGAACTCAGAGAGAGAGATTCTTTCTTATGGCTTCAAATTTAGATTAAATCCTAAATTTGACTTTCTTATTTAAGAAACAATTCTGTGGAGATCTCTTAATGTTTTGTTTTACTTTGGCATATCAACATAATACACCAGTTGAGGCTTTTCAAATTTGGAATAATAATTTTTTTTTTCACAACTTTTATATCATTTTCCCAAAGTGTACTCTAAATTTGCATATAATCTTTTTAGACGCTACAATTTTTCTATGATCAAAACACAATTACAAGAAATACATGAACATTTTGTTATTACACAGGTAGACAAAGCCTCCGACAACTATGCCTAAGGCTTTCTATATTGATACATTAAACAGAGTGCTACTAGTGATACAAACTGGTGCCTTCCTCTCCTAACATTACTACTAAAAAATTATCTTTAAATAAGAATTAAAACTAAATATTAATCATTTTAAATTTCTCTTTGTTTATTTCATTCCAAAGTTTCATAAAACACCTGTCAAATTCAGATTTATTACTTGTAAAAATAATTATGTTCACCTTCTTGGAATTACATTAGAACAGTTACTTAATAAAACAAAACTATCTTAGGTATTTTACGTTAACAACAGAATTATTCTTAATTTTCCTGTCGTGGAAACTTAAAATGTAATAAATTACAAGATATTCAAACTTTTGATTTCCATAGTCTCTTTACTAGTATAGATCTGGCTAATTTAAAAACAGACCTTTTAGAAATTTTCCATAAATATAATCATGTTATTAATTGCAACATCACTTTTTGGAACAACTTGATCAATCTTTGTGTCTTTAACAGCTATGTTTTTGTGGGTTTTCATGTCTATCAACAGATCGAGGATACTCCCATGGGTAGCCCTGCTTCTTGTATTCTTGCAAATTTATATCTTTACTGGTTTCGCTTCCTCAAAATATCGAGTTGACGACTTTTGTTTAATGGTTATCCATACTTAATTAAGGATTTTGGCTGTTTGTTTCCTTGTGAACTTACTCTAGACAAAACTAATTCCTGCTAATTATTTGGACCTCAACATTTTTTGAAATATGAACTGAATATTTCATATTTCAGTTGATCTTTTCTTTAAAAGACTCTTTCCTTTCAACTTTGAGGTTATTAATTTTTCCCATTGGTTTTCAATATTTCTAATGGGATCTGCCTAATGTCATTACTTCCTAATGTGTTAGAATTGCTACCATACGGTATTGCTATTTTCAACCTTAAAAATTTTTTTTTTAAACTCATTGCCAATTTTTTAAAATTTTCATCACTAAAATTATACAAGTGGCACTAGGTGCCACTTGTATAATTTTGTTTGTATCTCATTGGTGCACGTTATTTAGTTTTGGTTTTGTTTAGTTCTCTGTACAGGCCCCTCAATGTGGGCACCTGAACGTGGTGAGGGGACTTCCCAGTGATGCTGTTGATTTTCCAGATTAGCATCACTGGGATCTAATGCCCATACCTTGGTTCCAGGGTTACTTCGTTGGAATCCGGCGTGTG
This sequence comes from Mastigoproctus giganteus, assembly GCF_048544385.1. Taxonomy (NCBI): domain Eukaryota; kingdom Metazoa; phylum Arthropoda; class Arachnida; order Uropygi; family Thelyphonidae; genus Mastigoproctus; species Mastigoproctus giganteus. The sequence goes on along the minus strand of NC_143587.1, from coordinate 155,727,317 downwards.
CAGCGACCCGTGGAATTTGGAAAAAGGGATCCTAGTGGTTGAGGGGCCCAGCCTTAATACACCACTTTGGCCCCTGCTTCGACAAGATGGGTGGTCCTGGACCGGCCCGACTGGGATCAATCGGCGGGTGGTTCTTACTGCTAGGGTCAACTGCATTCCAATAAGTCTCCCTCCCTCTGGTCCTGGGATGGGATCAAGGCTTATTGTAAATGTGGGTATGGTGCTCCTAAGCGAACTTGACATCCCATTCGTGTACGCAGTACCTGCTTGTTCATGAGTGGGCATCCCCTTGTAGGGCTCTGTGGTGGATGAGGTACTTAGGGCATTTGAAATTTTTATCTTACTCCTATGAGTAATTTAAATCCTTCTTCTGGGGGGCCCCAACAAGGTCCCTACCTAATCGATCATCAGATGATAATGACACCAATTCTGTTAAAAGAGCCAGAACTGAGGAGAAAACACTATCTGTGACACCTCTTTTCTTCATTCTCCATTCCGCCGGAAAGCAGTCAATTGGGAAAATGTCACCTTTCTTTATTCAGAAAGGATTAGAAGGGATGGCAGGTTCACCTAAATCGGTAAAATGGCTGCATTCTGGAGATATTTTAGTCGAAGCATCAAATACAAAGCATGCTGAAAAAATTTTGAAAGCCACATCTATAGGGGGAATACCCATCATCGTAACCCCTCAGAAAACTCTGAACTCGTCACGAGGTGTTATATCAGAGTGGGATCTTCTTCACGTTTCTGAAGAGATCTGCTCTGAATTAAAAGAACAAGGAGTGACAGCTGTGAAGCGAATATCCATGCAAAAGGATGGGAATCTCGTCCCTACCCAAATTCTCATCCAACCATTTAACATCCCATGGCCTCCAAGTTTCATCAAGGCTGGGTATTTAAACTGCCCAGTTAGGATTTACGTTCCAAACCCACTGAAGTGTTTTAAATGTCAAAAGTACGGCCACTCACAAACAGCTTGTCGTGGTAACCCTGCCTGTGCTCGATGTGGTGCTAGGGATCACGAGAGCAAGGAATGTCTAGCTCCTAAGCCCAATTGTACTAACTGCCAAGGAGAGCACCCTGCATACTCTTGAGCATGTCAGCGGTGGAAGGACGAAAAGGAGATTCAAAAATTAAAAACGGAGCTGAACATCTCCAACCCAGAGGCTAGAAAATGCATCCAACCAATAAATAGCGGGAAGCCTTCATACGCCCAGAAAGCTTCTGGTAAAATTACCATTGGGACCCAAACTGATATGATTGTTCCCTCAAGGGACTCTTTTACTCCCATTGTCCACTACTTATTGAGTTCACTAAATCCCACACAAAAATCACAGTCAGCTGCCACTTCAATATCGGTACCTCCCAGTGCTCCAGCATTAACAACAGCAAGCATTAAATTAACATCACTGAAAAGTAAACTGCCCACTTCAGGGCGGGAAATAATGGATGTCGAGACTAAGGAGGTACATGATGAGTCAGTCTTGGAACTCTTTGCGGAGGAAGAAATGGACACAGGACAGCATCTATACTTCCCCAGGAAAGATAAACCCAAACTGACAAAATTAAGCCCTCAGCACTTCGGAAGCCGCCTGATGGACCCACCAAGTCCAAATAATGGCTAAATTCCTACAGTGGAATTGTTGTGGATTACGGAAAAATACTAATGACATCAAGGCACTCCTGCAAAAGCACAAACCAGCTTGCTTTTGCATACAGGAAACTTATTTAAAGGCAAATGATGTCCCCGCCATGCATAAACAGCAACCCCAGAGCAACGTATCAATACGTTACTCTGGGGTTGCTGTTTCCCATATTTAGCACTTTACATTTGTCAATGTTAAACTTCATTTGCCACCTTTCAGTCCATCTGCTCAACCTTTCCAGATCCTGTTGTAGCAGCATAGCTTCAGTAGCGTCCTTAACAGCCCTGCCAACCTTTGTATCGTCTGCAAACTTGGACATTAAGCTTGATATACCGTCATCAATATTATTTATAAATACAGAAAACAACAATGGACCCAACACTGAACCCTGAGGGACTCCACTAATAACATTAGTCCACGATGGGCAGTGTCCATTAATTGCCACTCTGTCTTCTGCCACTCAACCATCCCTTTACCCATAGCAACAATTTGCCGCCAATGCCACACTGCTCCAATTTGTGCAGCAGTCTTCCATGTGCAACAGTATCAAAAGCCTTTCTAAGATCCAAATATATAATATCAAAGTTATTCCCTGCATCCCATTCATTTGTGACTACATCATAGTATCCAATCAAATTGGTCAGGCAAGACCTTCCCTTAACAAAACCATGCTGTGTCTGAGCTATAACTGAATTCTTGTCAAGATGATCCTGCGGTGCTTCTTTAACCAGTGCTTCCATTAATTTTCCTGGAACAGAAGTTAAACTCACAGGTATATAATTACTTGTGTCAGGCTTTGATCCTCCTTTGTGAATCGGGGTTACATTTGCACATCTCCAGTCTGTGGGTACCTCCCCTGAGTCCAAGGAAGCTCTCATCATTATGGCTAACGGATTGCTTACTTCCTTTGCTGCCTCCTTTAATATAACTGGATAGATCCCATCCACACTGGGTGCCTTTCTTGTATTTATCTTCAACAATTTCTCCTCCACTTTACTCTCAATTATTACAAGATCATCTAGCTCACTGCCAGTGTTTACTTCAGCTATGGCATTCCCCTTCCTGAATAACTCCTCATGTGTAAATGTAGATGCAAAATGTTAATTTAGTTTGTTAGCTACCTGAGCAGGATCATGAACAGTTGAACCACCGATATCAAGTGGACCAATCTGATTCATCCCCTTCCTTCCTTCTAGAGTTTACATAAATAAAGAACTCTTTGCTGTTCTTCTTTGCATCCCTTGCCAAAGATTTCTCGTAATCTGCCTTCGCCTGCCTAATCTCCTTTGTAACTTGGTTACAGATCAACTTATATCTATCATAGGCTTCTGTGTCACATGTTAATTTATATGTATCCCATGCATTTTTCTTCTCAGCCATATGTCTTATTAGTTCATCTGACATCCATTTAGGCCTGAACCTTGAACAATATTTCTTAGTTGGTATGTAAAGCCTAGTAGCTTCCAAGATAAGTTCTTTGAATGCTTCCCATTTTGAATTTGCTGTTGGTAACATCATCAGTTGGTCCCACTGTATAGAATTTAAATACTGTCTCAGACCATCGTAGTCACCTTTATGAAAGCAATAACCCTTCCCTTTACCCCTGATGGTAGTTACCTCCTTGAGTAAATCCCACTTCAGCACACTGTGATCACTGCCACCTAGTGGTTCCTGTATCTGCAGATTCTTATGCATGAAGAATCACTACTGATAATCAAATCAAGAGTATTGCTCCCTCTAGTTGCCTCCCGAACATGCTGATTTAGAAAACAATCATCCAATAAATCCACAAAAGCCTTGCTAGTGTGTAAGTGACGAACATACAAATTCCAGTGAATATCTGGGAAATTAAAACCCCCCATTATAAGACTCTCTGATTTACTGGCCCACTCTATTTCCCTGTACAGTTTCTTATTATGCTCATCAGAGTCATTAGGCCTATAGCACACTCCTACTCTCAATTTTATTAAAAACTTTCTTTCGAATTGCCAATATCAAGTCTGTTAAGATCCACCCTGTCGCGAGTGTTCTCTCAGGAAGAGGGAGTCCCACAAGGATCCGTTATAAGTGTCACGCTTTTCGCAATCAAAATAAACTCCATCACAGAACAACTTCCACCCACGGTAAACAATGCCCTCTATGTTGACGATTTTGCTATATTTTATCATTCATGCAATATGAGGGTCATTGAAAGGCAACTGCAGAAAACCATTGATCGTCTTACAGCTTGGTCTTTGGCTAATGGGTTCAGATTTTCATCACAGAAGACTGTTTGTGTACACTTCTGTCGCAAACATAATCTTCATCCTGATCCAGAATTAAGGCTTGGGCAAAACAACATCCCAGTTGTAGCAGAATTCAAATTCCTCGGACTTATTTTCAACAAGAAGCTGACTTTTTTAAAACATATTCGTCAGCTTAGGACAAGATGTGTTAAAGGGCTTAACATCCTTCGTGCTCTTTCGTCAACTTCGTGGGGTGCAGATCGTATTACCCTTCTTCGTCTTTACCGAGCACTTGTCCGTTCCAAACTCAATTATGGTTCTACTATAGATAGTTAACTATATAATATCGGTGTGAATACACCATAGTTAACCCATAGATTTGAGCTACGATTGTAGCGTAGAAGGCATCATTTTAATTGTATCTCATAATGTGGTTGCCTTCACAACAAGATAGCTACTATTGAATTACTTCAAATAAATAATGCTTCTCTAGTAGAGAAGACTACTGTTATTTATTTTCAGCGGTACCACCACCCAGACGATAGTTTCAAAGCTGTGCGGCTTCATCATCAACCTCTACAACACTCGTTGGACTGCCAACAAACCTTTTGCTATTTGGATTCAAGGGCTGTTGAATGAAATGGACATGACGGTAGACAACGTTGTCCAGTCACCCAGGCAAACTTCGCAACTGAGATAGCTTGTTGTATTACCTGGGTACCTGCCTGCCCACTGATGATGAAGCCGCACAGCTTCGAAACGATTGTCTGGGTGGTGGTACCGCTGAAAATAAATAACAGTAGTCTTCTCCACTAGAGAAGCGTTATTTATTTGAAGTAATTCAATAGTAGCTATCTTGTTGTGAAGGCAACCACATTATGAGATACAATTAAAACGATGCCTTCTACGCTACAGTCGTAGCTCAAATCTATGGGTTAACTATGGTGTATTCACACCGATATTATATAGTTAATTATCAAAACCCATAAGGATTATGCCTAGTGCATTTAATTTTTCAAATACACTAGAGATAGTTTACTTTGGTGGTTAGATCCAATCCACCATCAGGCCATTCGGACAGCCACTGGAGCATTTCGCACATCTCCTGTCCAAAGCCTTTACATTGAAGCTAATGAACCATCTCTAGATCTTCGACGTAAGCAGTTGTCCTTACTGCCTTCAAATTGAAATCCCTGCCCGATCATCCCACGTGGCCATCCGTTTTTGAGCCACGCTGGGAAAACCTCTACAACACCCGTTGGACTGCCAACAAACCTTTTGCTATTCGGATTCAAGGGCTGTTGAATGAAATGGACATGACGGTAGACAACGTTGTCCAGTCGCCCAGGCAATTCCTTCCACCCTGGCATGCCTATTTTCCAACTTGTGACTTCTCCCTTAAGATCTGGGAGAAGGCTATCACACCGCCATCTGTCTACCAGCATCACATAGACAGCAGTATTCTGACTTTCTGCCAGTATATACAGATGGCTGTATATACTGGTAGAAAGTAGTATGTATATAGTGCTGTTGTGTTCCCTCGCAAAACGTTATCCAATAAGATCCCACAAGAAACTAGCATTTATACTGCAGAGTTGCGTGCAATAGAAACAGCCCTAGATTACATTAAAAATTGCGACTACCAAAGGTATATGTTTTATTGAGCGTGTTACAGGCTCTAGTATCGGTGAGGTATAACCCTCATCCGATCCTGTTCAGGATCCGGCAGATTCTTTTTTCTTTCGTGGAATTAGAATTTGATATTTGCTTTTGCTTGATCCCAAGCCACATTGGGATCCGGGGAAATGAATTAGCTGATACCGCTGCCAAATCAGCCATTTCCCTGGATAATCATTGCCTGTCAGTCCCCTATACAGACTACAGGCAAATAATACGCTCTAAATTATATTCCCAATGGCAAGATTCTTGGCACGGACAGGCCACAAATAAACTACATCACATAAAGCCTGTAATTGCGCAATGGCAGTCCAGACTTTGCATGGTTCGAAGAGTGGAAGTTGTTCTTGCTCGGCTCCGCATATGTCATAGTCATCTAACACATTCCTATTTGTTGAGGGCGGATGATCCACCTATGTGCGAGATGTGTAACGTTATTTTAACCGCCAGTCATATTTTTATAGAATGTCCTGTTTTTATAGAAGCACGACGCTTGTGTTTTACCACTTTTAATAATTTGACTGAACCATTTACACTCAGTCAGATAATAGGTGACAGAAACTATATGTCCAACGTTTTTAACTTTTTACCATCTATTAATTTGTATACAAAGATCTAAGTTTTATACTTTATATGCTTTTACTTTATACCCTTTTTTACATAATAGTTAATTGTTGCCTAGTTACCAAAATGTTTAGTTGTCTTTTAAATTTGACTTGGCGCATTATAGCCTTAGCTGCCAATGCGCCATTAAAAATCAAATCAAATCAAAATCTGTGTACAGTTGTGTTGCCAGCTCTTCCTCATGAGTTATTTTTTCCATTCTTTTTCATGTTTTTTATCCTTAGATATTTCTACACTGTTTTTTAAAATTTATTTCCAGGTGCCACTATTGTTTAGTTTTATATCTCTATTTTACTTTTTCTGCAAGCTATTTGCTTGCAACAAGTCTCTTGCTCTCTTTTAACGCTACTTACAATGTTTTTAAATCTCTTTACCTTTACTTGGATTAGACTAATAAGTTATGTTTCTAGAAATTTTTGTTGTTGATTCCAGTTTGTAATTTCTTGTCTGAATAGTGTCAACTGTAAAGTTCAAGCTGCCAGGGAAAAGATTTTTTTTTACAAAATTTTATTTTTATTTATGTTTATGCTTTTTAATCTTTGGCTTGTGGTTTACATCAGAAATGAAGACGTGTTGTTGTTGTTTTGCTTAAAATCCTGGCTGTTGACACCTGATGAGAGGCCAGTTTTGTAAGTTGTGTGGCAGCATCCTTATTTTGTCAATTTTGCAATTATCTCTTATTATACATTTTTTTGTTATTTTCTATCCCCACTTCTGTCACTCTATCTCCCTCTTTTTTTTTCTCACTTTTATATATATATATATATATCTGTGTGTGTGTGTGTGTGTATAAAATATAAGAGATTATACTAAAGAGTAAAAACAGATAAAACAGCGGAAAGTTAAATAAACTGGATATGGCAAATGCACTGAAGTGCGTAAAGCAGCAGCAATTGGATGCAAATGTAAATATATGCATATTGTAATAAATATAACAGATAAAAATAAAGAAGATGGCAGTTCGAAACACACACAAAAAGCCAAAGGACAAAAAAAGAAAATAGCCAAAATATGAGCAAAATGTAGTAACCTTTAAAATAAAAATTACGTCAGAATGTCAGAAGAAGGTAATGGCAGTCTACATCAGATAAAGGCGGGAAAATTTAGCTATATACTTTAGATCGGGGAAGAAAAGCAAATATGCAATTAATAAAAATAATAAAATCTGATGTCGGCAAAAGTCACTTTTGCCGACATCAGATTTTGTTTGGCTGCATAGGACATCACATCAGCACAAAGGAATATGTCATCTGAAACATTCCTTTTGTTGCTGAAGGATGATGTGATGTGTGAACCTGGCAAAATTTAATCAAATGGACAAATTTTAATTTATTACTTTGTCTTGGCACATAATAGCCTTTGTTGCTAATGTGCAAAAAAGTCTAAATCAAAACCATTAGAATAGATCTGCATCTTTCCCAAAATGAGACTTCGAGACCTCTTTGCAGTAATTACTTCCTTATCTCACACGGGAAACGAACGATCATCCACAGTGTACACACCGCAACTCTCTTCTCACAAACAAGCACATTCTTGTTGATTGTACTCTACTCATGCTTGAAAAGCCTCATTCAGTTTTCTCTGAAATCTTGAAGAACCTCTGTTGCTTTGTCATATCATATCATAGGCAATGACGCAAATCTCCTGGAATTTTTCTGCTTCCTAAAATGGATACAACTATATGGTCGTTTCTAATCATTCTTACAGTCACCACATGTGACCTCCATATCGTTGATAGGTGCCATGTGGCCATAGTAGCCCTTGCGCCAGAAATACCAAATCCTTATCTCTGCCGGAAAAATTCCTGCATTAACTTTGACAAAACTGTTATTTCTCCTAGAAACCTATCTGCACTGCGTCATAGAACTTCATGATTCCAGGTTTTTTTTTTTTTTTTTGTTCTCTGCTACCCTTATGCAATTTCTTGCATTTTTCACTCATACTTCAGTTGCCAGTTTTCTGCCCATCTGCTTAATTTTTCTAGATCTTGTTCCAGGTAATACCTTATTACTGTTAACAGAATTCTCTTAAAAAATTTAATACCGTCTTTCAACAACGAATACAGATTGAGAGTGAACCTTCATTATATAAACACATGCAAATTAATACATGGTGAATTAATTTTTATTTTAATGAAAAATTAAAGCTAATTTAATAGTTTTGATTTTAAAATTATTTATAGAGAAGTCATCAATATCCAGCTTTATATCCATTCCTGGACGGGGAAGTATCAGGCCCTCATCTGCAAATGGAAGTAATGCCTGGGAAACAGCATCAGTTTCAAGTCTTGAGGATCGCTCACCTGCTCCTCTTGCATTTGGTAAGCAAACTGAAAATTTATGGCAAGAAAATTATGATTTATCAGTTCTTTGTATATAGTTATTGTTGATTTACACTCATTGTATAATAATAGTTCTCACTTCAGCAGATTACTGAGAATTTAAGTCTTTATTTGCAAAATTATTTCATTTCTGCTCTTCTGAATAAATAAGCAAGCTCTTCAAAAAAGAAAGGAAAGGTACCTTTCTTCTCCTTGTATATAGAACTAACCTATATAACCACTAACCTCTTATCGCTTGGTCACTGGTCACTGGTGGCACTGCTCCTGCCTCCACGTGGCGGGGCCGGTAACCTGGGGGAAAAGTTATCCTCCGGGGCTAAAAGGAGCAACCATGGATTTTGGCGATTATCCAGCACTTGAGCCTAGACGTTCAACTCGTGACCTGATTGAAACTGAAGATGACATATCGCAATCAAAAAGACAATGTAGAAATGAGAATCAGCAGGAAATCCAAACATTCCTTATATTCCATTCTCTCTCATCCAAGCCTATGAGTGCCCTTTCATCATTTCTAATTCAGAAATGTTTAGAAAGTGTGGCTGGTTCACCAAAAATGGTGAAAAGACTCCAAAGAAATTTTGGAGGAATCCCTATCATGCTACACTAAATAGTTCCAAAGGAGTAATAGCTGAGTGGGACCTGATGAATGTCGCTGAAAATGAGATAGTCGAAGAACAAGTCATCCAGCAAAACGAATAATGATTAAAAAAGGTGGTGAACTTGTTCCAATTAGAAACATTATTCTAACATTCGATACACCTACCTTACAATCATGTGTGAAAGCCGGATACCTAAATTGCCGAGTATATCTGTACATTCCCAACCCAATCAGATGTTTCAAGTGTCAAAAATTTGGTCACTCGCAAACAGTATGTCGAGGGGACACTACATGCCTGAACTGCTCCTCCAAAGATCATGCACAAACTGACTGCACTGCAGAAAAGCCACAATGCCCAAATTGCAAAGGCCAGCATATTCAAAAAATTGCGAGCTCTGAAGAGTAGGCAAAAAGATCCAGAAGTACAAAGTCTGACAAAAGGTCACCTATCAGGAAGCTAGGAATCAAGTTTATGCTCAATATGCCAAAAATCATGTATGCTGCAGCAACCAAAAAATACCAGTCAACAGCAGTAACAGTACCACCATCTATCTCAATTGCTGATTGGGCTCATTCAGTGCTATCATCCCCACAGAAGTCACCTACAGAAAACAATGTAAACACCCCAACAGTCATCCTCTGGTACAGAAAATCTGGACTCGGTCACCAGTCGAGGATATCATGTTGGAAGATTGATCATGCCGACTGGAATACCTTTTGTCTTCTGGCAATGTTCAATATCACTATAGTCAGCCAGGAGCCAATTAATGAGTCAGTAAAACATATCACAGAAAGTATAATCCAGGCAGCAGCAGTTGCAGTTTCAAGGACATCGCCCTGCTTTCCACGTTTTCCAAAACCATGGTGGAATGGAGAATGCGCAGCAGCTAGGAAGGCTCAAAACAAAGCATGGGGAATATTTCGTCGTTACTCCACCACAGATAATTTAATAGCCTTCAAACATGCATGTGCCAAAGCACGGTACATTAAACGTCAGAGCCAAAAGGAATCTTGGATCAAATTTTCATCTTCCCTTACACGGGCTGCCAATCCCAAAGCCATCTGGGACAAAGTTCGAAAAATGAAGGGCAAATATACTTCACACCCTTCATCGATCCTGGAACGTAATGGATGTACAATTGCAGATCTCACTGCAATTAAACCATCTAGCAAAACCAAGAAGGCAACAAACTCCTTCAGATTAAACCGAAACTCCAGTCTTGGCCATCTAGTTTCCGCTGGAACTGAAAGGAAGAAGTCACACTTGAAAGATTACGAATAGGACATACCCACCTTACTCACCTTTATCTTCTTTCTTCCTCAGACCTGCCTTCTTGTCCAAACTGCCATGCTCAAATCACAGTCCAACACATTGTTGACTGACCTCTCTATAATGGAGTATGGCAAACCACCACCTTATCAAACTATGCAGTGCAAATCACACCTACTTTGCAACAAATATTAGATGACAGATCTGATATTGATGCAGTTTTCACTTTCCTAAAAAGGATAAAATGCTATGACAGAATATAATGGTTAATTGCTAATTGCTTGATATAATAGAATATAATGGTTAATTGCTAATTGCATAATAGTTAATTGCTTGACATGGTAGCCTAGCTACCAAAATGTGTAGTACCCTTTTAAATTTGACTTGGCGCATTATGGCCTTAGCTGCCAATGTGCCTGGCGCCAGGTGCCAAGCGATTTATTAGTGACTAAGCGATTTATAGTGTGTTCTGAAAAATATACAAGTTTCTTTAATTTTCATTGTTAAATTCCCTTTATTTTTGGTGAAACAGCTCTTTGGAAGACACAGAAAGGAAACTCGCCTTTATTATTTTTTCTCTTATTCTCACTTTTACTAATCTGCTTGGTCACTAAGAGGCACTGCTCCTGCCTCCACGTGGCAGGGCTGGTAACCTGGGAGAGGAAAGTAACACTCCCAGGGGGCCCCGAGTGCCAAGCAATAGTGACAAGCGATTTTCTTCCAGTGATTATAGAGTGATCTCCAAAGTGATATAGTTTCTTTATTTTCCAGTGCGGCTGTTATTTTATTTACTTGTAGTGGTTCTGTGCTTTAAAAGTCAAAAGTAAGAACCCAGAAAGGCAATCCACCTTTCTTTTCTTATTCTTTATATATATCACTAACCAAATCCACTAACTTAAACAACCGCTTGGTCACTGGTGGCACCGCTCCTGCCTCCACGTGGCGGGGCTGGTAACCTGGGGGGGGGACCAACCCTTGGGGTGAAAAGGAGCAAAGATGGAAATAAGTGAATTTCCACGTTTAGAGCCAAAGTGCTCTCAACATGAACACGACAATGACATCGACAATGACTTCTCTCTTTCAAAGAGACAAAAAAAGAACTCTAGGAAACAGGAATCTCCAGCTTTCCTCATAATACACTCTTTGTCATCCCAACCTGTGAGCAAGCTCTCACCTTTCATCATCCAGAGATGCCTAGAAAACGCTGCAGGTTCACCAAAAATGGTTAAACGTCTCCAATCAGGAGATCTACTAGTAGAGACATCGTACTCAAGACATTCTGAATTACTACTGCAACTTACTTCTTTAAGCGGAATACCAATTCAGGTTACCCCACACAACACATTAAATTCTTCCAAAGGAGTGATCTCCGAATGGGATCTATTATATGTTTCTGAGGAAGAAATTGTCCAGGAGCTAAAAGATCAAAATGCGTCTCATGCAAAAACGTATCATGATCAGAAAAGACGGCAACTTAACTCCCACGCGAAACATAATCTTGACTTAGTATTAGTAACGGCCGCATGGTGCAAGAAAGCCTATGGCTTATGCTGCACCAGCCAAAAAAAAAAAAAAAAAAAAAAAAAAATTAAAAAAAATAAATCCGAACAAAACAATGATAAAAACAAAAAAATAAAAATAAATAACTAAATAATAATAATTAATAAAATAAAAAATAAATAAAAAGGAAATTAAACCTATCATCCTATGTGCTTCCCTTACTCGAAAGTACTATCCAGATGACCTTTGAATTTCCCCAAACTGTCGGCCTCTACCACCCATGAAGGCAACTTATTCCAGTAATTTATAACTCGCTGGCTAAAATAGAACTTCCTGCAATCCAATCTAAACATTTCCCCCCGTAACTTGAATTTATGTCCCCTAGTTCTAGCATCATTTATAATCTTGAAAATTTTGTCCTCATTCATTTTACTGATGCCTCTCAGAGCCTTTAACACCTCAATCAAATCTCCTCTAAGGTGTCTAGTTTCCAAACTCTGCAACCCACATATTCGAAGTCTTTCTTCATAAGGACGCCCTTTTGCCGATCTCACCAGGCGAGTTACCCTTCTTTGCACCCTTTCAAGAAGCTCGATGTCTTTCTTCAGGTGCGGTCTCCATACTTGAACACAGTATTCCAAGTGTGGTCTAACATAAGCCTTATATAATGGGATTATCACGTCCCTATCTCTACTTGCAAAAGTTCGATAGATCATTGATAGGACACCATGGGCCTTCCTTGCAACCTGTTTACAATGCTCAGAGAATTTCATGTCTGACCGTATCGTAACACCCAAGTCCCTTTCCTCCAGTACTGGGTTTAGTTGAACTCCACCAAGTGAATAAGTTATTTTGGGATTACTGTTGTTGGATTAAAGCACAGCTGCCATTTTTCTGACCATTCTTGAAGTCTATCTAGGTCTCTCTGAAGAAGCTCAGCTTGACAGTGATCATTAACTACTCTACCAATTTTAACATCATCTGCAAATTTAGACATCACGCCCTCTATCCCTTCATCAATGTCGTTTATGAAAATTAAAAACAACAGTGGTCCTAATACTGATCCTTGGGGAACCCCACTTCTTACATCAACCCAATCTGAGGAATAGCCATTTATCACAACCCTCTGCCTCCTGCCCTGAAGCCATCCTTCTATCCATCTAAGGATTTTCCCAGTGATTCCAACCTGTTCCAGCTTATAAAGCAACCGCTCATGTGGGACTGAGTCAAAAGCTTTGCTGAAATCTAAATAAACAATGTCGAAATTATTCCCTAAATCCAGCTCGTGAGTGACCCTTTCGAAATAGCGAACCAGATTTGTTAAACATGATTTTCCCTTTACGAAACCATGCTGAGTATCCTTGAGAATTTCAATTCGATCCAAATGATCCTGAATTCCACCCTTGATCATTGCCTCCATGATTTTCCCTACTACTGAAGTCAGACTGACAGGTCGATAATTTCCAACTTCACTTTTAGAGCCACCCTTATGTATGGGAGATACATTTGCACTTTTCCAATCCAAGGGAATCTCCCCAGAGTCTAATGATGCTCGCATAATTAGCCTCAATGGTTCAATGCACTCGCTTGCCGCCTCTCTTAAGATTATAGGGTATATTCCATCAACTCCAGGAGCCTTACTGGTCTGTAGGCTCGAAAGTTTTTTCATTAAATAATCTTGCGAAATTTCAATGTCATTAATTACATATTTTTTAACTTCGCTCCCACAATTTCCCTTTGCCACAAAAGGCTTTTCATTTGTAAATATCGATGCAAAATAACTGTTGAGTTCATCTGCAACGGCAGCTGGTGTATTTATTACTATCCCCTTTCCCTTACATAAAGGTCCGATCTGGTTTGTCCTGCTCTTCTTGGCATTTATATATGTGAAGAATTCTTTATCCCCCCTCTTTGCTCTGTTTGCTAGTGATTTCTCATAAACTGCCTTTGCCTGTCGAACCTTTTCTGTGGCTCTGTTACACATCACCTTGTAGCTGTTATAGGCTTCAGTACTTTTTGTTGTTCTGTAACCTTTCCATGCCACCTTTTTCTGCTCAAGTAATGCGGCAACTTCACTAGTCATCCAACTTGGAACCCTCCTCGTGGAGTATTTTTTTAATGGTATATACGCATTCAAGGCATCTGTGATTAATGTTTTAAAAGCGTACCACAGTTCAATTGTATTCATTCTCTGCGCGATATCTACCCAGTTAATAGAGGCCATGTAGTACCTTAAGGCATCGTAATTTCCTTTTCTGAAATTAAAACCCATTCCTTTGCCTTTTACTTCTGCTACCTCTCTCGTCATCATCCACCGTAGAACTCCATGATCACTTCCTGCTACTGGTTCCTCTACTGTCAGCCTTGTTATGTCATCTGATTCATGTGTGATGATGAATAGTGATGATGAACTTCTATTTTTTTGGAAAAATACGTATTTCCTGAAAATTAGAATCTACAGAAGTTCAAGTCTAATGTCAACAAATATCTTTTTATCTTCTCAACCTCAACCCATGCACGGCACTAAGTCTATAGATTCTAATACCTCTCGTGTTTGGGGTTTTCATTAAAAAAAAAAAAACTTATCTACATGACCAGACAATTATCCGTCAAGCGACCCTGGCGGGAATTAGTCAGAGTAAATGGAGTGTCTGGCTTGCCTCCCAGTAGTGGTAGCAGGCAACGTAGAGTCCCACTAGGAACCCTGAGGCCAAATAACCAGAAACACAACTCTAACATAAGGCACACACACACTCAATTCTGGCTTTTACAGAGCACTTTATTCTTAACAAGAGTACTTATGGCGCAGATCTGGGAAACAATCGGTGGCGCCTTACCCCAAACACTATGCCACTATGACCAGTCAGCGAAGAACACATGACAGCTGCTCAAATCACAGTCCAACACATTGTTGACTGACCTCTCTATAATGGAGTATGGCAAACCACCACCTTATCAAACTATGCAGTGCAAATCACACCTACTTTGCAACAAATATTAGATGACAGATCTGATATTGATGCAGTTTTCACTTTCCTAAAAAGGATAAAATGCTATGACAGAATATAATGGTTAATTGCTAATTGCTTGATATAATAGAATATAATGGTTAATTGCTAATTGCATAATAGTTAATTGCTTGACATGGTAGCCTAGCTACCAAAATGTGTAGTACCCTTTTAAATTTGACTTGGCGCATTATGGCCTTAGCTGCCAATGTGCCTGGCGCCAGGTGCCAAGCGATTTATTAGTGACTAAGCGATTTATAGTGTGTTCTGAAAAATATACAAGTTTCTTTAATTTTCATTGTTAAATTCCCTTTATTTTTGGTGAAACAGCTCTTTGGAAGACACAGAAAGGAAACTCGCCTTTATTATTTTTTCTCTTATTCTCACTTTTACTAATCTGCTTGGTCACTAAGAGGCACTGCTCCTGCCTCCACGTGGCAGGGCTGGTAACCTGGGAGAGGAAAGTAACACTCCCAGGGGGCCCCGAGTGCCAAGCAATAGTGACAAGCGATTTTCTTCCAGTGATTATAGAGTGATCTCCAAAGTGATATAGTTTCTTTATTTTCCAGTGCGGCTGTTATTTTATTTACTTGTAGTGGTTCTGTGCTTTAAAAGTCAAAAGTAAGAACCCAGAAAGGCAATCCACCTTTCTTTTCTTATTCTTTATATATATCACTAACCAAATCCACTAACTTAAACAACCGCTTGGTCACTGGTGGCACCGCTCCTGCCTCCACGTGGCGGGGCTGGTAACCTGGGGGGGGGACCAACCCTTGGGGTGAAAAGGAGCAAAGATGGAAATAAGTGAATTTCCACGTTTAGAGCCAAAGTGCTCTCAACATGAACACGACAATGACATCGACAATGACTTCTCTCTTTCAAAGAGACAAAAAAAGAACTCTAGGAAACAGGAATCTCCAGCTTTCCTCATAATACACTCTTTGTCATCCCAACCTGTGAGCAAGCTCTCACCTTTCATCATCCAGAGATGCCTAGAAAACGCTGCAGGTTCACCAAAAATGGTTAAACGTCTCCAATCAGGAGATCTACTAGTAGAGACATCGTACTCAAGACATTCTGAATTACTACTGCAACTTACTTCTTTAAGCGGAATACCAATTCAGGTTACCCCACACAACACATTAAATTCTTCCAAAGGAGTGATCTCCGAATGGGATCTATTATATGTTTCTGAGGAAGAAATTGTCCAGGAGCTAAAAGATCAAAATGCGTCTCATGCAAAAACGTATCATGATCAGAAAAGACGGCAACTTAACTCCCACGCGAAACATAATCTTGACTTTCAGTACTCCAAATCTACCGGGTTCTGCCAAAGAAGGTTACTTGAATTGCCGCATTAGGCCATATATCCCAAATCCGCTCAGATGCTTTAAATGTCAAAAGTTCGGCCATTCTCAGACAGCATGCCGTGGAGATGCTATATGTCCAAACTGCATGCAAGAATCACACGCAAGCAGAATGCAAAGCTCCAACACCACAGTGTCCTAATTGTAGTGGCAAACATCCAGCCTACTCCAAAGACTGAACTATGGAAGATAGGAAAAAAAATACAAAAATATAAAATTGAAAATAAAGTCTCTTACCAAGAAGCGAAAAAACAGATCAACTTAAGTATGCCAAAACGCACTTATGCTTCTACCACTCTCAGACACGAATCAGTGGCATGTCAGACTGAAGTATCCATCTCACCAAAGATATCAATATCAGACTGGGCACGATCAGTACTCTTGATCCAGCATCCATCTAAACCAAATTCAATAGACCAAAGCAATAACACGCCACTCACAATTCCAACCCAGAGACCTCCGCATCGTCAGGCAGCAGAAAATTTGCAAAGATCGTATTTTACTGAGACGAAAGTATCATGTCTAACAAGCAGATACAGATGATTCTATCGGTCAAGAAGAACTGCTTGAAATACATGCAGAAGATGATATGGATGATAGCAATGAATCGGGACGTCCCACTTTTCCCCGAAAAGAAAAACCAAAACCGGACTGTCATAAACAATCAACTTATAAAAAGCAGTCGGATACATTTTCCACGAACAAAACCAAATAATGGAACACATCATTCAATGGAATTGTAGAGGTTTTCACGGCAATATTGATGATATCAATGAACTAATTCACTGCTTCAATCCTGTAGCTATGTGCCTACAGGAAACCAACTTGACACCCCAAGTTTCCACTACAGTCAAAAATTACACTATCTACAGACAAGATAGATCTGACACTAATAGTGCTCATGGAGGAGTAGCTATCCTGTTGGACTCAAGTTCCTTCCAGATGCATTCCATTGCAAACCTCTTTAGAAGCTGTTGCCACTCGCATAGTAATTGGAATCACCGTTACATTGGTCTCAATTTATCTTCCACCTAATCGTCCATATTCTATTCAGGAAATCGAAGATCTTGTGTTGCAACTACCAGTTCCTTTCTGTCTACTAGGTGACTTTAATGCTCATCACCCATTATGGGGTTCTTCCAGCTTAGACAGGCGTGGAAAGCTTGTCGAAACGTTAATAGATAGACAGGCTTTAACATTGCTGAATACTGGCTCTCCTACCTATGTTCATTTTCCTACCGGATCAACCTCCGTAATAGACCTTTCCATTTGCTCTCCAGTGCTCTATCCAAGTATCCAGTGGATAACTCTTAACGACCCTCACAACAGCGATCATTTCCCAATAATATGCAAGGTTCACACTTCCTGTTCATTACCAACAGACAATCCAGTAAAATGGAAATTTCCAAAGGCTGACTGGATAAAATATAGCTCGCTTGTCTCATTCAACAACCATATCATACAGTGCTCTTCTATCAACCATGTTACTGAACATATAACAAACCAAATTCTAACAACTGCAACCGCTGCAATTCCACAATACCAAGTCAGGAAAAGGCAAAAATTAAATTACTGGTGGAATGAAGAGTGCAACAATGCAAAAAAAGAGAAAAACAAAGCTTGGAATCGATTCCACAAACATCCAACCACTTCCAATCTTTATTAATTATAAGCGACTTAGAGCAAGAGCCCGTTATATCAGACGGAAAGCAAAAAAAGAACCTTGGATTAAATTCGCTTCCAGAGTTAATAAAAATACAGACATCAGACTGATCTGGAATAAGATAAAATTGTTGAATGGCAAAATTCCTCCAACATCTACTTCACTAATTAACTGGAATGGACAGGAACTCTCTACTCCTGCAGAAATCGCAAACGCACTAGGATCTGTATTTTCTCAGGTGTCCTCCTCAACTTCTTATGACCAATCATTTCAAAAAATTTAAGGTGTAACTGAAAAATCCAAACTGAATTTCACTGACAAATGTGCACTAACATATAATCAACCATTTACCATGGTTGAACTTCAGCATGCTCTTACCAACACAAGGAACAGCACCGCTGGCCCTGATGGGATATTTTATATAATGCTCAAAAATTTAAATCCAAAGTCAGTCATCACTGCTGTTCTTTCTCAATCGAATATTCACTAAACATACATACCCAAGCTCCTGGCATCATTCCTACCTTCTGGCTATCCCAAAACCTGGTAAAGACTATTCTGTTCCTCAAAACTACAGACCAATTTCACTTACCAGCTGTCTGAGCAAAACCCTCGAAAAAATGATTCACCGCTGTCTGACTTGGTATCTTGAGTCCCAAAACCTAATCAATAACAATCAATTTGGTTTCCGTAAAAACCGATCATCATTGGACGTTATGATTAAAGCCGAAGCAAACATCAGAAATGCATTCATCAAAAAGGAGCATCTCATTATGGTCTGTCTGGATATTGAGAAAGCCTTCGACACTACATGGCGTTTCGGCATTTTAAAGGATCTACATTGTCTTGGCCTGAGAGGAAATTTGCCATATTTCATCCAAAATTTCTTAGAACAAAGATCCTTTCAAGTTCGTTACCGAGGAACTCTCTCTAAAAGCTTTGTTCAGGAAGGAGTCCCTCAAGGGTCTGTTCTCAGCACCACTCTCTTCGCAATTAGAATTAATCAGTTAACTGAACTTATTCCAAAAACAGTGGACTCATATCTTTATGCCGATGATCTCACCATCTCCTGCCACTGTCAAAACATGAACTACATTGAGAGACAATTGCAGATATCAATAAATCAGATCCAGATTTGGACGACACAAAACGGTTACAGACTATCCAGCCAGAAATCTACTGCCATTCATTTCTGTACCATACGTAAAACACATCCTGATCCTGAACTCCAATTAGATAACCATCTTATTCCAATAGCAAATAGTATTCGTCTACTTGACTTAATTTTTGACAGTAAGTTAAACTATCAAAAACACATTGAATATCTCCGGACAGCTTGCCAAAAAAAAATGAGCATACTCAGAGCCTTATCAGCAACAACCTGGGGAGCAGATCCTTACACCTTGCTTCACTTATATAGATCCATAATTAGATCTCGTCTGGACTATGGCACACCTGTCTTTGATTCTGCTAGGGAAAGTGCCTTATCTTGTCTCAACCCTATCAACATTCAGCTCTAAGAATAGCTCTAGGTGCGTTCAGAACATCTCCAATGCAAAGTCTATGTAGAAGCCTACGAAGCTCCTCTAAACATCAGAAGAAAGATGTTATTACTGAACTACGCAACCAAAATCCAAAGTCAGTCGACCCATCCTAATTGGTCAATATTTAATGATCCGCCACTCAAGATCTTTTATAGAAACAAACCACAAGCAAATAGGCCTGCAGGTATTAGGTTAATGGAACTAGCACAAAACTAGAATATACAACTCAATAAAGTCCACCAAGAACCTACAGATCACGTTCCTCCATGGTCTGTCATCATGTCATGTTGTGACTATTATTTCCAGCAATGGGGGAAACACTCTTTAACGGGTATTAACATCCAGCAGCTCCACACTGCGCATTTACAAAGTTATCCAGACTTTGCGAAAATATATACTGACGGTTCAGTCTGAAAATGGATCAGGTGCAGCAGTGGTATTCCATGACACTATCACTTCTGTGTCACTTCCGACAGAATGCAGCAGTTACACCACTGAATTATATGCCATAAAGCTTGCTCTGGAAAACATTTCTCATCTCTCAATCGAAAAGAGTATAATCTACACAGACTCGCAAAGTGCCCTATTAGCAATGCAAAAGATTTCCCCATCTACTCATCTGCTACTACAGCTAATCAGATCAGAATTGATTCATCTCCGAGATCATCGGCAAAATGTTGTCTTCTGCTGGATCCCAGGCCATACTAGAATACCAGGAAACGAAATTGCAGATGATGCTGCCAAGCATCCATCCAGCAAATCCCCAATGAATTTTCTGGTCCCGTTCAGTGATTACCAAGTAGATATACAAAATATATGTAAGGAACGATGGAAACTACAGTGGCAAACACACATTCATAACAAACTCCTTGAAATTAAACCTATACCGCAATTATGGACCTCCAATTTTCGCACAAACAGACAAGAAGAGGTTGTCCTGGCCACAGCCTGAATAGGCCACACCCATTTGACCCATTTATTCCTGTTATCAGGTAATGACCCTCCACAGTGTTCACATTGCCACAAGCCACTGACAATAAAACACATACTCCTGGAATGCATCTTGTATAACAACTCTCGTCTAATTTCATTCATTTCTCTCTCAAACTTACAGGAATTGTCACATAGCCATATCATAGGCGAAAATTCAAATCTTACAGAATTTTTTTCTTTCTGAAACGAATAGGTTTATATAACCGTTTCTAACTGCTTCCATCGAAGCTAATAAAATTAGTACTAACTACTATGATAGGTGCAATATGGCCTAAGTAGCCTTTGCACCAGAAAAATCCAAGCACAAAAACAACTACCAAAAAAAAAAAAAAAAGTAAATAAATTTGATGAATTTGAGGTGTTGGTCAAGACATCAAAGGCAGATATTGTTGGGATATCAGAGACGTGGTGTCACACTGATATTAGGAATGCAGAATTGGAATTTGGGGAGTACAATGTGTACAGAAAGGATAGACAAGATGGAAAGGGAGGAAGTGTTATGCTGTTAATTAAGAAAAACATAAAATCAAAAGGAGTGCATCCAGTTGATATAGATGAACAGTGCACTGTTGAGTCTGTTTGGTGTGACATAAACACTGGGAAAGCAAAAATGACAGCAGGAGTGTGTTATAGGCCTAATGACTCGAATGAGTACAATGAACAATTGTACAGAGAAATAGAGTGGGCTAGTAAATCAAAATGTCTTATAATGGGGGATTTTAACTTCCCAGATATTGACTGGAACATGTGGGTTGGTCACTCACACACACTAATAAGACTTTTGTGGATTTATTGGATAATTGTTTGTGCAGCAGCATTTTTGAGAGGCAACCAGAGAGAGTAATACTCTTGATCTGGTTATCAGCAGTGATCATTCGTGTATTAAAAATTTGCAGATAAAGGAACTACTAGGTGGCAGTGATCACAGTGTACTGATGTGGGATTTACTTAAAGATATAATTACCATCAGGGGTAAAGGAAAGGGTTTTTGCTTCCATAAAGTTGAGTACAGTGGTCTCAGACAGTTTTTAAATTCTCTACAGTGGGATCAATTGACGATGTTACCAACAGTAAATTCTAAGTGGGAAGCATTCAAGGAATTAATCGTGGAAGCTACTAAAAGTTTCATACCTATTAAGAAATATTGTTCAAGGTTTTAGGCCTAAATGGTTATCAAATGAACTAATGAGACTCGTGACAGAGAAGAAAAATGCATGGGATGCATATAAATTATCAAGCGACTCAGAAGCCTATGGCAGATATAAGCTAATCTGTAATTAGGTCACAAAGGAGGTTAGGCAGGCGAAGGCAGATTACCAGAAATCTTTGGTAAAAGATGCTAAGAAAAACAGCAAAGATTTCTTTACTTATATAAACTCTAAAAGGAAGTGTATGAATCTGATTGGTCCACTTCATATCGATGGTTCGACTGTTGATGCTCCTGCTCAGATAGCAAACAAACTTAATGAGTATTTCGCATCTACATTCACACATGAGGAGTTATTAAGGTTTGAAAATGGCAGAAGGTTATCAAATTGTAGCAGGATGCTTAATGATTTTGTAATAACTGAGAACAAAGTGGAGGAGAAATTGTTGAAGTTAAACATAAGAAAGGCACCTGGGGTGGATGGGATCTATCCACCCCAGTTATATTAAAGGAGGCGGCAAAACAACTAAGCAAACCCTTAGCCATAATTATGAGAGTATCCTTGGACTCAGGGGAGGCCCCACGGACTGGAGATGTGCAAATGTATCCCCAATTCACAAAGGGGGGTCGAACGGTGACACGAGTAATTACAGACCAGTTAGTTTAACTTCTGTTCCAGGTAAAATAATGGAGTCACTGGTTAAAGATGCATTGCTGGATCATCTAGACAAGACTTCAGCAATAATTTAGACACAGCATGGGTTTGTTAAGGGAAAGTCTTGGCTGACAAATTTGATAGGATATTATGATGTGGTTACAAAGGAACTGGATGCAAAAAATAATTTTGATATCATATATTTGGATTTCAGGAAAGCTTTTGATACTGTTGCGCATGGAAGACTATTGTACAAATTGGAGCAGAATGGTATTAAGGGTAGGTTGTTACAATGGATAAAAGGATGGTTGAGTGGGAGAAGACAGAGAGTGGTAATTAATGGGTGCTGCTCTTCGTGAACTAATGTTATTAGTGGAGTCCCACAGGGTTCGGTCTTGGGTCCTCTGTTGTTTTGTATATTTATCAATGATATTGATGAAGGTATATCAGGCTTAGTGTCGAAGTTTGCAGATGATACAAAGGTTGGCATGGTTGTTAATGACAGTAATGGCAGTGTGTTACTGCAACAGGATCTAGATAATTTGGGCAGATGGGCTAAGAAGTGACAACTGAAGTTTAACCTTGACAAATGCAAAGTACTGCATATGGGTAGAAGTCACCCCAGAGAAACGTACCAACTGTGTGGTACTACACTTAAGGTGGTAGAAAATGAAAAAGGCCTGTGAGTAATTGTGCAGTCAAATATGAAGTTTTCTGAGCAATGCAGACAGGCTGCCAGGGCAGGTCATGGGGTTTTGTCAATGATATATAGGAATTTTTTCTAGCAGGGAAAAGGAGGTGATTGTCCCTCTGTATAAGGCAATGGTCAGGCCAAGCCTTGAGTACTGCGTACAGGTCTGGAGGCCTCATTTTAGGAATGATGTAGATTTGCTTGAGCATGTACGGAGAAGGGCAACAAGATTGGTGAGGGGAATGAAGGGATCCTCTTACCAAGAGAGGCTTAAGTTCTGCAAATTGCAGTGGCTGGAGACTAAGCACCTGTGCGGTGATCTGATTGAGGTGTATAAGGCTTTGAATGGATTGAGCACGCTAATTCTGATGGGATCCTTCCACTTGTTCAGATTACGAACCTAAGGGGGCATAAATTGAAATTAAGAAAAGACAGATCTAGAATAGATGTGCGGAAATTTGCTTTTAGCCAGCGGGTGGTTAATTGCTAGAACAAACTTCCATCTGTTGTTGTGGAAGTTGATAGGTTAAATAAATTTAAGGAGGAACTGGACAGGCATTTGGAGCGAATGGTGTGATTTTTTTTTTTTTTTGGCTGATGCTGCATAAGCTCATACACTTGCTTTCTTGCATCACATGCCGCTACTACTAATTAAGAAGCCAAGGAGTTACAGGAGTGAGGAGAATTAATATCCAAAGGGATGGAAATATAATTCCAACAAGAACCCTTATCATAACATTTAATACTCCAAAACCTCCAACAACAATCAAAGCAGGATATCTGAACTGCCAAGTACGACAATACATACCAAATCCACTGCGTTGTTACAAATGTCAGAAATTTGGACGTTAACAAATGGCATGCAGAAACTCAGCAACCTGTGCAAAATGTGATTCTAAAGAACACGAGACTACAGTTTGCTCTGCCAACATCTTGAAATGTACAAACTGTAAAGGGGAATACCCAGCCTACTCAAAAACGTGTGAAAAATGGAAACAAGAGAAACTAATTCAGAAATATAAAACAGAACACAACACAACGTACCAAGAAGCAAAGAGAATAATACAGCCACGACCTACAAACAAGCCAAAATATGCACAAGCAGTAATCCAATATAAATCAGTAGAAGTTCAAACAGAAATTTCCACGATGCCAAAAGAATCATCTACTGGATTGAAGGCACAGAAACAGGAGAAAACAGTGAATACCTCAATTTATCTTCACACAGAACAGATATCCACAAATCAGCATCACAACGAAAACCGACCAAAACTTATAAACACCAAAGAAACCGAACAGATGGAAATAGGAAAAATAAACACAACGGAAGAACCAGTATTAGAAATTTTCACAGAAGAAGATATGGACATGGACCGGCCAAACTATCCTAAAAAAGATAAGACAA
Source organism: Mastigoproctus giganteus (assembly GCF_048544385.1). NCBI lineage: Eukaryota > Metazoa > Arthropoda > Arachnida > Uropygi > Thelyphonidae > Mastigoproctus > Mastigoproctus giganteus. The sequence goes on along the minus strand of NC_143587.1, from coordinate 155,702,963 downwards.
AGCAGAAGAATGCTCCCTTTCGGAAGCAACCCGGAAGCCCTAGAAAAACCAAATAATGGATCAGTTCATCCAGTGGAACTGTAGAGGACTACGTGCCAATTATGACGATGTCCAGTATTTAATAACACAACATACGCCAATATGCTTCTGTCTGCAAGAGACATACCTCAGACAACGAGAAACCCTTTCAATAAAAAATTATACAATGTATAGGAAAGACAGAATAAGAGATGGGCCAACACATGGAGGAGTAGCCATCTTGGTTCATAATCACATCCCAACTGAACACATTCCTTTAAACAGCAACCTCGAAGCGATAGCTGTAAGAATAACACTAAGATTTAAGATAACCATCTGTTCAGTGTACCTACCACCAGGACCAGATATAACTTTTGAAGAAATAGACCAACTAATCTCCGAACTCCAATCACCTTTCTGTATAATGGGAGATATGAATGGGCACAGTCATCTGTGGGGAAACACTGACATCAACAGACGAGGAAGAATAATAGAAAGAATAATAGATCACCATAATCTTTCTCTACTTAACAATGGTAAACATACTTATTTTCACTTTCCTAGTTGTATAACCTCAGCAATAGACCTAACCATATGCACCCCTTCAGTCCTACTAGAATTCAAGTGGCAAGTAATAGAAAACCCATACAGCAGTGACCACTACCCAGTAATCACCACACTGATCAGGAACCTTCCCTGCCATCCCAGCAGACCATCCCGCTGGAAAATAGAAAAGGGCAACTGGGAAAAATTTAGAGAACTCGCAATATTTAATCCACAAAGCATTCAAGGAAAATCAGTCGATGAAGCTGTGAAACACGTCACAGATACCTTAATACAGGCAGCTGTGCGAACAATACCCAGAACTTCAATCCGTTTTCCGCTACATCCAAAATCCTGGTGGAATGAAGACTGCATGACAAAAAAAGACAACAAAACAAAGCATGGAATAAGTTCCGGAGATGTCCTACAACGGATAATCTCCTAAAATATAAACAAGCACGAGCGCTAGCCAGGTATACCAGGAAACAAGCCAAAAAAAATTCCTGGATCCAGTTTACTTCCTCAATAAATAGAACAACAAATACACAGACAATATGGAATAAAATACGAAAATGAACGGGAAATACAAAAACCAACCATCCTTAGTATTACACTAGAATGGAGAAAGCATTACTGAACCTTCAGAGATAGCTAATGTACTAGGAGAAGCATTTGCCAAAGTATCGTCAAAACAATCATATCGTGAAGAATTTTTGACCTATAAAGAGAAAACTGAAAAAAACAGAATTAAATTTAACACCAAACATATTGAATCCTATAACCAACCAATTACATTGCATGAATTACTTGAAGCATTATCAAAAACAAAACCAAGTGCAGTTGGACCAGACAACATACATTATGATATGCTTAAACATCTGAAGCAAAAAGAAATAGAAAACCTTCTTAAACTGTACAACCGCATTTTCCAAGAAGAGCAATATCCTGAAGCATGGCATCATGCAATAGTACTAGCTTTCCAAAAACCCAATAAAGATCAGAACAACCCAAACAACTATCGACCGATAGCACTCACTAGCTGCTTGAGCAAAGTTTTGGAGAAAATAATCAACAAACGATTAATCTGGTTTTTAGAAACAACCAACTGGTTCAACAGTATGCAATGCGGGTTTAGAGGTAATAGATCCACCTTGTAAGAATAGAAACAGACATAAGAGATACATTTATAAGTTCAAAACATGGTTACCATATTTTTTGATTTAGAAAAGGCATATGACACAGCGTGGAGATACGGTATACTTCAAGACATCCACGATGCAGGCCTCAGAGGATATTTACCGCACCTCATCCAAAACTTTATGAAAAATAGAACATTTCAGGTCAGAGTACAGAACATCATGTCAAAAACATATAAACAAGAAGAAGGAGTTCCCCAGGGGTCTGTCCTCAGTGCTATACTATTCGTCATAAAAATAAATGGCATCACAAAACAACTGCCATACACGGTGTCGCATGCACTATATGTAGATGACTTCAGTATATCGTATCAAGCACAGAATATGGGAACTATAGAAAGGCAACTACAATGCGCAATTAACAGAATCAGTAGTTGGGCCCAGAAAAACGGATTTAGATTTTCACAACAAAAAACAGTCTGCGTACATTTCTGTAGCAAAAGAAATTTACATCCCGACCCTGAACTAACAATAGAAGGTCACAAAATACCCGTCAAACAAAGCGTAAAATTTCTTGGACTCATTTTAGACAACAAGTTAACCTTCGTAGAGCATATAAAGCAATTACGAATAAAATGTATGAGACGACTTAACATCCTTAAAGTCTAACATCAGTATCTTGGGGAGCAGACCGTTATACCCTGCTCAATCTGTACAAAACACTAATAAGATCAATAATAGATTACGGAGCACCTGTTTATGCTTCCGCCAAAAAGAGCGCCCTCAAATGGTTAGATCCAATTCACCATAGTGCAATACGAATAGCAACAGGAGCCTTCCGCACATCACCTTCATACAGTCTTTATACAGAAGCTAATGAACTACCATTGTTCCTCAGGAGACAACAGCTGGCCCTACTCTATGCATACAAGATAAGATCCACAAGAAACCATCCGACTTGGACATCATTATTCGCACCAAAATGAGAAAACATATATAGGAATTGCAAAAGTGCAAACAAGCCTCTAGGAATCAGACTACAAGAGCTACTGACAACATATGAACTTAACGTAGACAATGTTGCAAATCTTGAAAGGCACATAATACCACCATGGATAAACCACTCCACAACTTGTGAACTCTCCACACAAATCTGGAATAAAAATAACTTGTCAGACATTAACTTTCAACAACTGCATGCAGCACACAGAACTAAATATCCCAACCATCTACCAATATATACAGATGGATCAAAATCAGAAAACCATGTAGGAGCATCGGCAGTATTCCCAGACACTACACTGGCACGCCAACTTCCAAAAGAATGCAGTGTCTACACTGCAGAATTAGTAGCAGTTCAGATAGCCCTGGAGTACTTCAGAACCACATATCATTTGAGAACAGTAATATATTCTGATTCATTAAGTGCAATACAAGCCATTCAAACCGCGACCAATATAACCCATCCAGCTCTTGTGCAAATTAAACAGATATTAACAGATTTAACTAAAGAAAAACAAGAAATACTTTTCTGCTGGATACCAGGACACAAAGGGATAAAAGGAAACGAAGAAGCTGACAGAATTGCAAAATCAACAACTAACCTTCAGAAACAACCTTTCCCAGTGCCGTATCAGGATTAAAAACCAATCATTCAAAACCGCTCTCTAACACAATGGCAAGAACTCTGGCAAAAACAAACTTCAAATAAATTATATGAAATAAAACCAAAAGTTGAACTTTGGAAAACAAGCACAAGGAAATCAAGGAGAGAGGAAGTCGTTCTGACCAGACTACGCATTGGACATACACACATCACACATGGCTATTTACTACGTGCCGAAGAACCTCCAAGATGTCAAACATGCAATACTACCCAAACAATCAGACATATACTCATAGAATGCCCAACCTATGAAAATGATCGACGAAAAATTTTCTCATCATTATATAAAGGAAATCAAGACATCACCTTCAGAGATATCCTAGGTGACAAGGAACATGTATCAGACATTTTCAGATTCATGCAGATAATCAACGTCTACCATCTACTGTAAATAATAATAAGGTATATAATTGCAGAAAATATTTATCTCCCATTCTTTCGACCAAGATACAGAGAATGAATATGCATACAAAGACATAATATAGCAAATGAACTGGCGCACTATGATTTCCATTGTCAATGCGCCAATAAACAACAAAACAAACAAACAAACAAGCAGTTGGACCAGACAATATACACTATGATATGCTTAAACACCTAAAGCAGAAAGAGGTAGAAAACCTCCTTCAACTGTAACAACTGCATATTTCTAGAAAACCAATATCCTGAAGCATGGCATCATGCAATAGTATTAGCTTTCCAAAAACCCAATAAAGATCAGAAGGACCCAAACAGCTATTGTCCGATAGCCCTCAAGCAAAGTGCTAGAGAAGATAATCAACAAAAGATTAGTCTGGTTTTTTTTGAAATAACTAACTGTTTCACCAGTAGGCAGTGTGGGTTTACCACCTTGTATGAATAGAAGCAGATATAAAGAGATGCATTTATAACCTCAAAGCATATGGTTGCTGTATTTTTTGATATAGAAAAGGCCTATGACACAGCATGGAGACATGGTATATTACAAGACATTCACGATGCAGGACTCAGAGGACATTTATCACTATTCATTCAAAATTTCATGAAAAATAGAATATTTCAAGTTAGAGTACAAAACAATGTCAAAATCATATAAACAAGAATAAGGAGTTCCCTAAGGGTCTGTCCTGAGGGCCATACTATTTTCCATAAAAATAAATAGCATCACAAAAGAACTACCACCCACAGTGTCATATGCACTATATGTAGATGACTTCAGCATTTCATATCAAGCACAGAACATGGGAACAATAGAAAGACAACTACAATGTGCAATTAACAACGTCAGTCATTGGGCCCAGAAAAATGGGTTTAGAATATCAAAACAAAAAACAGTCTGTGTACATTTCTGTAGAAAACGAAATTTACACCCTGAACCTGAATTAATATTGCAAGTTAACACAATACCAGTTAAACAAAGTATAAAATTTCTTGGACTTATTCTAGACAACAAGTTGACCTTTGTAGAATATATAAAAGAACTACGAATAAAATGTATGAAACAACTTAATATTCTTAAAGTCTTAACAACATTTTGAGGGGGGGGTAGACCTTTATACCCTGCTAAACTTGTATAAAGCACTAGTAAGGTCAAAAATAGATTATGGAGCACCAGTTTATGCATCTGCAAGAAAGAGCGCCCTCAAATGGCTAGATCCGATTCACCATAGAGCAATACGAATAGCAACAGGAGCTTTCTGCACATCCCCTATATACAGTCTCTATACAGAGGCTAATGAATCGCCACTGTTCCTGAGGAGACAACAGTTGTCACTGCTGTATGCTTACAGGATAAGACCCATAAGAGAACATCCGACTTGGATAACTTTATTCTCGCCAAAATGGGAAAACATACATAGGAACCGCAAAAGAGCAAACCAGCCTCTAGGCATCAGACTACAGGAGCTACTGATAACACATGATCTCAAAATAGATAACGTTGCAAACCAAGAAGGACATATAGATCCACCATGGATAAACCATACCACAGCTTATGAACATCTCACAAAACTGGAATAAAAATACTTTATCAGACAGCAACTTTCAACAACTGCATGCAGCACATAGAATGCAATATCCCAATTACATACTAATATATACAGATGGATCAAAATCAGAGAACCATGTAGGAGCATCAGCAGTATTCCCAGATGTTACATTGTTATGCCAACTCACAAAAGAGTGCAGTATCTACACTGCAGAATTAGTAGCAGTTCAGATAGCCCTGGAGCATTTCAGAACCTCCTACCACTTGAGAACAGTAATATACTGTGATTCATTAAGTGTAATCCAAGCCATACAAAACACAAGCAATATAACCCATCCAGTACTTTGGCAAATTAAACAGATACTAACAGGCTGCACAAATAAAAAACAAGATATACTTTTCTGCTGGATACCAGGACACAAAGGGATAAAAGGAAATGAAGAAGCGGATAGAATTGCAAAATCAACCACTAACCTTCAAGAACAATATTTCACAGTTCCACATAAGGACTACAAGCCAATCATTAAAAATCGCTGTTTAACACAATGGCAAGAACTCTGGCAAAAACAAACATGGAAGGAATAAATTATATGAAATAAAACCAAAAGTTGAGCACTGGAAAACGAGCATAAGGAAATCAAGGAGAGAAGAAGTTGTTCTAACCAGATTGCGGATAGGCCATATGCATTTCACAAATGGTTACCTATTACGTGCAGAAGAACCCCCCCAAGATACCAAGTAGAAAAAAAAAAAGTAAAGTGCAGCCATTATCAACCCACTGCAGGATGGAAGCCTCCTCAACAATTCATGCTGATGGAAATGGACCATAATCTGCCACGCTGGTCCAGTGCGGGTTGACAAATCGACCGTATTCAGCAGTCAGGAACTTGAACCCCGGTCTACTCAAAGAGCGTGTGCTACTGCACTCCCGCTCCTGACCACTCGGCTACGGAGACCGCTTTTCCAAACAGTTAAACATATACTTATAGAATGCCCAACATATGGAAATGATCGACACCGAATTTTTTCATCATTATATAAAGGAAACCAAAACATCACCCTTAAAGATCTTTTAAGTGACAAGGAACATGTGTCAGATATTTTTAGAATCATAAAAACAATCAACATATACCATTTGCTATAAATAATAATAATACCACAGAAACAGTTCACCTTTTACATTCGAACGAGATTTATATAAAGAGAACATTGTATAACAAATGAACTGGCGCACTATGATCTCCATTGTCAATGTGCCAATAAACACCAAAACAACAACAACAAAAGCCAATGCGCCATTCAAAACCAAATCAAAAATCTTTCAATCACTTGGGAGGTAGAGGAGAACCTTTGTGGAAGTGATCACTTCCCCGTGATAACCAGCCTACTACATAAAGGGATGCCATGCCCACCTTTTAGGTTACTGCAATGGAAGATTGATCAGGCTGACTGGAATACCTTTCAACACTTGGTAGACTTTAACATCAGTACAGTCAGTCAGGAGCCTATCAATGATTCAGTGGCATACATCATAGAAAGCATTGTCCATGCAGCTACAACTACAATTCCGAAAACATCTACCCGGTTTCCGCCATTTCCAAAACCTTTGTGGAAAACTGATTGCACAGTAGCAAAAAAGGCACAAAATAAAGCTTGTGTGATATTCTGACAATATCCTACCACAGCCAATCTCTTAGCCTTCAAAGGTCCTGGAGTGTAATGGATGCGTTATTGCAGACCCAACTGCAATAGCCAATGTACTTGGGGAGACCTTTTCTGCCGTCTCGTCAACATCTGTTTACTCCCCAGAATTTCTGGTCTGGAAAGATAAACTTGAAAAGCAGCCAATTAACTTTAAATCTAAAAGGTCTCATCCCTATAACGGGCCCTTTACCACGGAAGATTTAGAAACAGCTCTAACTCTTACCAAGGCAAGTGCTGCTGGACCAGATCTTATCCATTATGATATGATCAAACATCTATCTGCAAAATCCATGGACCAACTGCTCTTTCTATATAACAGAATATTTCAAGAAGAGCAGTTTCCGGTTTCCTGGCATAAGGCAATCGTGCTTGGCGTTCCTAAGCCAGGAAAGGATCCTAAAATCCCAACGAATTACCGTCCTATTGTTCTGACTAGCTGTCTGTTCAAAATTCTGGAGAGAATGGTCAATGCCTGCCTTATCTGGTATTTGCAGGCAAATGGGTTCCTCTCCAGATTTCAGTGCGGCTTCCGTAGGAATAGGTCAACTTTGGACCATTTAATCAGGCTCGAAACTTCCATTCGAGATGCCTTTTTAAAACGAGAACACCTGGTGTCCGTGTTCTTCGATATGGAAAACGTGTATGACACAACTTGGAGATTTGGAATTTTAAAGGACCTCCACAGCATAGGCCTTAGAGGTAATCTCCCCAATTTTATTAAAAATTTTTATGTCATCGTTCTTTCCAACTCCGTGTAGGATCTACTCTCTCTCACTCTTTTAGCCAAGAGGTGGAAGAACCTGAAGGATCCGTTTAAATGTTACGCTTTTTGCCATCAAAGTGAATTCCATCACAGAACAACCTTCTCCAACTGTAAACTGTGCCCTCTATGTTGACGATTTTAGCGTATTCTGTCATTTCTGCAACATGTGGGTAATTGAGAGGCAACTGCAACGTGCCATTGACCATCTGAACTCATGGGCAACGAATAATGGATTCAGGTTCTCTCCACAAAAGACTGTTTGCATGCATTTTTGCAGAAAGCGCAATTTTCACCCTGAACTGAGGCTTGGACAAAAGCTATTCCAGTAGTACCTGGGGCTTATATTTGATAGAAAGTAGACATTTCTACAATACATCCGTCAACTACTTGCGAAGTGCACAAGAAGATTGAATATCCTATGTGCAATCTCTTTGGCCCCGAGTGCCAAGCGATAGTTCGCAAGCGATCTTTCTAGTGCGAATACTAGTGCTTTAATAATCCCTCCACCGCTCGCAATGTTACTGCATCCCTCGCTGAGCAACTTCACTGCTTCACCGCTAGAAACGTTACTGCTAACCCCGCTTGCAACGTTACTGCTATCACTAGCAACGTACTGCTCTCTTCTTCTGCTGATCGCTTGGTCACTGGTTGGCACCGCTCCTGCCTCCACGTGGCGGGGGTTGGTAACCTGGGAGAAGGAATTCCCTCTTCTAGGGCTAAAAGGAGCAGCGATGGATTGTGATGCATATCTATCGCTAGAGCCCACAGGCTCCAGACCTGTGAACTCTGATTCAGAGCATTACTTGAATTGTCCGAAGACGCTACGGACAGTAAAACAAACTACAGACATGCCAGCATTTCTCACAATGCATTCCCTATCCACACAACCTGTTGGCAAGCTTAATGCTTTTTCTAATACAGAAGTGTTTAGAATCAGTTGTTGGATCTCCCAAAATGGTTAAACATCTCCAATCTGGAGACCTTCTAATTGAAGCTTCTAAGCCAAGTCACTCAGAAAAATTGTTAAAATTAACAACTTTTAACAATATTCCTGTGTCAGTAACAGCCCATAACACTCCGAACACCTCTAAAGGAGTTGTCAACGAATGCGAATTACTAAATGTGTCTGAGGAAGAGATCATTCAAGAGCTTAGCGAACAAAAAGTGACTCGGGCACGGAGAATTATGACAAAAAAAGATGGCAACCTATTACCAACCAGGTCCATTATTTTGACATTCAGTACTCCGAATCTCCCATCTTCTCTAAAAGCAGGTTACTTAAACTGCAAGATTCGACCATACATCCCAAATCCCATTCGCTGCTTTAAGTGCCAGAAGTACGGCAATTCTCAGACGGCGATGCTGTGTGCCCTATTTGCGGCTCCAAGGAGACTGTACAGCTTCCACTCCCACTTGCCCAAACTGTAAAGGAAGCCATCCTGCATTTTCTAAAGTGTGTGACCTTTGGAAAACAGGAAAAAAATCCAGAAGTATAAAGTGGAACATAAAGTCACATACCCTGAAGCCAGAAAGCAAATAATGCTAACCATGCCTAGCCGATCATATGCATCAGTCACCAAAAATAGCCGCTCAGCTGCAACCCAAACAGATGTCTCCATCAAACCGAATATTTCCTTTGCCACCTGGGCCAAAACTTTGCTAACTTACAATAAGAAAACTACAGTCAATGAGACCAGCAACACTCCAATCAGCATCCCAACTGATGCTATCTCAACCTTGCCCAAAACAACAAAATCAGCTACTATTGAAAACCAGAAGAAAGTGAAACCACGCATTAGCAACATGGAAATGGAGGTTCAGTCAGAGGATGAAGACAGAACTAGAGTTACATGCTAATGATACCATGGATACAGGACGCCCAACCTTTCCCAGAAATGAAAAATCAAAACTAAGCAGACAGAAACCTTCTCAGAAAAAATAGTCAGATCAATCTTCCTCAAATAAATCCAACAAATGAATAAATTCCTTCAATGGAACTGTAGAGGATTACACAGTAATATAGGTGACTTGAATGATTTACTCATACAAACTAAAGCAATAGGTGTATGTTTACAGAAACTGTTTTATCACCACAAGTTTCTCTGAAAATTAAAAATTATACTATGTTTAGGCGAGACAGGGATTCTGACACTCCTGCTCGTGGTGGGGTGGCTATTATCAAAACTAACATACCGTCAAGACATCTCCAACTACAAACCTCTTTAGAAGTTGTAGCGGTTCGGATAGCAATGGGACTATCATTAACCCTTGCATCAATTTTATATCCCACCGAATTATCCTTGCTCCCAGACCGAACTTGACAATCTTATCACACAACTGCCACCTCCAGTCTGTTTACTCGGCGATTTCGACGGTCACCATCCATTGTGGGGGATCTTCCACCATGGATAGGAGAGGCCAATTAATAGAAATATTCCTGGATAACCATAACCTGACTCTGTTAAATTCTGGCTCTCCAACTCATATCCAACTACCTACAGATACTACACCAGCCATAGACTTATCCATATGTTCAGCATCTCTTTTTCCAAGCATGGAATGGTTAGTGCTAAATGATCCATTCCACAGTGACCATTTTCCTATTATCAGTTCAATTCAAACAGACGGTGTCATGTCCTAAAGGCCGTACTTCTTGGAACTTTCATAAAGCAGACTGGAAAAACTATTCAACTTGTGTCCTACTTGACAAACTATATGTACAACAAAAACATATTGATGATGTAACTGATCATATTACAAGCCATATATTATTATCTGCAGCAGAAATTTCCATTATCAAGAAAGGGCCTTGTGTACTGGGGTCCATAGTTAAAGAAAAATACAGTATAATCCAGAGAACGTATTTAATAACACAATAAATACACAGTAGCAGCTTTCGAGGCTGACGAGTCTCTTTATCAACTAATAGATTGAAATTTGAAAATACAGCTGATATAGCTATGCGTGCAGTGAGCTGAGAGTGAAGTCACGTTATTCAAGCTGGTTTCCTATTGTTGTCATGCGGCCATGCCACCGCGCATGGCTAGAGTCACTTAATATATTGAACAATCCGAAGGCCATAAACCACTGCAAAGGCATGAGAATACACCCCATCCTGGAGATAACCATTCTACATCTCGACAAATGCTGGAGTAAAACAGCGCATGTCCATGTGACAACAATAGGAAACCAGCTTGAATAACGTGACTTCACTCTCAGCTCACTGCACGCATAACTATATCAGGCGCCTTCATAGCCAGGTGGGAAGGAGCAGCAGTGCGTAGCACACGCTTCTTGATTAGACCGGGGTTCGAGCCCGTCACCACCAAATACGGAGGATGCGGAAAGGTCAGGGAATGACCATCGCATATCCCGGAGCAATATGGCCTTAGTTGCTAATGCTCCTAAAAAAAAAAAAACCAAACAACAACTATATCAGTTGTATTCAAATTTCAATCTATTAGTTGATAAAGAGACTCGTCAGCCTCGAAAGCTTTACTGTGTATTTATTGTGTTATTAAATACGTTCAATGGATTATACTGTATTTTTTTTAGAAATTTCCATTCCAAAATCTGATCAGCTCAAGCATGTACACCAAAATCATTGGTGGAATGAAGAATGCTCCAAAGCAAAACGAGAAAAAAACCGTTCATGGAACCAGTTTCGCAATTTTTCAACTACTGCCAACCTCATTACGTACAAAAAACTCAGAGCGAAAGCAAGACATATTAGGAAGACAGCAAAACGTGACTCCTGGATCAAATTCGCCTCAGCTATTAACAAAAATACTGACTCGACTCATTTGGAAAAAAATTCAAGCTCTCAATGGGAAATTTCTACCGCTGCAATCTCTGATAATACAATGCAATGGGCAGGACTTATCCTCTCCTACTGACATTGCAAATGCTTTAGCCGAATCTTTTTATAACATTTCTGCCTGTTCCTCTTATGTGATCTCCTTTTAACGCACCCCTCGACGTGGGCACCTGTACGTGGTGAGGGGACCTCCCAGTGATGCTGCTGGTTTTTCAGATTAGCATCACTGGGATCCAACGCCCATACCTTGGTTCCAGGGTTACACCATTGGAATCCGGCGTGTGCAGCCGTGCGCCGCGACCCGTGGAAGCGGAAAGGGGGATCCTGGTGGTTGAGGGACCCAGCCTTAATACACCACTTTGGTCCCTGCTTCGACAAGACGGGCGGTCCCGGACCGGCTCGACTGGGATCAGTCGGCGGGTGGTTTTATACAGCTAGGGTCAACTGCGTTCCAATAAGTCTCCCTCCCTTTGGTCCTGGGACGGGATAAAGACGTATTGGTAATGTGGGTATGGTGTTCTAAGCGAACTTGGCATCCCATTCGTGTACTCAGTACCTGCTAGTTCATGAGTGGACGCCCCCTCATAGGGCTCCGTGGTGGGTGAGGTACTTAGGCATCAGACATTTTCTCTTTACTCCTATGAGTAATTTAAATCCCATTTCTTCTGGGGCCCCAACAAGGCTCCTACCTAATCGAGATCATGATGCAGATAACACCTCTGCAAAAAGAGCCAGAACTGAGGAAATACCACCACCATCAGTGACACCGCTTTTCCTCATTCTCCATTCTACCGGAGAGCAGTCCATTGGAAAGATGTCACCCTTCTTCATCCAGAAAGGATTAGAAGGGTTGGCAGGTTCACCAAAATCTGTAAAAAGACTGCGTTCTGGCGACCTTTTGGTCGAAGCTACAAATGTTAAACAGGCGGAAAAAATCCTGAACGCCACATCAATAGGGGGAATACCTATTGATGTGGTAACCCCCACAAAACTTTGAACTCTTCACGTGGTGTCATTTCAGAGTGGGACCTTCTTCATGTTTCTGAAGAAGAGATCTGCTCTGAATTGAAAGAACAAGGAGTGACGGCTGTCAAAAGAATATCAATGAGAAAGGATGGGAATCTCGTCCCTACCCGAGTTCTTATCCTCACGTTTAACACCCCACGGCCTCCAAGTTCCATAAAGGCAGGCTATCTAAACTGCCCAGTGAGGATTTATATCCCAAACCCACTGCGGTGTTTTAGATGCCAAAAATACGGCCACTCACAAACATCTTGTCGTGGTAACCCTGCCTGTGCTCGATGTGGTGTTAAAGACCACGAGAGCAAGGAATGTTCAGCTCCAAAACCGATCTGTGTCAATTGCCAAGGAGAGCACCCCGCCTACTCTAGACCATGCCAGCGGTGGAAGGATGAAAAAGAAATACAAAAACTGAAAACAGAGCTGAATATCTCCTACCCAGAGGCCAGAAAACGTATCCAACCAATAAATAGCGGGAAACCTTCATATGCCCAGAAGGTTTCTTCAAAGTGCACTATTGGGACACAAACTGAGATGACTATACCACCAAGAGAGTCATTTACCCCGATTGCTCGCTATTTATTGACTTCACAAAAGCCCACCAAAAAAACACAATCAGTTGCCACTCCTATATCCGTACCTCCTAGTGCTCTACCACTACCAAAACCAAGTGGTAAAGAAAAGCCAAAAACTTCAGAAGAGTCATCCGTGATACCAGAAACAATGGATGTAGAGAACAAGGAGGTACCGGATGAATCAGTCTTGGAACTCTTTGCGGAGGAAGAAATGGACACCGGACAGCGTCCTTTCTTCCCCAAAAAAGATAAATCCAAGACTGACAAAATAAAGCACTCAGCACCTAGGAAGCCGCCTGATGGACCCACCAAGTCAAAATAATGGCTAAATTCCTGCAATGGAATTGTCATGGATTCCGGCGAAATACTGATGACATCAAGGCCCTCCTGCAAAAGCACGATCCAGTTTGCTTTTGCTTGCAGGAGATTTATCTAAAGGCAAATGATGATCCCACCATGCATAACATCACATTGTTTCGAAAGGATAGAATTGCGGATGGTCCTGCTCATGGAGGAGTGGCTATCCTTGTGGGCAACCAGACCCCAGTTCAACCCTTGCTAGTTACAACCAGCATAGAGGCTGTTGCAATTCGCCTTTCAGTGGGATTTTTATTAACTGTGTGCTCTATTTATTTGCCACCTGGGACTGACATCTCCCAGGAAGACCTTGATGATCTTGTAACGCAGCTGCCTCCCCCTTTCTTACTTCTCGGGGATATGAATGGACATAACACCCTGTGGGTTAGTGCTAACATCAACGGAAGGGGACGAGTCGTAGAGCGTATGCTCAATGACAATGACCTTTCCCTTCTAAATACTGGAACAAACACCTTCTTCCACATGCCTACCCATACTTTTTCTGCCATTGATCTCTCTATCTGCTCCCCTTCTCTACTCCCTTCACTCACTTAGGAAGTGGAGGAGAATCCATACGGAAGTGATCACTTCCCTGTGATAACCTCGTTACACAGTGGGAGACCGTGTCTTCCTTTCAGGTTACCACGGTGGAAGATTGATCAGGCTGACTGGTCTGCCTTCCAACATCTGGCAAATTTCGATCTCAGCACCGTCAGTCAAGAGCCTATCAATGATGCAGTAACGTACATCACAGAAATTATCGTCCAAGCAGCTGCGAATGCTATTCCAAAAACATCTGCCCGGTTTCCACCATTTCCCAAGCCTTGGTGGAATTCACAATGCACAGCAGCAAAAAAGGCTCAAAACAAAGCGTGGGGGATATTCCGCCGATATCCTACCACGAACAACCTTATAGCCTTTAAATGCGCACGAGCCAAAGCACGCTATATCCGCCGTCAGAGTCAAAAGGAATCGTGGATCCGTTTTACATCATCTATTAACCAGTCTACCAACTCTAAGGTAGTCTGGGATAAAATCCGGAAAATGAAGGGAAAATATACATCCCACCCTTCTTCAATCCTAGATTATAATGGATGCACTATTGCAGATCCAACTGCAATAGCCAATTCTCTTGGGGAAACATTCTCTAACATCTCTGCAACATCATCGTATTCCCCAGAGTTTCTGGTCCTGAAAAATCAAATCGAAAAACAGGCACTTCATTTTAAGGCTAAGAGCCTTTATCCCTACAATGAGGCATTTACTATACATGAACTGAAAAGAGCCCTCACTCTTTCCAAAGCAAGTGCTGTTGGACTAGATGGCATCCATTATGAAATGATTAAGCATCTTTCACCAAAATCTATGGATTATATGCTCCTTCTATATAACAGAATCTTTATAGAAGGGCAGTTTCCGGATTCCTGGTGCAAGTCAACCGTTCTTGCATTTGCTAAACCAGGAAAGGATCCAAAAGTTACTAGAAACTATCGTCCTATTGCTCTGACTAGCTGTCTGTGCAAAATCCTGGAGAGAATGGTTAATTCTCGTTTAATCTGGTATTTAGAAACAAATGACCTTCTCTCCAACATCCAGTGTGGCTTCCGAACGAACTGGTCCACTTTGGACCATCTTATTAGACTGGAAACATCCATCCGGGATGCTTTCCTAAAACGCGAACACTTGGTGTCAGTGTTCTTTGACATGGAGAAAGCGTATGACACAACTTGGAGATTTGGCATCTTAAAAGATTTGCACAGCATAGGCCTTAGAGGGCATCTCCCTGTGTTTATTCAAAAACTTTTTAGCCAATCGATCTTTCCAAGTTCGTGTGTGATCCTCACTCTCTCGTTCCTTCAGCCAAGAGGACGGAGTACCACAAGGATCAGTATTAAGTGTCACGCTTTTCGCCATCAAAATAAATTCCATCACAGAACAACTTCCTCCAACTGTAAACAGTGCCCTCTATGTTGATGACTTTAGCATTTTTTTGTCAGTCATGCAACATGAGGGTTATTGAAAGACAACTGCAGAAAGCCATTGATCGACTCAATTCCTGGGCACTTGCTAATGGCTCCAGGTTCTCGCCGGAGAAGACCGTTTGCGTACACTTTTGTCGCAAGCGTAATCTTCATCCTGAACCTGAATTAATGCTCGGACAAAATGCTATTCCAGTAGTGTCAAGCACAAAATTCTTGGGACTTGTGTTTGACAAAAAGTTGACATTTCTTGAACATATTCGTCAACTTCGTACAAAGTGCACGAAGGGACTAAATATTCTTTGCTCTCTCTCCTCTACACGTTGGGGAGCAGATAGGTGCACCCTACTACGTATATATCGTGCACTTGTACAATCCAAATTAGACTACGGGGCCCAGGTATACTCCTCAGCTAGAGACAGTGTCCTTCGATGGTTGGATCCCGTCCACCATCAGGCTATCCGTATCGCTACTGGAGCATTTCGAACATCTCCTGTCCAGAGCTTATACGTCGAAGCAAACGAACCACCGTTATCCCTTCGACGTAAGCAGTTGTCTTTCAGCTATGGTTTAAAGCTGAAATCCCTGCCAGACCATCCTTTGTGGACATCTGTCTTTGAGCCACGTTGGGAAAACTTGTACAATACCCGCCAGACTGCCAACCGACCTTTTGGTATTCGTGTCCAAGAGCTACTAAGAGAGTTTAACATCATGGTAGACAAGGTTGCACAAACACCAAAAGAGACTCTTCCACCCTGGCATGCTCATACCCCATTGTGCGACTTCTCCCTTAAGAAATGGGTAAAATCTGAGACCTCGTCATCTGTCTACCATCAGCTCTTTTCATCACACCGAGCTGAGTATTCCGACTTCCTGCCCGTCTACACAGACGGCTCGAAGTCTGAATCGTGCGTAGGATCTGCTGCTGTCTTTCGGGACACTATAATATCTCAGCAGATTCTTCCTGAATCCAGCATATACACTGCAGAGCTGCATTCTATAGAGTTAGCCTTGGATCACATTCGAACTTCTCAATGCCAAAGGACAATAATATATTCTGATTCTTTGAGTGTATTACAGGCTTTATTATCTTTGAGACACAACTGTCATCCAGTTCTCTCTCGGGTTCAGCAGAAGATATATTCTCTTCATAAATACAAATTTGATATCCGCTTCTGCTGGATTCCTAGCCACATTGGGATAAAGGGAAATGATTTGGCTGACACTGCAGCCAAATCTGCAGCTCCCACTAACAATCGTTGCCTGTCAGTCCCCTATACAGATTACAGGCAAATAATACACCAAAAGATATATTCCCAATGGCAAGAACTATGGCATAGAGAGAGAACAAATAAATTATACCAAATAAAGCCTCTAATACAAACATGGCAGTCCAGTCTGCGCAGGAATCGGAGCGAGGAAGTTGTTCTTGCCCGACTCTGCATAGGACACAGTCATCTGACACATTCGTTTCTGCTGAGGGCAGATGATCCTCCTATGTACGAGCAATGCGACACCATTTTATCCGTTAAACATATTTTATGTGACTGTTCCAGTTTTAGTAATGCTCGTTTTATCGCTTTTAACCATCTGACTGAGCCTTATACACTCAGTCAGATTTTATCCGACAATGACCATGTGTCTGCTATTTTTAGTTTCCTGAAATCAGTAAACCTTTTTAAACATATTTAAAAAAAATCTTATTATTTTAAGAATTATTATTTTTACCTTGTTTACTGATATTTGTCTTTTACAGTTTATACGTGGCTTTTATACCCTGACTTAGTGACCTAATTCGTTAGGTCACTGAAAGATTTTTACCATTTTTATGACAAGGTTTTGGCACATTATAGCCTTAGTTGCTGATGTGCCAATAAAACTAAACCACCACCACCTTTTAACGCAGTAAATCTGATTCAGAACGTCATAAGTTTAATTTCGCAACTAGATTTTCACTTCCGTATAACCAGCTGTTTACTCTATCTGAACTGAGAGAATCTTTGAGCAAATCTCCAAACAGCGCAGCAGGACCAGACGGCATTCACTATAGTATGCTGAAGCATCTGTGTGAAGCCGCTCTCGGCATACTATTACTCTTTTATAATCGGATCTTCTCAGAAAATACATATCCTCTGTCGTGGCATCATTCCTATATTTGTGCTATTCCAAAACCAGGCAAAGATCCTTCTCTAGTTGAGAATTACAGACCAATATCATTGACAAGCTGTTAGGGAAAAATCTTTGAAAGGATGGTAGTACATAAGAGGCTCACCTGGATTCTAGACTCTGAAAATCTCCTTTCTGATCACCAATATGGCTTCCGTAAAAACAGGTCCACCCTAGATATACTTGTAAAAATTGAATCCAACATTCGTAATGCCTTCGTCA
Source organism: Mastigoproctus giganteus (assembly GCF_048544385.1). Classification (NCBI taxonomy): domain Eukaryota; kingdom Metazoa; phylum Arthropoda; class Arachnida; order Uropygi; family Thelyphonidae; genus Mastigoproctus; species Mastigoproctus giganteus. Next base: position 155,685,031 of record NC_143587.1, on the reverse strand, counting down.
GAAGGCAACATCTAGTGATGGTCAACCTGGATATTCATAAAGCATTTGACACCACATAGCGTCATGGTATTATTAAAGATATGCATCAGTTGTGGCTGAGATGACATCTCCCTTTAATAATTCAGAACTTTTTAAAATTGTGTACATTTCAGATCCGATATAAAAACATGCTGTCAACATCTCACATTCAAGAAGAGGGTGACCCACAAGGTTCCATAATGAGTCCAACCCTATTTGCAATTAGGATCAACAATATTTTGGAAGAACTTCCAAAAACGATATAAGTTTTTTCCCATTGTTCTTCCAACTCATGTATTAATGATCTTGGTAAAACACCTCCCACCATTCCCAACACGCTCCATTCAATGCCTCATGTGGTCTTCCGTCAAAAGGATGTCAGAAGGATTTTGACGAATCTTGATGCTAAGAAAGCTCCAGGTCCCGATGGTATTTCTCCACTTGTTCTCAAAACCTGTGCTCCTGAACTTACTCCTATTCTTTGCCGCTTTTTTCACTTTCTTATTCCAAAGGTGTTTTTCCTTTTGCTTGGAAATTTGCTCATATCCAGCCAGTTCCTAAAAAGGGTGACAAATCCCTCCCATCCAGTTATCATCCTATTGCAATTACTTCTACTCTTTCTAAAGTAATGGAGAAATCAATTAACCGCCAACTCTTAAACTACCTAGAAACCTTCCGTCTGATCAACGATCACCAGTATGGATTCCGTCAGTGTCGATCCACTGGAGATATTCTGGCTTATGTTACCCATTTATGGACTAATTCAATGGAAAGGTTCGGTGAAACACAAGTAGTTGCTCTGGACATCTCAAAGGCTTTCGATCGTGTTTGTCATAAAGGTCTTCTAAACAAGCTTCCATCTTATGGTTTGCCAACTGTTTTTAGTAATTGGTTATCCAGTTTTCTCTCTGATCGCTCACTGAGGGTGATGGTAGATGGCTCTGTCTTCTGACTTCTCCACTAATGCCGGTGTCCCCCAAGGTTCAGTTCTTTCCCCCCACTCTTTTCCTCTTGTATTTTAACGACTTTCTTCCATTGACTGAAAATCCTATCCATAATTTTGCCGATGATAGCACATTGCATTCCACTTTCCATTTTGAGAAACCTTGTCCTGCTCAATCTGCTTTAATTTCTCAAAAATCTGCTACCAATTCCTTAAACGCCGATCTTCAGGTAATTCTCCAGTGGGGCAAAGACAACTTAGTTGATTTCAACCCTTCTAAAACTCAGTCTTGTCTTATATCTCCAAAAAGGATTCTTCTGCTCCTATGCTTATCTTTAGTGACACTCCGATTTCTATGCAAAATGATATATCTCTTTTGGGGATTACCCTGACTTCTAATCTCTCTTAACACAAGCACATTACAAATATTGCTTCCTCTGCATCTAAAAAACTTGGTTTTCTCTTTTGCTCTCGGCGTTACTTTTCTTCCAAACAGCTGCTCACTCTGTATAAATTGCAAATCTGCTTTGCCATGGAATATTGTTCCCACATCTGGGGTGGTGCCCCCAAAACCTCTCTCAGGCTTCTCGATTCCATTCAGAAGAGGGCAGTTAGGTTAATTAATGATTCATCTCTAACAGAGTCTCTCCACTCGTTCTCTCATAGACGTACTGTTTCTGCTGCATGCCTCTTCTACAGATGCTTCCATGGGCACTGTTCTTCTGAATTGGCTTCTATAATTCCCGCTCTCTCTTTCAAAACAGTCCAAACACGTGCCGCCACCAGCCAACATCCAACTTCAAACTCACAGAACCAACTTTTCATCTTCCTCGTTTATTCATTCAACTGCCGTTTTCTGGAACAACCTTCCTTCGTACGTATTTCCTGAAAATTACAAATTACAGTCTACAGAAGTTCAAGTCCAATATCAACAAATATCTTCTTTCGTCCTCTCAACCTCCAATCCAAGCACGGTACTATGTACTATAGATTCTAATACCTCTCGTGTTTGAGGTTTACATAAAAAAAAAAAAAAAAAAAAAGTATACATGTATGCTGACGATCTCACCATATCCTGCCAATCGCAAAGCATGAATACTATCGAAAGACAGCTACAAATTGCTTTGATGAGAATTCAATCCTGGACCTTACGAAATGGATATTATCTCGCTGAACAGAAAACCACTACCACTCCTTTCTGCCAACTTCGGTCACTTCATCCTGATCCAGAGCTAAAGATAAATAACGTGCCAGTTCCTCTTGCTCACACTGTCCGTTTCCTTGGCCTGATACTAGACAGGAAACTGAACTTTCAAGCACATGTTGTCTATCTTCAAACCATCTGCTTGAAGAAATTAAACATCGTCCGGTGTGTGTTTCATCCATGTCATGGGGCGCTGATCGTCATAACCTCATCCATCTTTATCGAGCTCTCATCAGGTCTCACTTGGACTATGGCTCTCCAGTATATGATTCAGCGAGGAAAAGTACTTTAGAACAACTAAACACCATCCAGCACTGTGCTTTGAGAGTCGCTCTAGGCGCATTCAGAACTTCCCCGGTGTCCGGGGAAGTTCTGAAGCTCATGAACCTCTCTTAAATCTTCTCAGAAAAACATTACTTCTGATGTATGCTGCAAAAATCCGTAGTCTGCCCTCTCATCCTTGTTGGAGATGTCTCTACAATACTGAATGAGAGTCATTTTACACCAGTAAACCTAATGAAAACTGACCTGCTCCACTTAGATTTAAGGAACTGACTCAATCATGGAATATAGAAATCAGCAATATATTTCAGGATAAAACCCCACCAGATCCATCCTCGAAAAATATCTGTGCAATATATGATGACTACTTTCAACAGTGAGGAAAGAACACGCTGTCTCCTTCCAATATCGCACAGTTACATGCAACTTACACTCTTTCTAATTCAAACGCATGTGAAATCTATACAGATGGATCAAAAACCGAGACCCAAGTTGGTGCTTCTGCAATCTTCCCGTCATTTAGCACTTCTGTCTCATTGCCAATAGAAGGCAGTATCTTCACTGCTGAGCTCTATGCTATAAACTTAGCTCTGGGTCACATTATTGAACATCTAATTCCGTCTGCTTTAATGTACACTGACTCACTCAGTGCTGTCTCTGCCATAAATACTAATACCAACTCCTCTCACCCTGTAAGAAATTGAACCAAACTGTGGCATTCTGCTGGATCCTAGGACATTCTGGAATAGCTGGCAATGAAAGAACAGATCATGCAGCCAAACAACCAGAAACCACTATTTCGCAGACTTTTCAATTTCCATATACAGATTACAAACACATCCGTAAAGCATGTTATAACAGCTGGTCATTAATTTGGAAAGGTTATCCAGGAAATAAATTCTACCAAATAAAACTGGAACCAAAGCTGTGGCTCTCCAGCTTCCGAAAAAGCAGGCGAGATGAAATAATTTTAGAAAGGCTAAGGATTGGGCATACTCACCTCACTCACCTGTATCTATTAACTAATGACAGTGCTCCCCAATGTACATCATGTCAACTACAACTGACCATTTGCTATTTGTTAGTGGACTGTCCCCACTTTCAAAATATCTGCTTAAACACCTTTAAATCAATAGCTAATACACAGTCATCAATAAATTTATTACAGATTCTGGGAGATGATTTTAATGAAAAAGAACTATTTACTTTCCTAAATCGTATAGGAATATATCATAAAATATAGTTATCACAATTAAGCTAATATTTCATATTCACCATTAGAAAGACACTATGGCCCTAGCAGCCTATGTGTCGTTAAACTCAACAACAACAGCAATCTCCTCACATTCTTGGGGTGCTGACTGATGTACCCTTTTGCACCTCTATCATGCACTTGTACGATCTAAGTTAGATTAGGGGTGGTATACGCATCCTCTAGACTCAGCGTACTCTGATGTTCGGATCCCATACACCATCAGGTGATCTGTATTGCCACTGGAGCATTTCGAACTTCTCCTGTCCATAGCCTATATGTCGAAGTGAATCAGCCCTCGTTATTGCTTCGCAGGAAACAGTTGTCTCTACAGTGTGCTTTGAAACTGCAATCCCTGCCAGATCATTCGACGTGGACACCCGTTTTTGAGCCACGTTGGGAAAATCTGTAAAACATTCTCCAGACTGCCAATGAACCATTCGGTATTCGTATCCAAAGGCTACTCAATGATTTGAATTTCACATTAGACAATGTTGCCCCATCACCAGAGCAACCTTCTCCACCCTGGAATGCTCGTGTCCCAAACTGCAACTTCTCCCTTAACAATTGGAGAAAGGACAGTACACCATCTACCTGCAGCTCTTTTTAGCACAGCGCTAGGAACATGCTGACTTCTTGCCCGTCTACACAGATGGCTCGAAATGTCAGAAATGTCTGTCGGATCTGCAACTGTTTTCCCAGACACCATAGTATCTGAGCAGATCTCCAACGAATGCAGTGTGTTCACTGCAGAGCTGCACGCGGTTGAGCTAGCCTTAGATCGTATACAAACCACCAACCACAAAAAATATATTATACACACCGATTCTCTGAGTTCATTGCAGGCTTTATCATCAATGAGGTTCAACCCTATCCTGTCCTGACCCAGATACAGCGGAAGCTGCACTTCCTTGCATAATCTGAATTTGATGTTCGTTTCTGCTGGATCCCAGGCCACATTGGGATCTCAGGAAATGATATGGCAGACTTTGCAGCCAAATCAGTGAACCTCTTTAACTCGCGCCTGTTAGTCCCCTATACAGACTACAGGCAAGTAATTCGAAAGAAACTGGTATCCCAATGGCAACACTCATGGCATGGACAGGCTGCAAACAAGTTATATGAGATTAAGCCTGTAATTGAACATTGTGCAGTCTAGTGTGCACAGGAACCGAAAAGAGGAAGTTGTTCTATCTCGGCTCCGCATAGGACATTGTCACTTGACACATTGCTATCTGCTGAGGGCAGACGACCGTCCTATGTGTAGAAATTGTGACACCATTTTAACAGTGCGTCATATTTTAATTGAATGTCTGCCTTTTTTTTTTTATAATGACCGTCGTTTATGTTTTAGCCATCTTTCCGAGCCTTATACACTCAGACAGATTTTATCGGACAATGACAACGTGTCAGCTATTTTAAGTTTTTACAATTTATTAATCTAAATAACTCTACTAGAATGTTTTTATCGTTTTATGCTTTATGAATGTTTTATATTGTATACTCTTTTACAATAATATACAAACAATTGTAATATTATAGTTTTATATTTTACATCTTTTTGACTTGGCACATTATAGCCTTAGATGCTAATGCGCCATAAAATCGTAAAACAAAACAAAAAAAACATCTAACAAACATCCACTACAACAGCAAATTCAATATAGAATATCAAAACTCCTTGAACAACATCGTAACATTAGATTTTGCTGGATCCCAAGTCATGTCGGAATACATTGTAATGAGCAAGCAGACAGAGCTGCCAAAGAAGCCAACAACAATATTTCTATATCAGAATATATCCCTTTTGCAGACTACAAGCACGTTATTGATCACAGTGGGATACATCACTGGCAAGTACTTACCACTAACAAATTGCATTACTCCAACCATGGAAATCCAGCATTCAGAAAAGTAGACGCGATGAAGTGATACTTGCTAGGTTAAGGATAGGACATACGCATTTCAGTCACTCTTATCTTGTGTAAGGAGAGGATCTCCCTTCCCCCATGCCCTATCTGTCACACACAACAAACAGTAGAACATGTACTGATTACTTGTCCAGCTTTTGCAGCTGAGCGCCGAAACTCCTTCAAAGAGATAAACAAACATCACTCCCTCACTCTCAAAAATCAGTGGCAAGATTCGTGGCATCGACTGATTACTACAAACAAACTATGTCGAATTAAGCCTGTGATCCATCCTTGGCAGTCCAGCTTACGCAGGGATCGCAAAGAGGAAGTTGTTCTTGCTCGGCTCTGCATAGGACACTGTCATATTACACACTCCTTTTTGCTGAGGGCTGATGACCCTCCTATGTGCGAGTAGTGTGACACCATTTTATCGGTTCAACATTTTTTATGTGACTGTACCAGTTTTAGAAATGCTCGTTTTACCGCTTTTAACAATCTGACTGAGCCGTATACACTCAGTCAGATTTTATCCGACAATGACCATGTGTTTGCTATTTTTAGTTTCCTAAAAACAGTAAACCTTTTTACTCATATTTAAAAAAATCTTATTATTTTAAGATTTACTATTGTTACTTGTTTACAGATATTTGTCTTTTACAGTTTATAATTGTTTTATACCCTGACTTAGTGACCTAATTCATTAGGTCACTGAATGTTTTACTAATTTTTTTGACAATGTTTTGGCGCATTATAGCCTAAGTTGCTGATGCGCCAATAAAACTCAACTAACTAACCAACCAACCAACCAACTCTCAAAACCATACTGGAAGATAGAAAAAATATAGCAGTTGTTTTTCAGTTCCTCAAGAAAAAAAATTACTATAATCAAGTATAAAACCAAATATTATCTCTAAAGCAAGCTATAGTCATTCTCTGTGACTCTTGGAAATTATTAGCAGCAATATGTGAATTAGAACAAAACCGTTATATAAAATCTTACAGGCGCATTTTAGCCGCAGTAGCTCTTGCGCCAAGAATTCTTAAATCAAATCAAATCTGCATAAGAATCGTAAAGAGGAAATTGTTCTATATCGTCTCTGCATAGGACATTGTCACTTTTTGTCCTGTGTAGAAATTGTGATGCCATTTTAACAGTCCGTAATTTTTTAATTGAATATGTGTGCTTTAATAAATGATCATCGTTTGTGTTTTACCCATCTGTCCGAGCCTTATACACTCCAACAGATTTTATTGGAAAATGACATGTCAGATATATTCAACTTTTAACAACGTATTAATGTACACAATTTTTTTATAGAATGTTTTATTGTTTTATGATTTATAACTGCTTTATATTGTATACTCTTTTTACAATAATTATACTAAATAATTATTATATTATACTTTTATATTTTTCCTCTTTGACTCAGCACATTGTAGCCTCGGATGCTGATGTGCCATAAAAGCCTTAAACAAACAACCAATCAATCTTGGTTACTGCAACTAGAAAATTGAACCCAACTGGAGTTATGAATATCAGAAATGCCAAAGAAAACTACTTCACTGTTAGGAAATTAAGCTAGAGATAGTCGAGTTTCAAAGAAAGAAAATCAAAAGGTTTATTTTTTATATTATAGTTTGGAGAGAAGTAAATTACAACAGTAGCAGAATTTGAGAGAATAAAGAGATTTAGCCCAGAAAATCAAAACAAGATTCTGGTTTAGGAAGCCTGACAAGGAATATTGTAGTAGAAATGTGCTTTATTCTTATCTCTAACAGTCATAGTATATTTGTTTGCATAAGCAGTGGTTTAGATAAAGGATAAGAATTTACATTGTAATGAGAAAAAATGTCCTTGTTTATACCCTCCAGAACAACCACTAGATCAAAGGAGTTTACTCCTTTGATCTAGTGGTTGATCAAAGGAAATTAATTACTTTGACAATGGTTACAGTTGTTAACCATATTTAGCAGTCAGCCATGCTTGATCCATGATTCAGTCAAACACATGGGCATTATTTTACTCTCGTGCTTGACCACTCAGCTACATCAGGCTGAGTGGCATGATCCAAGTGTCACCTTTAAGGCAAAAGGAATCATTGCACATGTAATTTTCATAATTGAGCTGGCTGTGATTAAGGTTATGACAGCACGACGAAACAAATGGCCCTCAGTCCCCAGTGGCTTTCACTTCCCCCCTTACGGCAGCGAGAGGATCAGAGTGGAAGCAGAGGGTGCTAAGAATATTTGGGTATGACCAGGCTGCCATGTATGGAAACTGAACTTGGCCTGTTACAATGTAAGATCGCTCATCGGTGAATACAAGATATTAGACCTAGAAAATGTGAATTGGGATATCATCGATTTGGCTGAAACAAGAAGAAGAAATGAATCACTTATAAGTTTATCAAGTGGAAATATGCTGTACACCAATAGAAACAGTGAAAGGATCGAAGGTGGAGTTGGGTTTCTGGTCCATAAAGATATAAAAAACAACATTTTGGAATTCAAAAGTACATCACCAAGGGCGTCGAGACTATTACTCAAGATTTCTAAGAGGTACAAGCTAAAGGTTATAATGATTTATGCACCAACATCGAGCCATGATGATGAAGATGTTGAAGAAATGTACACCGAAATTGAGAGTCTTCTAGATGAGCAGAAAACCCCTACACTATTATTATGGGGGACTTCAATGCTAAGGTTGAAAAAAGACAAAACAGCGCAGAAAGGGGAACTATAGGAAATTTTGGAATTGGTGAAAGACTTGTGGAATTGTCAAAATCTCAAGGATTGTCAGTAATGAACACTTTTTTCAAGAAAAGGGTGAACAGAAAGTGGACATGGAAGAGTCCAAATCCATTAACAACTAATGAAATCGACTTCATCCTCACTAACAGAAGATATATTGTGAATGATGTTACCGTCCTGAATAAGGGAAATGTTGGAAGTGATCACAGAATGGTAAGATGCACACTTGATATAGATGTAGGAAAGGAAAGGGAAAAACTGACTCGAGTAAATAATGCAAAGGTCTTTGAGATAACAGAAGAGGAGAAAGAGCAGTATGTACTGGAACTTAAGAACAAGTTTTAGCTTCTGCAGACTACTCAGGACCAAGATATCGACGATGAATATTACAACTTTCTGAAGGTGATAAAGCCCAAGAAACCTATACGGAAAAAGAAATCCAAAGAAGAAAAAATTAGTCAAGAAACACTTGTTATGATGAACCGAAGGCGACAAATGAAGAGCAAGATAAACACTGACAAGGAGAAAATTGAGTATACTGAGTTATGCAAAGCCATTAGAAAGAGGCTCAGTGAGGACATAAGAAGATTTAACACAAGAAAAGTAGAACAAGCATTAAGGGAAAACAAAGGACTTAAATCAGCAGCCATGAGCAGTAATACAGAAAGAAAAATGATACTGAAACTGAAGAATAGGGATGGTGTACTTAAAAATAGCAGAGAAGGCATAATTCAAATAGCAGAAGACTACTATAGAGAATTATACAAGGAGCGAGGGAATGATGCCAGCAGTGGGGAAGATGGATCGCAAATTAGCAACACATACGACATACCCGATATTCTTCCTGATGAGGTAGAACAGGCGTTGAAGAAAATGAAGAATCAGAAAGCCCTGGCGAAATATGAAGTTACTGTAGAGTTGTTAAAATTGGGAGGAAGAGACATAACACAAAAACTGGCAAGACTCTTCACAAAATGCATTAGAAAAGGTGTGACGCCTAAGCAGTGGAATAATGCAATCATAGTTTTGCTGCATAAGAAAGGAGATAAATCAGAAATTGGAAATTATAGACCAATTAGCTTGTTATCCCACATCTACAAGTTGTACACAAGGTCATTACTAACAGATTAGAAAGAATACTTGATGAGAATCAACCGAAAGAGCAAGCTGGCTTTAGGACAAGATTCTCAACTATGGATTACCTTCACGTAATATCACAGCTGATGGAGAAAGCAAACGAATATAAAACACCATTATGCCTGGCATTTGTGGATTATGAAAAGGCATTTGACTCCATACAGCATAAGGCAATGTTTTGGGCACTGGAAAGACAAGGCATAGAAACCCCATATATTATGATTTTGAAGAAAATATATGAGAACGCTACCTCCTTTATTAGACTAGACAAAGACAGTAGCAAATTTAAAATCGAGAAAGGAGTTCGACAAGGAGACACAATATCTCCAAAGCTGTTTACTGCTGCCCTTGAGGAAGCTTTCAGAAGATTAGACTGGTCGCAGAAAGGAGTCAATGTAAATGGAGAGTACCTGGTCATAAGCCCTGATCCCGAAGAATTAGAGGAAAATCTTAATCAGTTATGCACAGTTAGTAAGGATTTTGGACTAAAGATGAATATGGCTAAAACAAAAGTAATGATGAACAAGTATGCCACAGACTGTTAGATAAGAAGAGAAACACATGGATTAGGCAGCAAACTCAAGTAAAGGACATTTTATCAAAACTAAAGAACTAAAATGGTCTTGGGCAGGACACATAGCTCAAAGACATGATGACAGATGGACTAAGAAAATAACAGAATGGTACCCAAAAGGAGCTAGAAGAAAACCTGGAAGACAACGGCGGAAATGGATAGATGAAATTCATAAGTTTGTGGGTAGTAAATGGATGGCCATTGCACAAAACAGAAGGAATTAGAAAGTTGCTGGAGAGGCCTTCATCCTGCAGTGGATTGAAAATGGGTGATGATGATGTGATTGAGGAAACTAGTAGTTGAGATTCTATCAGTAGTAGTAAGTGAGACTTGGAGATGGAGATTATAGATAGAATGGATATCATTGAGATTAAGAAGGCCAGATATATTTGTGAAATAACTTGGGAAATTTTGTTTTTGTTTACTGACGCATTTGTTACTATTCAGGCTAAAATAATATATACGAGGATGAGTTTTTATGAAGTGACAAGGTTATCAGATATGCTGTCACATGACAAGGTATACCTATCTCCTTTATATAATACTCTCAGTAGTTAGGTTAGATTAAGTAGTTTTAAGGATGCGGTTTGCCATAGCCAAGAATAAGATCTTAAGACTGTGTAATGTTTAGATTAAAAAATGTATCTTGCCAATTTAATGAAAAAATATTCATTTTCAACTGGACTAACTGATATATATATATATATGTTATTTTTTTTGTTTTTTTTTCAGCTGAAGCCACTTTTAATCATGACTCCCCAATGAGAACAAAATCCCGTCTCTCCAAAACTCTTCACGAAGTACTAAATGACAATGGTGCTCTTGCTTATTTCATTCAGTTTATGGAAGCATATAAAGCCAAACATCTAGTTAAATTCTGGTTGGAAGCTGACAGTTTCCATGCTTCGTCTTTAACTAGGTTAAGGGATGACCGTGAAAAAAGATTTTCTCCAGTGGATAAGGATGCTTTAACTAGGATTTTAACTAGTAGCAGCAGTAGTGGCTGTCTGTCAGATAAGTCAGATGATGTCTTCCAACCATCTAGTCGGGGTGATAACTGTGATCCTAATTTGACTAAACGCAGTGCCCACTGTTCTGCTGAAGAAAATGCAGATGGTCAAACTGTAAATATGCCCCACCATCTTTCAGTTCCAGGTCAACTAAGTGAAGAAACCAGTAAAGGCTATGAGCCTGTGTTAGTGAAAAATTCTGAATGTATAAAACAAAGTTATTTAGATTCAAGTAAAAGTGACTGTGATGTAAATGTATCTAAAATTACACTAGAAGTACAAAATTTGGAAAGTGATCCTCATAAACTGATTGCAGATGTAAATAATGTACATAGCTATAGTTCAGATACAATGGAACTTCACAGGAACTGCTTAATTGTAACAGAAAAAGAACCTTCTCATAGGAATAGTCAGACATTACTACCATTATCGAATGATGATATTGTCGAGAAGCTCAAAACAAGTAAGATTTTATTTCTGAATATAAGATATGGAAAATAAGTTTTTGATAAATGTTAGGGCCTGTGTTACAGAGTGCCAAACCCACCTAATAATATGAGACTCTGGGCGAAAGTAACAATTTGAACATGCAAGAAGACGGTGCTTTGCTCTGTTGAAAGATGCCATTCTTTTTGTGGAAGAATAGGAATATCAAAAGTTATGCTCAATCCACAGCCATATTCTGATATTCTGCATATTACACTTATAATCAGAGGCTCCTAAAATAAATTCCTCATACCATGATTTGTTCTATATGCTTGTACTGTGAAACAGATCCATTGCCTCATGTTTTTTCCTTGTGTGGTGTCTTCTGACAGTATGATGATGATGCAGATTTCAGTCCAGTACACCTTTTTCTAGTTATTAACTGTTCATGTCACTGTCTAAGCAAAGAAGGTAAGCAGCAGCCATTTATCAATCCATTGCAGGATGGAAACCTCCTCAAACAATTGATGTTGATGTAAATGGACCATAATCTGCCATGCTGGTCCAATGTGGGTTGGCAGATTGACCGTATTTAGGCTTGAACTCTGGTCTACTCAAAGAATCTACTACACTGACAACTTGGCTACGGAGGCCGTTATCACCATGTATGTTACAGTTAGCAGGGACGTTGAGTTCGGCATTCTGCTGCAATAACCCATAACAGCAGACAGTGTCCATTAGTAGAAGAAATATCAAGAGATGTGCTAGGATTTCCATTGTTATATTTGTAGGTGTCTCCACTTGTTCTTCGCTATTGACTTGCTAAACATTGCTCTTCTCTCACCCAGTACCTTCATTTTCCATCATATTATTTTGGTGGCCAATTGTCTTTACCTTGATTTGGCACTCTGTAGCCTCACAACCAATCTGGAACAGCCCACTATACTTTAACTTTGAAAATTATTACATTATTAGTATTAGTAGAGGCATATGATGCAAGAAAGAAAGCTTATATAGCATCAGCCAAAAAAAAAAAAAAAAAATTCCCATTTCAACCTTCCATTAACTCAAATTGTTTGTCAACTTCTACAACGACAGGTGGATGTTTGTTCCAGCAATTAACCACCTGCTGGCTAAAGGCAAATTTCTGCACATCTATTCCGCAATTTGAATTTATATCCCCTTGGGCTACTAATCTGAGCAAGAGAAAGAATTCCATCAGCATTGAGCTTGTTCAAACCATTCAAGGCCTTATACACCTCAATCAGATCACCTCACATGTGTGCCTGGTCTCCATACACTGCAATTTGCAGAACTTTAAATCTTCCTTTGTAAGAGTTCCACTTTGTTCCATTCACAAATCTCGTTGCCCTTTGTTCCATTCACAAATCTCCAGACCTGTATACAGTACTCAAGGTATGGCTTGACCATTGCCTTATACTGGGGGATAATCACATTCTTATCCCTGCTAGAAAAATTCCTGCATATCATTAACAAGACACCGTGAACCACTCTTACAGACTGTCTGCACTGCTCAGAAAATTTCATATCTGAATGCACAATTACCCCCAGATCTTTTTCATTCTCTACTATCCTGAGTGTAGTACCACACAGTTGATATGCTACTCTGGGGTTACTGCTCCCTATATGTAGTACTTTACATTTAGCATTAGTAGAGGCATTTGATGCAAGAAAGTAAGCTTATGCAGCATCAGCCAAAAAAAAAAAAAAAACCACTTCCACTTCACCCCTCTGTTCGTTCAAAATACCTGTCCAGCTGAGCCTTAAACTTATTTAGGCTATCAACGTCCACGAAAAGGGATGGAAGTCTGTTCCACCCGCTGGCTAAAGGCAAATTTCCGCACGTCTATCCTACATCTGTCTTTCCTCTTTCCTCAATTTGAATTATTGCCCTCTCAGGTGATTATTCTGAGCAAGAGGAAGAATCCCATCAGCACATTGAGCATGCTCAAACCATTCAAGGCTTTATACACCTCTATCAGATCACCTCGCTGGTGCCTAGTCTCCAGACACTGTAATTTGCAAAACTTAAGCCTTTCTTCATAAGAGAACCCCTTTGTTCCATTCACTAATCTTGTTGCCCTTCTCTGTACTCGTTCCAGCAGCTCTACATCCTTCTTGAAATGAGGCCTCCAGGCCTGTATACAGTACTCTAGGTGTGGCCTGACCATTGCCTTATACAAGGGAATAATCACCTCCTTATCCCTGCTAGAAAAATTCCTATATATCATTGACAATACACCATGAGCTACTCTTGCGCCCGTCTGCACTGCTCAGAGAACTTCATATCTGCCTGCACAACCACCCCCAGGTCCCTTTCATTCTCTACCACTGCACAATGATACGTTGTCAATGTTTGTGAATGTCAAAAATATGGACATTCACAAACAACATGCAGAGGAACAGCAATATGTGCCAGATGTGGTTCCCGAGAACACACCAATCAAGAATGCACAGCCGAGCACCCTAAATGCCCAAACTGTAGTGAAAGCCATACTGCCTACTCTCAAGAATGTGAAAGATGGAAACAGGAAAGGAAAATCCGAAAATACAAAGCAGAACACAAAGTTACATACCAGGAAGCCAGAAAGACGATACAACCAGCCAACACAAGGAAACCTATCTACGCACAGACAGCTCAAGTAGTACAAATAACCCAGAACCAACAAGCAACAGGATCACAAACCAAAGTCACAATCGCACCAAATGAATCATTGTCAGATTGGGCACGCAAATGGCTCATGCCCCCAAAACAGCAGAAACGAGAACAGGTGGCAAACACCCCTATCTCAGTTCCACCAACAGTAATTTCACCGCTGCAGGGAAAAACCAAAGAAGATAGCTCCATAATAATGCACCATGCTGCTGAACAAATGGACACAGCAGGAAAAACACAAGAAGAACCCATTCTAGAAATATTTGCCGAGGTAGATATGGACACTGGAAAGCCATATTTCCCTAAAAAAGACAAACCACATACAGAAAATTTTAAAACAGTAACGAGAAAACAACCAGAAAACTCATCTAAAACAAAACAATGAGTGGTATTTTTATTCAATGGAATTGCCGAGGTTTCCGTAAGAATGTTGATGATGTTCGTGATTTAATTTCTCAATATCACCCGATATGTTTCTGCTTACAATGAACGTATCTAAAACCTGATGATACAATTTTAATTGAGAACTACACTATACATAGGCGAGACCGAATAAATAATTCTATAGCCCACAGAGGAGTAGAAGTCCGTGTCAATTCTCACATACCAGACCAAGCAGTCCACCTACAAACCACTCTTGAAGCAGTACGTATAGCAACAAGTACTTTAATAACAATAGTATCAATATATTTACCCCCGAACCAAGAAATAAATTATGAAGACTTAGAAGAACTAATAGATCAACTACCCCCTCCCTACTGTATAATGGGGGATCTAAATGGACATCACCCTTTATGGGGAAATACTGATTTTAATAAAAGAGGACATTAAATAGAAAAAGTAATAGATGCCAAAAGTCTAATCCTCCTGAATAGTGGAAAACACACGTATTTCCACCTTCCAGCAGTAACCAGCTCAGCGATAGACCTTACTTTATATTCTCCAGCATTATATCCTGTTTTAGAATGGACAGTTCATGAAGAACCATTACACAGTGACCACTACCCCATTATTGTCACTTTAACAAAAGACACCCTATGTCAATCCAGACGAAAACCCAAATGGAAATTTCACAAAGCAGACTGGGAAAAATTCAAAAGTTTAGCAGCAATCGAACAACAGAGAATCTGACAACTAACCATTGACCAAGCAGTACAATATGTAACCAATCAAATTAGCCAAGCAGCAAAACAATCAATACCAAAAACGGCTACCAAACTTCCTCTATTCCCAAAGCCTTGGTGGAATGAGGAATGTACCCAAGCAAAACGAGATAGAAACAGATCATGGAATATTTTTTGCAAAAGTCCTACCACAGACAATCTAATACATTTTAAAAAAATGAGAGCAAAAGAGCATGATATGTCAGACAGGCATACAAGAAAGCCTCCTAGATACGTTTCGCCTCGACCATAAATAGAACTGCAAATACTAAAACAGTTTGGGATAAAATAAGAAAAATGAACAATAGATACCAAAATTTAGTACATCCAATTATCAATTGCCAAGGACAAGACATCACTGATCCAAAAGAAATAGAAAATGCTTTAGGTGAAACATTCGCCAAAATATCTGCCACATCCTATTCACTGGAATTCCAGAAATGTAAAAATCAAGAAAAATACAACTTAAAATTCTCCACAAAATATGTAGAACAATATATCCACTAACCATAACAGAATTCCATAAGGTACTGTCACAAACAAAACAAAGTGCAGAAGGTCCAGATGGCATCAATTATATAATGATAAAGAAACTCAGTGAAGAATGTTTACAATCAATACTTCTTTTATACAACAGAATTTATATGGAACAAGAGTTTCCTAACGTGGCAGTATGCAATTGTCCTCGCTTTCCCAAAACCTGGCAAAGATCCTACTAATCTAAACAGCTACCGTCCAGTAGCACTCACCAGCTGCCTAGGAAAGTTAATGGAAAAGATTATAAATTAGACTCGTGTGGTACCTAGAAAACCATAACCTTTTGTGCCCAGTGCAGTGTGACTTCAGGAAACATAGATCAACCTTGGACCTCTTGATTAAAAGAGAAAACAACAGGCCCCGGGTGCCAAGCGATTGACTGGGCGATTTCTATTTGTGCTTTCACTGCGAATTTTTGATAGGTGAATTCTGCATTCTCTTTTATGTTCCTCTCATTGAGAAATCCTTTTATTTAGTAGTTCTTTTGTCAAAAGTACTGGTAGAGAGCAAGGAAGGAAAGTAACCTTTCTTTATTTTTCATATTTAATAGACTAAATCCTACTAATTTCGCTTGGTCATTCCAGGCACTGCTCTTGCCTCCCCATGGTGGAGCCGGTAACCTTGGCAGAAAAGTTAATCTGCCAGGGGCTAAAAGGAGCCAAGATGGAACAAAATATGTTTCCTTCTTTAGAACCGACAAGCAGTCGGCTAGACACAGAACATGACTCTTCACAAGCAAAGAGGTTAAAAACCATTTCCTCTGCAACCGAGTTTCCTGCATTTTTAATAATGCATTCATTATCAGAACAGCCTCTTAGTAAGCTATCCCCCTTTCTAATCCAAAAACACTTGGAAAGTATTGCAGGGTCTCCCAAGATGGTTAAGAGATTGCAATCAGGGGACTTACTAATAGAAACTGTCAACTGCAGGCATTCTGAAAAATTCTTGAAAATGACAAACTTTGCTAAAATTCCAGTAAAGGTAACTCCCCATGCAACCCTAAATACATCTAAGGGTGTTATATCTAGTTGGGACCTTTTGAATGTGACAGAAGAAGAAATTAAAGAAGAGCTAAATGAACAAAATGTAATTGCTGTCAAAAGAATTATGACTAAAAGGGACAATATACTCACACCCACCAGAAATATCATTCTCACCTTTAGCAGTCCAAATCTACCCTCATCAGTAAAAGCAGGATATCTAAATTGTCGTATTTGTCCTTATATTCCTAATCCGTTGAGATGCTATAAATGCCAAAAGTATGGCCATTCTCAGATGGCATGCAAAGGGAATCCAGCTTGTCCCAACTGTGGATCTTCTGATCACAGTCAAAATGACTGTTCGGCAAAAGAAATGACTTGTCCTAATTGCAAGGGTAACCATCCTGCTTACTCTAAAACATGTGAGAAGTGGAAAATGGAGAAAAAAATTGTAAAATATAAAGTTGAAAACAAAGTTAGTTATCAGGAAGCAAGAAAATTAATTGCACCCAGTATACCTAACCGTACATATGCCAGTATTGCAAAAAAATATCAAACAATAGCTACACAAACTGATGTTACTGTTCCATCCAACATATCAATCTCCGACTGGGCTTGAGCTGTCCTTTCTCAGCAGCAGTCCAATATTCTGAAGCACTCAGACCAAGCAAGTAATATGCCTCTTACGATTCCAGCAAAATCTCCTCATACGCCAGTGATTGCTACTACTCCAAATAATGCTAGTTTAACTTCAAAACAGATTATTCAGGACACATCGATGGATCAAGAGTACTCATCCAAACAGGAAGATCCGATTCTTGAAATATTTGCAGAAGAAGAAGAAGAAGAAGATATGGACACAGGTCGCCCCACCTTTCCAAAAAGAAATAAACCAAAGCCAGAACGCCACAAGACAGCCGCGTCAGGTACAGCTTCTTTTAAACTCAAATAATGCCTTATATTTTACAGTGGAATTGTAGACGCTTTCGAGGCAACATCGACTACATTCAGTACTTAATTAGACGCTACTCTCCAGTGGGTTTCTGTCTGCAGGAAACCTATTTAACTGCTCAAATTTCTGTTTCTATAAAAAACTACACAATCTATCGAAGAGATCGGAATACATCCGATTCTGCTCGTGGTGGTGTAGCTATTTTGATTAACTCAAAGATCCCTTCTAGCCAAATAATTCTTCAAACCCAAATTGAAGCCGTTGCTGTGCATCTGATTACTCAGATTGCGTTTACGCTAGTCTCAATCTATCTCCCACCAAGCAATACCTACTCTTATAAAGATATCGAAGAACTTCTAATACAGCTAACCTCCCCAATCTGCTTGCTAGGGGATTTCAGTGGCCACCACCCTTTATGGGGATCCTCTAAATTAGATAGACAGGGCCGACTGATTGAAACTCTACTAGATAAACAGAACCTTACCATTCTTAATAGTGGTACACACACCAACATACAATTACTTACTGGACAGACTTCTGCAATCGACTTCTCCATTTGTTCTCCGATACTGTTTCCAGTCATTCAGTGGTCCGCTATGGATGATCCAATGGGAAGTGACCATTTTCCAATTGTCTGTAACCTGCTCACTACACAATCACCATTAGACCAACCCTGCAGAAAATGGAAATTTTCTAAAGCCAAATGGGCCAAATTTCAATCAGCAATAATTCTGGACAAAGAAACTATTCAGCTACAAAATATAGATAAAGTAACTGATTATATCACATTACGTGTTTTAGTTGCAGTAAAATACTCAATTCCATTATCAAACCCCTCAACCCGACGGCACTTCAACTATTGGTGGAACGAAGAGTGCACAAAAGCAGAGAAGGAAAAAAATAAAGCATTCAATTTATTCCGTCGATTTCCAACGACAGCTAATTTAATTAGCTGCAAGAAGCTAAGGGCAAAAGCGCGGTTCATTCACAGGCAAGCGAAGAAAGATTCTTGGACTAGGTTTGCATGTACTATCAACAGAAATACTGACTCCAGATTAATATGGAAGAAAATTAGACAGCTTTCTGGGAAGTTTCCAAACATTCCTTCCCCAATTCTTTCATACAATGGGCAAGAACTCTCTGGTCATCTAGATATAGTGAATGCCTTCAGTAAAACCTTTGCCGAAGTCTCTGCTGCATCAAATTACACTCCGAAATTCCAAAAAATTAAGACCTCCACCGAACAGAGGTCCATCAACTTTAGAACCTCACTATCACTTCTGTATAATCAGCCTCGTGAATATTGTGAACGTTTACAAGCCATCAGAACATATTGAAACAGTGCAGATGGGCCAGATGGCATATATTATGTCATGCTGCAGCATCTCGATGAGCAAAACTTACAAATGCTGCTAGTCTTCTTTAACCAGATCTTCCTGGAAAATATTTATCCAACCTCTTGGCACCATGCTACAGTTTTGCCCTTTTTGAAACCTGGAAAAGATCCTTCCAATCCTAATAGTTACATGCCAATCTCTCTGTCAAGTTGCCTTGGTAAAATTCTTGAAAAAATGATCCACAGTCGACTCAGCTGGATCATTGAAACTGAACAACTACTGAGTAATTGTCAACATGGCTTTCGCAAAAATAGGTCATCTCTAGATCTGATGATCAAGGCTGAATCTGAAATTCGCAATGCCTTTGTGAAAAACGAACACCTTGTCATGGTCTCCATTGATATAGAAAAGGCATTCGATACTACCTGGTGGTATGGCATTCTCAGTGACCTACATAATCTTGGTCTACGAGGCAATCTGCCTATATTTATTAGGAACTTCCTCCAGAGCCATTCTTTCCAGGTTCGATACCAAAACTCCCCTTCTTCTACATTCTTGCAGGAAGAAGGAGTACCACAGGGGTCGGTTTTGAGTGCAACCCTATTTGCCCTTAGAATTGATTCCATTTCAAAAGAACTTCCAAATACTGTAGAAGCCTATCTTTATGCTGACGATCTATCCATTTCTTGCCATTCTCAGAGCATGAGATCTATTGAACGGCAATTGCAAATGTCCCTCAATAAAATTCAATAATGGGCTGATTTCAATGGATATCAGCTTTCCCATCAGAAAACAGTTGCAATCCACTTTTGCAATCAACGTAAATTACATATAGACCCTGAACTTCGGATATCAAATTCCACCATCCCAATTGACAGTATTAGATTCTTGGGATTAATATTAGACAGCAAGTTAAATTTCTTTGAGCACATTAAAGTAATACGTACTACCTGTCTGAAAAAGCTGAATATGCTAAGAGCTCTATCTGCCCACTCTTGGGGAGCAGATGCACTTATATAGAGCACTGATTAGATCTCGGTTGGATTACGGTGCCCCAGTTTATGATTCTGCCTGAAAGAGTGTATTGCGCTGACTCGATCCTGTACAACACAATGCACTGAGGATTGCTGTTGGTGCTTATAGGACATCACCAACCTATAGTCTATATATTGAAGCCCATGAGCCCCCTCTGTACCTCCGCAGAAAAATGTTACTACTTAAATATGCAGTCAGAATACGAAACTGTTCTCCGCACCCCATCCAACCATATCTCTTTAATCCACCATTTCATAATCTCTATAGAAATAAACCAAATAAAATACGACCAGCAGGCCTACGGCTCCTTGAAATAGCACAAAATTGGAATGTTCCTCTCCAGAGTAGGCAGCACAGAAAGAATTATTCTCACCCATCATGGATTGCATTTCCTCAACCAGCCTACGATAATTATTTTCTCCAATGGGGAAAGAATTGCTTACCGACTCTGAATGTGCAACGACTACATGCTAGCCATATTCAAAACTATTTTGACTTCTTACCGATATATACTGATGGTTCCAAATCTCATTCAACTGTTGGAGCAGCAGCAGTGTTTCCCTCTGCTATCATATCAGCCTCTCTTCCACCTGAGTACAGCAGCTTTTCAGCGGAATTATATGCAATACAATTAGCTCTTGAAAATTTGACTCTTCACCCCTCTGCAGAATATTTAGTGTACACCGACTCTCTCAGCTCAATTAGAGCAATGCAGAATCTCTCTCATAAGGATCACCCTGTATTAAATCAAATCAAGAATTTGCTGTTAAAAATTAAATATTGTCAGCAACAAGTGAACTTTTGCTGGATTCCAGCACATTCAGGCATCAAAGGGAACAGCATACCATGCACAATGGACAGAGCTATGGCATAAACAAACAAATAACAAACTTTTCCAGTTGAAACAGGACCCAAAATTTTGGCACTCATGCATTTAGACATTACAGCGAGAAGAAGTGGTACTCGCATGGATTAGAATAGGACATACCCATCTAACACACCTCCATCTACTCACAGGCGATGATCCCCCCTCAGTGTTCACAGTGCTCTGAACATCTAACCGTCAAACATATTTTGATTGATTGTCCACATTATCAACAACATCGAACTTCAACATTTCATTCTCTGGCAAATCTCTGAGAGCGGATAACATTAAATAATATTATTGGTGAAAATGCAAATATTAATGAACTTTTCTGTTATTTGAAACAAATAGGAATGTATGAATGACTATGATTAGTTTCTGACATGAAATGAGATTGAACTGTCTTCACATTAAATATTTATTTATTTGTATTTTTTGAACATTCCTATGAATAGGCGCAATATAGCCACAGCAGCTTGTGTGCCATTAAACACCCATACCACACACACACACACACACACACACACACACACACACACACACACACACACACACACACAGAAAACAACATACGAAATGCTTTCATTAGAAAACAACATTTAGTCATGATATGCTTCGATATCGAAAAGGCATACGATACAGCCTGTCGCTATGGCATTCTCTGGGACATATAACTTAAAGCTAAGAGAACATCTCCCTGTTTTCATCCAGAACTTTTTACAGCATCGAACTTTCCAAGTACGAATACAAACTACACACTCAAAGGTCTTCCTACAAGGAGTACCACAGGGATCAGTCCTCAGTGCCACCTTGTTTGCAATAAAAATAAACTCTATAACCCAACATATACCATTGTCCATAAATACAGCTCTTTACGTAGATGATTTCAGTATCTCTTTCCAATCCCAAAACATGAGAACAATAGAACGCCAGTTATAAGGTCAGCGACTGGGCTCAAGAAAATGGTTTCATGATCTCCACACAAAAAAACTATAGGCATGCACTTCTGTAGGAAAAGAAACCTTCATTTAGATCCGGAATTAAAACTTAATGGACAGTTAATCCCAATCAAGCCAACCATAAAATTTCTTGGACTTATTCTTGATTAAAAACTAACTTTTTTTGGAACATATAAAACAACTAAGAACAAACTGCCTCAAGAAACTAAACATTTTGAGAGTCTTGTCTGCAGTGACCTGAGGTGCTGATAGAGTTACTCTGTTGTGATTATACAGAGCCCTCATAATATCTCAACTAGACAATGGAGCCCCCGTGTATAACTCAGCCAAACCGAGTGCCCTGAGGTGGCTTGATCCAGTGCACTACGGCGCTTTACGAACAGCTTTTGGAGCATATCGCACCTCACCAGTCCACAGCCTATATGCAGAGGCTCATGAACCACCACTACAACTCACGAGACAAAACTTGCTGTTATACTACACTGCAGAGATAAAATCAATACCTGACCACCTGACACGGACAATCCTACACGAACCAAGTTTGGAAAACTTGTATAGAGCACATCCAAATGCTAACAAACCAGCAGGCATATATTTAAGAGACCTAATCCGGCAACGTAATTTAGATCTCAGTCAGATAGCAATTTCTCCTAAAATTCCATATCCACCTTGGGATACCATTCAAACGATATGTGATCTCCATATGCATAAATGGGACAAGGATTCCCTACCTACACAATTTCCAACAATTACACGCAGCCTACAGAGATCAACATTGGAATTCTACCCTGATATACACATATGGTTCCAAAACAGAAACCAAAGTAGGAATAGCCACCAAATTCCCGAATACCATCATTTCCAAACTACTTCCAACTGAGTGCAGCATTTATACGGCAGAACTGGAGGCTATACAACTAGCCGTGAACCATATATGGCTAACATCACCAACAGTATAATATTTACAGATATGTTCAATACTCTGCAAGCCTTAAAGGATAACACCATAAATACCCATCCGACCGTATGTAAAATACATGACACGCTGTCAAAACTAGCAAAGCGAAAGCAAAACATAAGTTTCTGCTGGATTCCCGGACATGTAGGAATAGATGGCAGTGAATAGGCAGACCAAGTAGCAAAACAAGCAGAAAGCCCAATCAACAATACCATAAAAATACCAGCTAAAAGATAATAACAGCTGCAACCTGTGCTGTACCCAAAACAAGAGTTGGTACTCACAGACATGTCAATATCTGGTGGAATGATGCATGCCGTGGTGCCAAAAAAGAACAGAATAAAGCATGTGGATTTTGTTTCGTTAGTAACCAACAACTAACAACCTGATTAACTTCAAAAAACTTAAAGCTAAAGCCCGCTACCTGCAGAAAAAGGTGAAAAAAGACTCTTGGATCCAGTTTGCTTCCACCATTACTAAAAATAGACAGTAGAAAAATTTGGGACAAAATAAAAAACTGAATGGTAAATCCCTCCCGAAATCAACACCCATCATCAGTTGGAAAGTTAAAGACTTCTCCTCCCCATTAGAAGTCGCCAATGTCCTGTCAGAATGGTTTTGTGAAACCTCTGCCATATCAACATATGAGCTAGACTTTAAACAAGTAAAAGCCAATGCAGAAAAATATAAGTTGAACTTCAATACAAGAGCATCTCTTCCGTATAATCAACCGTTTACTCTTTTTGAACTACAGAGCTCCTTAAATAGATCAGCTAATAGTGCACCAGGGCCTGATGGGATAAGCTGTTTGATGCTTAAACATCTAAATAAAAGAGCTCTGAATTCATTACTGATCTACTTTAACCGGATATTCTCAGAAGGCTACTATCCTCTTTCTTGGTGCCACTCAATAGTCCTCTCCTTTCCTAAACCTGGAAAGGATCAATCAGATCCACGAAACTATTGGCTAATATCTCTTAGCAGTTGCCTTGGTAAGACATTAGAAAAAAATATTCAAGCTCAATTAGTATGGTACCTAAAACTCATTCGATAATGAACAAGAACCAGTACGGCTTTAGGAAAAAATCAGTCAACTCTAGACCTTATGATTAAGGCAGAATCCAACATACGGAATACTTTTATCCGTAAAGAACATCTTGTCATGGTCTGCCTGGATATTGAGAAAGCCTTTGATACCACATGGTGCTACGGCATTCTCCAAAATCTGTATGCCACAGGACTTCGGGGTCGGCTACAACTAATCATTCAGAGCTTTCTCCAAAATAGAACCTTTCAGGTGCTTTAGTGCAATTCACTATCCCGTACATTTGTCCAAGAAGACGGGGTCCCACAAGGATAAGTTCTTAGTGCAACACTCTTTGCAGTTAGGCCAAACAATGCTACAGACAAAATTCCAACTAACGTTGACACCTATCGATATGCAGACGACCTTACAATATCCTGTCACTCACTAATAAAACCATGGCAGTCGAGTCTGCGCAGGAACCACCGAGAGGAAGTTGTTCTAGCTCGCCTCTGCATAGGACACAGTCATCTTACTCATTCATTCCTGCTGAGGGCGGATGACACTCCTATGTGTGAGCAGTTTGGCACCTTTTTAACAGTAAGACATTTTATCCAAGTGCCCACTTTACAGGCACGAACCCCTCGACATGGGCACCTGTATGTGGTGAGAGGACCTCCCATTGATGCTGCTGGGCTTCCAGATTAGCATCACTGGGATCTAACGCCCATACCTTGGTTCCAGGGTTACATCATTGGAATCCGGCATGTGCAGCCATGCGCCGCAACCTGTGGAATTCGGAAAGGGGGATCCTAGTGATTGGGGGAGCACAGCCTTAATACACAACTCTGGTCCCTGCTTCGACAATACGGGTGGTCCAGGACTGGCCTGACTGGGATCAATCGGCGGGTGGTTCTTACTGCTAGGGTCAACTGCGGTCCAATAAGTCTCCCTCCCTTTGGTCCTGGGACAGGATCAAGGTTTATTGGAAGTGTGGGTATGGTGCTCCTAAGCTAACTTGGTGTCCCATTCGTGTACGCAGTATCGGCTAGTTCACGAGTGGGCATCCCCTCGTAGGGCTCCGTGGTGGGTGAGGTACTTAGGGCATCTGAAATTTTTATCTTACTTCTATGAGTAATTTAAATCCAATTTCTTCTGGGACCCCAACAAGGCCCCTACCTAATTGATCAGATGACAATGACACAAATTCTGCCAAAAGAGCCAGAACTGAAAATAAAACACCATCTGTAACACTGCTTTTCCTCATTCTCCATTCTGCCGGAGAGCAGTCAGTTGGGAAGATGTCACCCTTCTTCATCCAGAAAGGATTAGAAGGGTTGGCAGGATCATCAAAATCCGTAAAATGGCTGCGTTCTGGCAATCTTTTAGTCGAAGCTTCAAGACCAAAGCAAGCAGAATCCTGAACGCGACATCCATAGGGGGAATACCGATCAGTGTAACACCCCACAAAACTTTGAATTGTTCACGAGATGTCATTTCAGAGTGGGATCTTCTTCATGTCTCTGAAGAAGAGATCTGCTCTGAACTAAAAGACCAAGGAGGTGACGGCTGTCAAGAGAATATCAATGCGGAAGGATGGGAATCTCGTCTCTATCCGAGTTCTCATCCTAACATTTAACACACCACGGCCTCCAAGTTCCATCAAGGCAGGCTACTTAAACTGCCCAGTGAGGCTTTACATCCAAAACCCACTGAAGTGTTTTAAATGCCAAAAATACGGCCACTCACAAACAGCTTATCGTGGTAACCCTGCCTATGCTTGATGTGGTGTTAAAGACCACAAGAGCAAGGAATGTTCAGCTTCAAAACCGATCTGTATCAATTGCCAAGGAGAGCACCCCGCCTACTCTCAAGTATGCCAGCGGGGGAAGGATGAAAAAGACATCCAAAAGTTAAAAACAGAGCTGAATATCTCCTACCCAGAGACCAGAAAACGTACCCAACCAATAAATAGCACGAAACCTTCATATGCCCAGAAGATTTCTGCAAAGTGCACTATCGGTACACAAACTGAGATGACTATATCACCAAGAGAGTCATTCACGCCGATTGCACGCTATTTATTGAGTTCACAAAAGCCCACCAAAAAAACACAATCGGCTGCCACTCCTATATCCGTACCCCCTGGTGCTCCACCACTCCCAAATCCAAGTGGTTAAAAAGAGCTAAAAAGTTCGGAAGAGTCACCCGTAATACCAGAAACAATGGATGTAGAGAATAAGGAGGTATTAGACGAATCAGTCTTGGAACTCTTTGCAGAGGAAGAAATGGACAAGGGACAGCGTCCATTCTACCCAAAAAAAGATAAATCCAAGACTGACAAAATTAAGCCCTCAGCACCTCATAAACCGCTTGATGGACCCACCAAGCCAAAATAATGGCTAAATTCCTACAATGAAATTGTCGTGGATTCCAGCGAAATACTGATGACATCAAGGCCCTCCTGCAAAAGCACACACCAGTTTGCTTTTGCTTGCAGG
Source organism: Mastigoproctus giganteus (assembly GCF_048544385.1). Classification (NCBI taxonomy): domain Eukaryota; kingdom Metazoa; phylum Arthropoda; class Arachnida; order Uropygi; family Thelyphonidae; genus Mastigoproctus; species Mastigoproctus giganteus. Next base: position 155,658,533 of record NC_143587.1, on the reverse strand, counting down.
AGACTTATCTAAAGGCAAATGATGATCCCACCATGCATAAGATCACAATTTTTCGTAAGGATAGAATTGCGGATGGTCCTGCTCATGGAGGAATGGCTATCCTTGTAGGCAACCAGACCCCAATTCAGGCCTTGCTACTCACAACCAGCATAGAGGCTGTTGCAATTTCCCTTACAGTGGGATTTCTGTTAACTGTCTGTTCAATTTATTTGCCATCTGGGACTGACAACTCCCAGGAAGACCTTGATGATCATGTAATGCAGTTGCCTCCCCCTTTCTTACTTCTCGGGGATTTTAATTAACATAACACCCTGTGGGGTAGTGCAAACATCAATAGAAGGGGACGAGTCATAGAGCATATGCTAAATGACAATGACCTTTCCTTTCCAAATATTGGAACAAACACTTTCTTCCACATGCCTACCCGTACGTTTTCTGCCATTGATCTCTCTATCTGCTCCCTTCACTCACTTGGGAAGTGGAGGAGAACCCATACAGAAGTAATCACTTCCCTGTGATAACCTCGTTACACAGTGGGAGACCATGTCTTCCTTTCAGGTTACCATGGTGGAAGACCGACTGGACTGCCTTTCAACATCAGCAAATTTTGACCTCAGTACCGTCAGTCAGGAGCCTATCAATGATGCAGTAACGTACATCACAGAAAATATCGTCCAAGCAGCTGCCAATACCGTACCGAAAACATCTGCCTGGTTTCACCTTTTTCCAAGCCATGGTGGAGTTCACAATGCGCAACACCAAAAAGGCTCAAAACAAAGCTTGGGGGATATTCCACCGATATCCTACCCCAGTTAATCTAATAGCCTTCAAACGTGTGCGAGCTAAAGCACGCTACATTTGCTATCAGAATCAAAAGGAATCATGGATCCATTTTACATCATCTATTAACCAGTCTACCAACACTAAGGTAGTCTGGGATAAAATCCGAAAAATGAAGGGAAAATATACATCCCATCCCTCATCGATCCTAGACTATAATGGATGCACTATTGCAGAGCCCACTGCAATAGCCAATGCTCTTGGGGAAACATTTTCAAACATCTCTGGGATATCATCCTATTCCCCAGAGTTTCTGTTCCTGAAACATAAAAGAGAAAAAGAGGCACTAAATTTCACACAGAAAGGCCTTTTTCCCTACAACCTGCCTTTCACTCTGCAGGAACTAAAAAGAGCTCTCCATCATGCCAAGGCAAGTGCTGTTGGACCAGATGGCATCCATTATGAAATGCTTTGTAATAACTGAGAGGAAAGTGGAGGAGAGATTGTTGAGGATAAACATAAAAAAGGCACCTGGGGTGGATGGGATCTATCCAGTTATATTAAAGGAGGCAGCAAAGGAAGTATGCAAACCCCTAGCCATAATTATGAGAGCTTCTCTGGACTCAGGGGAGGTACCCATAGACTGAAGATGTGCAAATGTAACCCCAATTCACAAAGGAGGATCAAAGGCTGACACAAGTAATTATAGACCTGTTAGTTTAACTTCTGTTCCAGGTAAATTAATGGAGACACTGGTTAAAGAAGCACTGCAGGATCATCTAGACAAGAATTCAGTTATAGCTCAGACGCAGCACGGTTTTGTTAAGGGCAGGTCTTGCCTAACCAATTTGATTGGATACTATGATGTAGTCACAAAAGAACTGGATGCAGGGAATAACTTTGATATTATATATTTGGATCTTAGGAAGGCTTTTGATACTGTTGCACATGGAAGACTGCTGCACAAATTGGAGCAGTGTGGCATTGGAGGCAAATTGCTGCTATGGATAAGGGGATGGTTGAGTGGCAGAAGACAGAGAGTGGTAATCAATGGACACTGCTCAACGTGGACTAATGTTATTAGTGGAGTTCCTCAAGGTTCAGTGTTGGGTCCATTGTTGTTTTCGGTGTTTATGAATGATATTGATGATGGGATATCAAGTTTAATGTCTAAGTTTGCAGATGATACAAAGGTTGGCAGGGTCGTTAAGGACACTACTGACGCTATGCTGCTGCAACAGGATCTGGAAAGGTTGAACAGATGGGCTGAGAGGTGGCAAATGAAGTTTAACATTGACAAATGTAAAGTACTACATATGGGTAACAGTAACCCCAGAGCAATGTATCAACTCTGCGGTACTACACTGACAGTGGTGGAGAATGAAAAGGACCTGGGGGTAATTGTGCAGGCAGATATGAAGTTCTCTGAGCAGTGCAGACGAGCTGCAAGAGTAGCTCATGGTGTCTTGTCAATGATATACAGGAATTTTTCTAGCAGGGATAAGGAGGTGATCATTCCCTTGTATAAGGCAATGGTTAGGCCACATCTTGAGTACTGTATACAGGTCTGGAGCCCTCTTTTCAAGAAGGATGTAGAGCTGCTGGAACGGGTACAGAGAAGGGCAACAAGATTAGTAAATGGAACAAAGGGTTGCTCTTACGAAGAAAGGCTTAAGTTTTGCAAATTACAGAGTCTGGAGACTAGGCACCGGCGAGGTGATCTGATAGAGGTGTATAAGGCTTTGAATGGTTTGAGCATGCTCAATGCCAATGGGATTCTTCATCTTTCTCAGAATAATCACCTCAGAGGGCATAAATTCAAATTGAGGAAGGACGGATGTCGGATAGATGTGCGGAAATTTGCCTTTGGCCAGCGGGTGGTTGGTTGGTGGAACCGACTTCCATCACTTCTTGTTGAAGTTGATAGCCTAAACAAATTTAAAGCTCAACTGGACAGGTATTTCGAACGAACGGAGGGGTGAAATGGGAGAGGTTTTTTTTTTTTTTTTTTTTTGGCTGATGCTGAATAAGCTTGCTTTCTTGCATCATATGCCTCTACTAATGCTAATGGTTAAACATCTCTCACCATAATCTATGGATCGCCTGCTTGTTCTGTATAACAGAATCTATATAAAAGAGCAATTTCCGGATTCCTAGTGCATGGCATTTGTGTGAAGCCAGGAAAGGATCCTAAACTCCCTACTAATTACCGTCCTATAGCTCTGACCAGCTGTCTGTGCAAAATCCTGGAGATAATGGTTAATTTTTGGTTAATGTGGTATTTAGAATCGAATGATCTTTTCTCCAGCATCCAGTGCGGCTTCCGAAAAAACAGATCAACTCTTGATCACTTAATTAGACTGGAAACATCCATTCGGGATGCTTTCCTAAAACGCGAACATTTGGTGTCAGTGTTCTTTGACATGGAGAAGGCATTGAAAGACATCAAGGCAGTGTTAGGTGGGTCGGAAAACTGCTAGCTTGGGGGGATACAAAGACGAATAGATTAACAGTAGCCACTGGCAGAGGTGAAAGAGATTCTTGCACTGCTTCTATTGGAATGAGCAGAAGCCTGAAAAACAAGATTCAGGATATTTCAGAGACTGCTGGGAGTCATTGCGGTACAACTAAACACATGGGTTGTGTTAGGGTAGCTAAGACTAGAATTAGGTGCATGTATACTTGCGTGTACACCAATGCTAGGAGTTTAGTAAATAAATTTGATGAATTTGAGGTATTGCTCAAAACATCAAAGGCAGATATTGATGGGATATCAGAGACTTGGTGTCACACAGATATAAGGAATGCAGAACTGGAATTCGGGGAGTACAACGTCTACAGAAAGGATAGACTGGATAGGAAGGGAGGAGGGGTTATGCTATTAGTTAAGAAATACATAAAATCCAAGGAAGTGAAGCCAGTGGACATCGCAGGACAGTGCAGTGTCGAGTCAGTTTGGTGTGACATAAGCATTGGGAGATCAAAATTGAGAGTAGGAGTGTGCTACAGGCCTAATGACTCTGATGAGTATAATAAGAAACTGTACAGGGAAATAGAGTGGGCCAGTAAATCAGAGTCTTATAATGGGAGATTTTAATTTCCCAGATATTGACTGGAGTTTGGGGGCTGTCACTCACACACTAGCAAGGCTTTTGTGGATTTATTGGATGATTGTTTTCTACATCAGCATGTTCGGGAGGCAACTAGAGGGAGGAATACTCTTGATTTGATTATCAGCAGTGACTCTTCATGCATTAAAAATCTGCAGATAAAGGAACCACTAGGTGACAGTGATCACAGTGTGCTGAAGTGGGATTTACTCAAAGAGGTAACTACCATTAGGGGTAAAGGGAAGGGTTATTGCTTTCGTAAAGGCGACTACGATGGACTGAGACAGTATTTAAATTCTATACAGTGGGACCAACTGATGATGTTACCATCAGCAAATGCAAAATGGGAAGCATTCAAAGAACTTACCTTGGAAGCTACTAGGCTTTACATACCAACTAAGAAATATTGTTCAAGGTTTAGGCCTAAATGGATGTCAGATGAACTGATGAGGCATATGGCAGAGAAGAAACATGCATGGGATACATACAAATTAACACATGACACAGAAGCGTATGATAGATACAAGTTGATCTGTAACCAAGTTACAAAGGAGGTTAGGCAGGCGAAGGCAGAGTACGAGAAATCTTTGGCAAGGGAAGGAAAGAAAAACAGCAAAGAGTTCTTTACTTATGTAAACTTTAGAAGGAAGGGGATGAATCAGATTGGTCCACTTGATATCGATGGGTCAACTGTTGATGATCCTGCTCAGGTAGCTAACAAACTAAATCAATATTTTGCATCTACATTCACACATGAGGAGTTATTCAAGAAGGGGAATGTCATAGATGAAGTAAACACTGGCAGTGAGCTAGATGATCTTGTAATAACTGAGAGTAAAGTGGAGGAGAAACTGTTGAAGATAAACACAAGAATGCACCTGGGGTGGATGGGATCTATCCAGTTATATTAAAGGAGGCAGCAGAGGAAGTAAGTAAACCCTTAGCCATAATTATGAGAGCTTCCTTGGACTCAGGGGAGGTACCTGCAGACTGGAGAAGTGCAAATGTGACCCCAATTCACAAAGGAGGATCAAAGGCTGACACAAGCAATTATAGACCTGTGAGTTTTTCTGTTCCAGGAAAATTAATGGAGGCACCAGTTAAAGAGGCACTGCAGGATCATTTAGACAAGACTTCAGTTATAGCTAGGACACAGCATGGTTTTGTTAAGGGGAAGTCTTGCCTGACCAATTTGATTGGATACTATGATGCGGTCACAAAGGAACTGGATGCAGGGAATAACTTTGATATTATATACTTGGATCTTAGAAAGGCTTTTGATACTGTTGCACATGGAAGACTGCTGCACAAATTGGAGCAGTGTGACATTGGAGGCAAATTGCTGCTGTGGATAAAGGGGTGGCTGAGGGGGAGAAGACAGAGAGTGGTAATCAATGGACACTGCTCATCGTGGACTAATGTTATTAGTGGAGTCCCTCAGGGCTCAGTGTTGGGTCCATTATTGTTTTCTGTATTCATAAATGATATTGAGTATGGTATATCAAGCTTAATGTCGAAGTTTGCAGACGATACAAAGGTAGGCAGGGTTGTCAAGGACACTACTGACACTATGCTGCTGCAACAGGATCTGGAAAGGTTGAGCAGATGGGCTGAGAGGTGGCAAATGAAGTTTTACATTGACAAATGTAAAGTACTACACATGGGAAACAGCAACCCCAGAGCAACGTATCAACTCTGTGGTACTACACTGACAGTGGTAGAGAATGAAAGGGACCTGGGGGTGGTTGTGCAGGCAGATATGAAGTTCTCTGAGCAGTGCAGACGGGCTGCAAGAGTAGCTCATGGTGTATTGTCAATGATATATAGGAATTTTTCTAGCAGGGATAAGGAGGTGATTATTCCCTTGTATAAGGCAATGGTCAGGCCACACCTAGAGTACTGTATACAGGTCTGGAGCCCTCTTTTCAAGAAGGATGTAGAGCTGCTGGAACGAGTACAGAGAAGGGCAACAAGATTAGTGAATGGAACAAAGGGGTGCTCTTAAGAAAAAAAGGCTTAAGTTTTGCAAATTAGTGTGTGGAGACTAGGCACCAGCGAGGTGATCTGATAGAGGTGTATAAAGCATTGAATGGTTTGAGCATGCTCAGTGCCGATGGGATTTTTCCTCTCACTCAGAATAATCACCTGAGAGGGCATAAATTCAAATTGAGGAAAGACAGATGTAGGAGGATAGATGTGCGGAAATTTGCCTTTAGCCAGCGAGTGGTTGGTTGGTGGAACAGACTTCCATCCCTTGTCGTGGAAGTTGATAGCCTAAATAAGTTTAAGGCTGAGCTGGACAGGTATTTTGAACGAACAGAGGGGTGAAGTGGAAGTGGTTTTTTTTTTTTTTTTTGGCTGATGCTGCATAAGCTTGCTTTCTTGCATCAAATGCTTCTACTAATGCTAAAGGCATATGACACAACTTGGAGATTTGGCATTTTAAAAGATTTGCATAGCCTTGGTTTTAGAGGGCATCTCCCCATTTTTATTAAAAACTTTTTAGCTAATCGATTTTTCCAAGTTCATGTGGGATCCTCACTCTCTCGTCCCTTCTGCCAAGAGGAGGGAGTACCACACGGATCAGTATTGTCACGCTTTTCGTCATCAAAGTAAATTCCATCACAGAACAGCTTCCTCCAACTGAAGCAGTGCCCTCTATGTTGATGAATTTAGCATATTTTGTCAGTCATGCAACATGAGAGTTATTGAAAGACAACCGCAACAAGCCATCAATCGCCTTAATTCCCAGGCACTTTCAAATGGCTTCAGGTTCTTGCCGGAGAAGACCATTTGCATACACTTTTGTCGTAAGCGTAATCTTCATCCTGAACCTGAATTAAGGCTCGGACAAAATGCTATTCCAGTAGTGTCAGACAAAAAATTCTTGGGGCTTGTGTTTGATAAAAAGTTGACCTTTTTAGAACATATTCATCAACTTCGTACCAAGTGCACGAGAGGCTAAATATTCTTCGTTCTCTCTTCTCTACGCCCCTCGACGTGGGCACCTGTACGTGGTGAGGGGACCTCCCAGTGACGCTGCTGGACTTCCAGACTAGCATCACTGGGATCCAACGCCCACAGCCTAGGTTCCGGGCTTACATCAATGGAATCCGGCGTGTTTGCCGTGCGCTGCGACCCGTGGAAATTCGGAAAGGGGGATCCTGGTGGTTGAGGGGCCCAGCTTCAATACACCACTTTGGCCCCTGCTTCGACAAGACGGGTGGTCCTGGAAGGCCCGGCTAGGATCAATCGGCTAGTAGGCTCACCTGCGAGGGTCAACCGTGTCAATGCCACGCCCCTACCCTCATGGTCCGAGGGACAGGATTCAGGCTGGCGGCGGTGCGGGTATAGTGTCTGGGTAGCCCTGGCGTCCCACTCCCGAGCGCATTTATTGCATGCCGGGTAGTGGGCGTCCCTTTGGGCTCCGTGGTGGGTGGGGAGCCCGGGCACTGAACAATTAAATAAACTCTATGAATCCTGATAAACATATTTCTTCAGGGGCCCCAACCCGGTCCCTATCTGCAAACATTGACGACGATCCAGATAGTACTATTAGTACAAAAAGGCAGCGAACAGAAGTAACATCAGGGCCTGTTCCAAGGTTCCTGATTATGCACTCAACCGGTGAAAAACCGATTGGTAAAATGTCGCCCTTTTTTATCCAAAAAGGGTTAGATGGGTTAGTAGGTTCACCCAAATCAGTTAAGAGGCTCCGCTCTGGAGACTTCTTAATTGAAACTAAAAATGACAGGCAATCCGAACATCTACTCCGAGTAACATCAATCGGAGGAATCCCTATAATGGTGACACCACACAGAACACTCAATTCATCGAGAGGTGTCATTTCGGAGTGGGACCTTCTCGACGTCACCGAGGAAGAAATCTGCTCTGAATTAAAACCACAGGGAGTCATTGACGTCAAGAGAATCACTGCGCGAAGGGATGGAAAAATAGTTAAAACCAGGAGCGTTATCCTGACTTTTAACTCTCCTAAACCTCCTGACGAGATCAAAGCTGGATACATCAATTGTTCAGTGCGTCCATATGTTCCGAACCCTTTACGGTGTTTTAAATGCCAGAAGTATGGACACTCTCAAATGGCCTGCCGTGGAGTCCTTGCATGCGCTCGATGCGGTGCAAAGGACCACGAAACAACATCATGTTCAGCCGCAAAACCCACCTGTATTAACTGTGAATGCGAACACCCGGCCTACTCACGAGCATGCCAGAGGTGGAAAGAAGAAAAAGAAATTCAACGACTGAAAGCAGAGCTAAATATATCATACCAGGAGGCAAGGAAATCAGTAAAACCTCTGAATATCAACAAACCTACCTACGCCCAGAAGGTAGCAGGGAGATGTTCCGTCGGAACTCAGATGGACATGACCATTCCTCTAAAGGAGTCTTTCACTCCCATCGCGCGTTATCTTCTAAGTTCTCAAAAACCTGCACAGAAAAACCAATCAGCTGCCACTCCTATATCAGTACCTCCAGAAAAGAATAAGAAAGGGGAAGTCCCCTCTAGAACCTAAGAAAACATGGATGTCGAGCAGAAGGAGGTACCCGAAGATTCAGTTTTGGAACTCTTTGCGGAGGAAGAAATGGACACAGGACAGCGTCCATTCTTCCCCAAAAAAGATAAACCCAAGGCTGATAAAAGTAAGCCCTCAGCACCTCGGAAGCCGCCTGATGTACCCTCCAAGCCAAAATAATGGCTAAATTCCTACAATGGAATTGTCGTGGATTCCGGCGAAATATTGATGACATCAAGGCCCTCCTGCAAAAGCACGAGCCAGTTTGCTTTTGCTTGCAGGAGACATATCTAAAGGCAAATGACGATCCCACCATGCACAATATCGCAATATTTCGTAAGGATGGAATTGCGGATGGTCCTGCTCAAGGGGGAGTGGCTATCCTTGTGGGTAACCAGACCCCAGTGCAGCCCTTGCTAATTACAACTAGCATAGAAGCTGTTGCAATTCGCCTTACGGTGGGATTTTTATTAACTGTCTGCTCTATCTATTTGCCACCTGGGACTGACATCTCCCAGGAAGACCTTGATGATCTTCAAACGCAGTTGCCTCCCCCTTTCTTACTTCTCGGGGATTTTAATGGACATAACACCCTGTGGGGTAGTGCTAACATTAATGGAAGGGGACAGGTCATAGAGCGTATGCTCAATGACAATGACCTTTCCTTTCTAAATACTGGAACAAATACCTTCTTCCACATGCCTACCCGGACTTTTTCTGCCATTGATCTCTCTATCTGCTCCCCTTCTCTACTCCCTTCACTCACTTGGGAAGTGGAGGAGAATCCATACGGAAGTGATCACTTCCCTGTGATAACCTCGTTACACAGTGGGAGACCATGTCTTCCCTTCAGGTTACCACGGTGGAAGATTGATCAGGCTGACTGGACTGCCTTCCAACATCAGGCAAATTTTGATCTTAGCACAGTCAGTCAAGAGCCTATCAATGATGCAGTTAAGTACATCACAGAAAATATTGTCCAAGCAGCTGCGAATGCTGTTCCAAAAACATCTGCCATCTCCAAAAACAAAAACCATTTCCCAAACCTTGGTGGAATTCACAATGCACAGCAGCAAAAAAGGCTCAAAACAAAGCGTGGGGGATATTCCGCCGATATCCTACCACGACCAACCTTATAGCCTTTAAACGTGCACGAGCCAAAGCACGATATATCCGCCATCAGAGTCAAAAGGAATCGTGGATCCGTTTTACATCATCTATTAACCAGTCTACCGACTCTAAGGTAGTCTGGGATAAAATCCGGAAAATGAAGGGAAAATATACATCCCACCCTTCTTCAATCCTAGATTATAATGGATGCGCTATTGCAGATCCAACTGCAATAGCCAATTCTCTTGGGGAAACATTCTCTAACATCTCTGCAACATCTTCGTATTCCCCAGAGTTCCTGGTCCTGAAATATAAAATCGAAAAACAGGCACTTAACTTTAAATCTAAGAGCATTTATCCCTACAACGGGGATTTCACTATTCAGGAACTGAAAAGAGCCCTCGCTCTTTCCAAAGCAAGTGCCGTTGGACCAGATGGCATCCATTATGAAATGATTAAACATCTTTCACCAAAATCTGTGGATTGTCTGCTTCTTCTGTATAACAGAATCTTTACTGAAGGGCAGTTTCCGGACTCCTGGCGAAAGGCAATCGTTCTTGCCTTTCCTAAGCCAGGAAAGGATCCAAAAGTCACAACCAATTATCGTCCTATTGCTCTGACTAGCTGTCTGTGCAAAATCCTGGAGAGAATGGTTAATTCTCGTTTAATATGGTATCTCGAATCAAATGACCTTCTCTCCAACATCCAGTGCAGCTTCTGAAGGAACCGGTCCACTTTGGACCATCTTATTAGATTGGAAGCATCCATCCGGGATGCTTTCCTAAAACCGAACACTTGGTGTCGGTGTTCTTTGACATGGTGAAAGCGTATGACACAACTTGGAGATTTGGCATTTTAACAGATTTACATTAGCCTAGGCCTAAGAGGGCATCTGCCCTTTTTTATTCAAAACTTTTTAGCCAATCGATCGTTCCAAGTTCGTATGGGATCCTCACTCTCTCGCTCCTTTAGCCAAGAGGAGGGAGTACCACAAGGATCAGTATTAAGTGTCACGCTTTTTGCCATAAAAATAAATTCCATCACAGAACAACTTCCTCCAACTGTAAACAGTGCCCTCTATGTTGATGACTTCAGCATTTTTTGTCAGTCGTGCAACATGAGGGTTATTGAAAGACAACTGCAGAAAGCCATTGATAGTCTGAATTCCTGGGCACTTGCTAATGGCTTCAGGTTCTCGCCGGAGAAGACCGTTTGCGTACACTTTTGTCGCAAGTGTAATCTTCATCCTAAACCTGAATTAAGGCTCGGACAAAATGCTATTCCAGTAGCAGCGAACACAAAATTCTTGGGACTCATATTCGATAAAAAACTGACCTTTTTGGATCATATTCGTCAACTCCGCACAAAGTGCACACGTGGGCTTAATATTCTCCGCTCGCTCTCCTCTACATCTTGGGGAGCAGACCGATGGACCCTTCTTTGGCTTTACCATGCACTTGTGCGATCCAAACTAGATTATGGGTCCCAGGTATATTCCTCAGCCAGAGACAGTGTTCTTCGATGACTGGACCCCATCCATCATCAGGCCCTACGTATTGCTACTGGAGCATATCGCACATCTCCTGTCCAGAGCTTATACGTCGAAGCAAACGAACCACCGTTATCGCTTCGACGTAAGCAGTTGTCTTTAAAGTATGCTTTAAAACTGAAATCCCTGCCAGACCATCCTACGTGGCCATTCGTTTTTGAGCCACAATGGGAAAATTTATACAATACTTGTAAGACTGCCAGTCGTCCTTTTGGTATTCGTTTGCAAGAGCTACTCAAAGAACTTAATATCAGGGTAGACAAGGTTGCCGAAACATCAAAGCAACCCTTTCCACCATTGCATGCTCGTGTCCCGGTATGCGACTTGTCGCTTAGAAACTGGGGAAAGTCAGACACTCCATGTGTCTACCTGCAGCTTCATGCAGCACACTGAACTGAATATTCCGACTTCGCGCCAGTCTATACAGACGGTTCGAAGTCAGAATCATATGTGGGATCTGCTGCTGTCTTTACAGACAGCACTATATCAGAGCAGATTCCCTCTGAATGCAGCATATTTACTGCAGAGATGCACGCTGTACAGTTAGCCTTGGATCACATTAGTAAATGCCAATACCAACGGTTCATTTTATATTCCGACTCTCTTAGCATGTTACAGGCTTTAATATCTGTGAGATATAATCCTCATCCAGTTCTGTCTAGCATTCAGCAGAAGATTCACGTTCTCCGTGAACGCGAATATGATATCCGCTTCTGCTGGATTCCCAGCCACATTGGGATTAGGGGAAATGATTTGGCTGACGCCGCAGCCAAATCAGCAATTCCCAATAATAACCGCTGCCTGTTAGTCCCCTATACAGACTACAGGCAAATAGTACATCAAAAGATACATTCCCAATGGCAGGATTCGTGGAATAGACAGACTGCGAATAAATTATATCGTATAAAGCCTGTAATTGAACCGTGGCAGTCTAGTCTGCGCAGGCATCGTAAGGAGGAAGTTGTTCTAGCTTGTCTCCGCATAGGACACAGTCATCTTACACATTCTTTTCTGCTGAGGGCAGATGACTGTCCTATGTGCGAGAACTGTGGCACCATTTTATCTATTCATCACATTTTAACCGTGTGTCCACGATTTAGACACGAACGAGATTTATATTTTACTGTTTTTAGTCATCCGGCTGAGCCTTATACACTCAGTCAGACTTTATCTGACAATGACCATGTGTCTGCTGTTTTTAGCTTTTCAAAATCAATAAACATTTTTACTGGTATATAAAATTTACATTTTATTGTGCTTTTCTATTGATTTATCTTTTATACATTTGTTATTATTTATTTTGACATGGTGACCTAACTAGATAGGTCAATGAATGTTTAATTTTTTATATATGACATGGTCTTGGCGCATTATAGCCAAGGCTGCTAATGCGCCAATAAAATCTAAATCTAAATCCGTGACTTTAATGGAAACCATCCATTGTGGGGATCAGCTACAATGGACAGAAGAGGCAAGTTGATTGAGGAATTTATAAATAATAATGACCTAAATTTATTAAACTCTGAATCTCCTACCTACATCCACCTACCTACAGGATCTACTTCTCAAATTGACTTGTCAGTTTGCTCACCTTCCATCTTTCCAATCATGACATGGTATGTGTTAACCGATTCTTTTAATAGTAATCACTTTCCGATCATTTGCTCCTTACAGACAGGGGTATTGGCATTAGCATTAGTAGAGGCATTTGATGCAAGAAAGCAAGCTTATGCAGCATCAGCCAAAAAAAAAAAACACTACCACTTCACCCCTCTGTTCGTTCAAAATACCTGTCCAGCTGAGCCTTAAACTTATTTAGGCTATCAACTTCCACGACAAGGGATGGAAGTCTGTTCCACCAACCAACCACTTGCTGGCTAAAGGCAAATTTCCGCACATCTATCCTCCTACATCTGTCTTTCCTCAATTTCAATTTATGCCCTCTTAGGTGATTATTCTGAGCAAGAGGAAGAATCCCATCAGCATTGAGCATGCTCAAACCATTCAAGGATTTATACACCTCTATCAGATCACCTCGCTGGTGCCTAGTCTCCAGACACTGTAATAATTTGCAAAACTTAAGCCTTTCTTCATAAGAGCACCCCTTTGTTCCATTCAGAATTCTTGTTGCCCTTCTCTGTACTCGTTCCAGCATCTCTACATCCTTCTTGAAATGAGGCCTCCAGACCTGTATACAGTACTCTAGGTGTGGCCTGACCATTGCCTTATACAAGGGAATAATCACCTCCTTATCCCTGCTAGAAAAATTCCTATGTATCATCGAAAATACACCACGAGCTACTCTTGCAGCCCATCTGCACTGCTCAGAGAACTTCATATCTGCCTGCACAACCACCCCCAGGTCCCTTTCATTCTCGACCACTGTCAGTGTAGTACCACAGAGTTGATACGTTGCTCTGGGGTTGTTGCTGTTTCCCATATGTAGTACTTTACGTATGTCAATGTTAAACTTCATTTGCCACCTCTCAGCCCATCTGCCCAACCTTTCCAGATCCTGTTGCAGTAGCATAGTGTCAGTAGTGTCCTTGACAACCCTGCCAACCTTTGTATCGTCTGCAAACTTGGACATTAAGCTTGATATACCATCATCAATATCATTTATAAATACAGAAAACAATAATGGACCCAATACTGAACCCTGAGGGACTCCACTAATAACATTAGTCCACGATGAGCAGTGTCCATTGATTACCACTCTCTGTCTTCTCCCCCTCAACCACCCCTTTATCCATAGCAGCAGTTTGCCTCAAATGCCACACTGCTCCAATTTGTGCAGCAGTCTTCCATGTGCAACAGTATCAAAAGCCTTTCTAAGATCCAAGTATAAAATATCAAAGTTATTCCCTGCATTTTGTGACTGCATCATAGTATCCAATCAAATTGGTCAGACAAGACTTCCCCTCAACAAAAGCATGCTGTGTCCGAGCTATAACTGAAGTCTTGTCTAATTGATCCTGCAGTGCTTCTTTAACCAGTGCCTCCATTAATTTTCCAGGAACAGAAATTAAACTGACAGGTCTATAATTACTTGTGTCGCCCTTTGATCCTCCTTTGTGAATTGGGGTCACATTTGCACATCTCCAGTCCATGGGTACTTCCCCTGAGTCCAAGGAAGCTCTCATAATTATGGCTAAGGGTTTGCTTACTTCCTTTGCTGCCTCCTTTAATATAACTGGATAGATCCCATCCTCCCCAGTCGCCTTTCTTGTATTTATCTTCAACAATTTCTCCTCCACTTTACTCTCAGTTATTACAAGATCATCTAGCTCACTGCCAGTGTTTACTTCATCTATGACATTCCCCTTCTTGAATAACTCCTCATGTGTGAATGTAGATGCAAAATATTGATTTAGTTTGTTAGCTACCTGAGCAGGATCATGAACAGTTGAACCATCGATATCAAGTGGACCAATCTGATTCATCCCCTTCCTTCTAGAGTTTACATAAGTAAAGAACTCCTTGCTGTTTTTCTTTGCATCCCTTGCCAAAGATTTCTCGTAATCTGCTTTCGCCTGCCTAACCTCCTTTGTAACTTTGTTACAGATCAACTTGTATCTATCATAGGCTTCTGTGTCACGTGTTAATTTGAATGTATCCCATTCATTTTTCTTCTCTGCCATATGTCTCGTTAGTTCATCTGACATCCGCTTAGGCCTAAACCTTGAACAGTATTTCTTAGTTGGTATGTAAAGCCTAGTAGCTTCCAAGATAAGTTCTTTGAATGCTTCCCATTTTGAATTTGCTGTTGGTAACATCATCAGTTGGTCCCACTGTATAGAATTTAAATACTGTCTCAGTCCATCGTAGTCGCCTTTATGAAAGCAATAACCTTTCCCTTTACCCGTAACGGTAGTTACCTCTTTGAGTAAATCCCACTTCAGCACACTGTGATCTTTGCCACCTAGTGGTTCATTTACCTGCAGATTCTTAATGCATGAAGAATCACTACTGATAATCAAATCAAGAGTATTACTCCTTCTAGTTGCCTCCCGAACATGCTGATGTAGAAAACAATCGTCCAATAAATCCACAAAAGCCTTGCTAGTGTGTGAGTGACCAGCCCCCAAATTCCAGTCAATATCTGGGAAATTAAAATCCCCCATTATAAGACTCTCTGATTTACTGGCCCACTCTATTTCCCTGTACAGTTTCTTATTATACTCATCAGAGTCATTAGGCCTATAGCACACTCCTACTCTCAATTTTGATCTCCCAATGCTTATGTCACACCAAACTGACTTGATACTGCACTGTCCAGCAATGTCGACTGGCTTCACTTCCTTGGATTTTATGTATTTCTTAACTAATAGCATAACCCCTCCTCCCTTCCTATCTTGTCTATCCTTTCTGTAGACATTGTACTCCCCAAATTCCAGTTCTGCATTCCTTATATATGTGTGACACCATGTCTCTGAAATCCCCACAATATCTGCCTTTGATGTTTTGAGCAATACCCCAAATTCATCAAATTTATTTACTAAAATCCTAGCATTGGTGTACACGCATGTATACATGCACCTGTTCTTTTTCTTAGCTACCCTAACGCAACCCATGTGTTTATTTGTACCCCAATGATTCCCAGCAGTCTCTGAAATATCCTGCATCTTATTTTCCAGGCTGCGGCTCATTCCAATAGAAGCAGTGCAAGAATCACTTTCACCTGTGCCAGTGGCTACTGTTAATCTATTAGTCCTTGTATCCCCCCAATCTAGCAGTTTTCCGACCCACCTAACACTGCTTCGATAGCATCAGCAAACATTCTTGCACCCTTTCTATTTAAGTGTATCCCATCCCTGTAGAAGCAGTCTCTCCTGTTAACAAGTACAGACCAGGCTGAAAAAAATTCCACCCCTTATGCCTTGCACAATTTTTCCAGTGCCGAATTGATCGACAGGGCTCTCATCATTGCAGACACTTTCAAATTCAACCCTAATTCACGGCTTTTTTTTAACAGTGACCTGTACTTGTTAAGTAATTGTGCCAGTCTCCGCCGGGTAACACCAAATCCTGATCAACGATCGTCTTGGAAGTTTAAAAAGGCGAACTGGGATGGCTATTCTGCTCAAATACTTCTAGACAGACTTTACGTTAAAAAAGAACCTATTGATGATGTAAATACTTACATCAATCAGATTCTGACTGCAGCAAATACCTACATTCCAAAATCCGGTACATATCGCAATCACCAAAATCACTGGTGGAATGCAGATTGCTTCACTGCCAAACAGAAAAAAAAACCAGGCTTGGAATAATTTCCGTAAGAATCCCACTACTAATAACCTCATTGCTTATAAAAGGCTTAAAGCAAAAGCAAGGCAAATTAGACGGAAAGCGAAACGAGACTCGTGGATCGCTTTTGCCTCAACAATCACAAAAGACACCGACACACACGCCTCCTCTGGAAAATAATACAGGCACTAAATTGGAAATTCGCTCGTATGCCCTCTCCGATACTTCATTGGAAAGGGAAAGAGAAAGACCTATCTACAGCTGAAGAAGTTGTTAATGCAATTGTTGAATCATTTGCTACAATCTCTGCTTCTGCCTCCTATGGGTCCACATTTCAGAACATCAAAGCTAGTGCAGAACAATATAAAATCAACTTTTTCACGCACCGCTCTATCCCGTACAACCAACCCTTTAAATTCATAGAACTTCAAGAATTCTTAAACAGATCTTCAAACAGTTCTGCAGGCTGAGATGGAGTTCATTACGTTATGCATTTAATTGAAGAACATTTGAGTACCATGTTAATCTTTTATAATCGGATATTCTCCGAAAATGACTATCCTTTTTCCTGGCATCATTCTTTCATTATTACCTTACCAAAACCAGTAAAAGATCATTTCTGTGTTGAAAACTATAGGCTAATATCTCTTACGAGCTGCCTGGGTAAAATTTTCTATAGGATGGTTCACACTAGGCTGACTTACATCCTGGAGTTACAAAATCTTCTTTCAGATCATCAGTATTACTTTCAGAAGAATAGATCAACGCTGGACGTGCTTATCCAAGCCGAATCTCATATCCGCAATGCCTTTGTCATGAAACAACATCTAGTCATGGTCAACCTAGATCTTGAAAAGGCATTTGACACTACATGGCGTCATGGGATTATTATGGACCTTTACCACTTGGGGTTTAGGGGCCATTTGCTGAAAATAATTCAAAATTTTCTGCAATTGCGTTCTTTTCAGGTCCGATATAAAAATGTACTCTCTGCATCTCACGTTCAGGAAGGAGTCCCCCAGGGATCGATACTTAGTCCAAAACTATTTTCAATCCGAGTTAGCAGCATAACACGACATATC
This sequence comes from Mastigoproctus giganteus, assembly GCF_048544385.1. Classification (NCBI taxonomy): domain Eukaryota; kingdom Metazoa; phylum Arthropoda; class Arachnida; order Uropygi; family Thelyphonidae; genus Mastigoproctus; species Mastigoproctus giganteus. Next base: position 155,641,117 of record NC_143587.1, on the reverse strand, counting down.
CCAAAAACTGTTGAAACTTACATGTACACAGATGACCTTACAATTTCTTGTCAGTCTCAAAAAAAAAAAAAAAAAGTATGAACACCATCGAACGGCAGCTCCAACTTGCCATTACCAAAATACAATCGTGGACTTCATGGAATGGCTACAGACTATCAGAAAAGAAATGCACTCTCACCCACTTTTGCAAGAAACGAGCTCTCCATCCCAATCCGGAACTACAAATAAACAATATTCCGATCCCGCTTGTAAGTACCGTTAAATTCCTTGGAGTGATCCCCTCGACGTGGGCACCTGTACGTGGTGAGGGGACCTCCCAGTGACGCTGCTGGACTTCCGGACTAGCATCACTGGGATCCAATGCCCACAGCCTAGGTTCCAGGCTAACATCAATGGAATCCGGCGTGTTTGCCGTGCGCTGCGACCTGTGGAAATTCAGAAAGGGGGATCCTGGTGGTTGAGGGGCCCAGCTTCAGTACATCACTTTGGCTCCTGCTTCGACAAGACAGGTGGTCCTGGAAGGCCCGGCTAGGATCAATCAGCTAGTAGGCTTGCCTGCAAGAGTGAACTGTGTCAATGCCACGCACCTACCCTCATGGTCCGAGGGACAGGATTCAGGCTGGCAGCGGTGCGGGTATGGTGTCTGGGTAGCCCTTGCGTTCCACTCCCGAGCGCATTTATTGCATGCCGGGTAGTGGGCGTCCCTTTGGGCTCCGTGGTGGGTGGGGAGCCCGGGCACTGAACCATATAAAAACTCTATGAATCCTGATAAATTAACTTCTTCAGGGGACCCAACCCGGTCCCTATCTGAAACCATAGAGAAAGATTCAGATAGCATTATTGCTACAAAGAGGCAGCGAACAGAAATATCATCAGGGCCTGTTCCAAGATTTCTAATTATACATTCTACCAATGAAGCACCGATTGGCAAAATGTCACCCTTTTTTATACAAAAAGGGTTAGATGGGTTAGCAGGGTCACCCAAATCAGTTAAGAGGCTCCGTTCTGGAGACCTTTTAATTGAAACTAAAACTGACAGGCAGTCTGAGCAGCTACTCCGAGCAACATCAATCAGAGGAGTACCCATTACAGTGACACCACATAGAACACTAAATTCATCGAGAGGTGTCATTTCAGAATGGGATCTTCTCGACGTAACCGAGGAGGAAATCTGCTTGGAATTGAAACCACAGGGAGCTATTGCCGTCAAGAGAATTAGTGCGCGTAGGGATGGAAAACTTGTTAAAACCAGGAGCATTAGCCTGACTTTTAACTTGCCCAAACCTCCTGATGAGATTAAAGCTGGCTACATCAACTGTCCAGTGTATCCTTATGTTCCAAACCCTTTACGGTGTTTTAAATGCCAGAAGTATGGACATTCTCAAATGGCCTGCCGCGGAGTCCTTGCATGCGCTCGATGTGTTGCAAAGGACCACGAAACAACAGCATGTTCAGCGAAAAAAACCCATCTGCATTAACTGTGAGGGAGAACATCCAGCCTATTCACGAGCATGCCAGAGGTGGAAAGAAGAAAAAGAAATTCAACGGCTGAAGGTAGAGCTAAACATATCATACCAGGAGGCAAGGAAAGCAGTGAAACCTCTCAACATCAACAAACCTACCTATGCCCAGAAGGTAGCAGGGAGATGTTCCATTGGAACTCAGAAGGACATGACCATCCCTCCAAATGAATCATTTACTCCCATCACAAGTTATCTCTTAAGCTCCCAAAAACCTGCACAGAATGACCAATCAGCTGCCACTCCTATATCGGTACCTCCTAATGCTCCACAAGTAAAAAAAGCAATTTCGAAAGAAAAAAATAAGAAACAAATACCAAAGGTATATGTTTTATTGAGCATTTTACAGGCTCTAGTATCGGTGAGGTATAACCCTCATCTGATCCTGTCCAGGATCCGGCAGATTCTTTTTTCTTTCGTGGAATTAGAATTCGATATTTGCTTTTGCTGGATCCCAAGCCACATTGGGATCCGGGGAAATGAATCGGCTGATGCCGCTGCCAAATCAGCCATTTCCCTGGATAATCATTGCCTGTCAGTCCCCTATATAGACTACAGGCAAATAATACATTCTAAATTACTCTCCTAATGGCAAGATTCTTGGCACGGACAGGCCACAAATAAATTACATCGCATTAAGCCTGTAATTACGCAATGGCAGTCCAGTCTACGCAGGGTCCGAAGAGAGGAAGTTGTTCTTGCTCGGCTCCGCATAGGTCATAGTCATCTAACACATTCCTATTTGCTGAGGGCGGATGACCCACCTATGTGCGAGATGTGTAACGTTATTTTAACCGTCAGTCATCTTTTTATAGAATGTCCTGCTTTTATAGAAGCACGACGCTTGTGTTTTACTGCTTTTAATAATTTGACTGAGCCATTTACACTCAGTCAGATAATAGGTGACAGAGACAATATGTCCGACATTTTTAACTTTTTACAATCTATTAATTTTTATACAAGGATCTAAGTTTTTATACTTTTTATGCTTTTACTTTGTCCTTTTTAACATAATAATTAATTGCTTGACGTGGTAGCCTTGGCTACCAAAATGTTTAGTAGTATTTAAATTTGACTTGGCGCATTATGGCCTTAGCTGCCAATGCGCCATTAAAAACCAACCAACCAACCTTTTAGTGATATTAGATAGCAAGCTGAACTTCCCAGCTCACATCTCTTGTTTAAGAAATACATGTCTAAAGCATCTGAATATACTGCGATCAGTCTCGGCTATGTCATGGGGGCGCTGATCAGTATACTCTACTGCATCTTTATAGAACTTTAATCCGTTCACGGCTAGATTATTGTTGTCCAGTCTATGACTATGCCAGGAGCACTACTTTATAACGTCGAAATATTGTCCAGCACAGTGCTCTCAGGACTGCATTGGGTGCTTTTAGGACTTCTCCAATCCAGAGTCTTTATATCAAAGCACATGATCGTCCATTACATCTTCGTAGGAAATCATTACTGCTCCACTATGCTGCTAACATCCAGAGTCTTCTATCTCATCCCATTTGGGAGTATCTTTATAATACTTGGTGGGATTTGTTATTTGACAGCAAGCCAAATGAAAACAGACCTGCTTCACCCAGGATTAAAGAGCTTTCTCAGAGTTGGAATATTAATTTAAGTGATATTATTCAGGACACAACTGCACCTGTTCCACCTTGGACATATATTTCTTCCTCCCATGATACACATTTTCTGGAGTGAGGAAAGAATATTGTACCTTCCTTTAATATCAGGCAGTTACACTTAGCTCACACTACTCTAAACTCCCATGCCTGTAAAGTCTATTCTGACGGATCCAAAATGGTTAGTACGGTTGGTGCTGCTGCAGTTTTTCCTTCTCTAACAGTTACTGCCTCACTACCATTAGTCTGCAGCGTCTTCACAGCCAAATTATATGCCATCAAATTAGCACTTAGTAAAATTATTGAACTTTCCATCTCACCTGCCATAATTTACACTGACTCGCTCAGTGCTGTTTCTGCCATAAGGAAGAATTTTTCATATTCTCATCCTACCTTGAAACACATTCATTCTCAGCTATTTTCCTGCAGTGTGTCCAATCAATCAGTTTTTGCTGGATCCCTGGCCATTCTGGTATTCCAGGAAATGAAAGTGCGGACCTCGCAGCTAAAAATCCTCAACCAGCTGTCCCAGAACATCATCAGGTTCCTTACACTAATTATAAGCCTGTTATTCACAAAGCAATTTACGACAACTGGTCACAGATCTGGAAAAGTAACACCAAAAATAAACTTTACAAGATAAAGCAAGAACCAAAGCTGTGGCTCTCAGGCTTTGGACAAAACAGACGAGAGGAAGTAGTATTGGCAAGACTCAGAATTGGACACACTCCTCATACCCATCTGTTCCTGCTACTGGGAGAAGATCCACCCCAGTGTTCATCCTGTGACGGTCAACTTACTGTTAGGCATTTCCTCTTTGATTGTTTTTGCTGGATCCCTTTTCAGTTGGTCTCTAGGTTGAACCTCTCACATGATTTTACTCATATCCTGGGAAATGAAGCAAACATAAAAGAACTTGTAATCTATTTAAAATGTGTTGGCCTATATAGGAGTATTTAATTTAACATCTACAGTGGTATATTTCGACTAAATAAACTGAGCAGACACAATTTGGCCTCAGTAGCCCTTGTGTCGTTAAGCCAAATAATAACAACAACAACAACATTGAAAAATCCATCCAAACTAATCCACCCCGTCTTGAAGCAAATCAGATCATAGATTATTGCATTACAAGCTGTACACCGATCAGTCACTTTCTGTTGGACTCCAGGTCATGTAGGCATCAAAGGAAATGAACATGCAGATCAAGCCGCTAAACATCCAATCACTGCAAGATCTCTTAATTGCACTACGGAATAGAATCAGGCACAATATGGCCTTAGCAGCCCTTGTGCCACTAAAAAACATATCAACCAACCAACCAATAAACCCAATGAAAACAAACCTGCTGGCTTGATTTGGTAGTTGTTGGCGCATCGGCTTCTGTGGCCATATTGCACCTCCCAAGGTTTTTGCAGTACTTTGATCCAAGCCCGAGGTGGGAATCGAACCTGCGACCTTTGGGTTGCCGGGCAGGTACTTTACCCACTCGGCTAGCCCGGTCGGCGAACCTGCTGGCATCTGGCTACAGGAGCTAATGCAATGCTGGAACATCTACCTTGGAAATATCTCATACTGCAAATGCAGTACAAGCACCATGGGCATTGTATATACCTCTGTGTGATAACTCCTTTCTTCAGTGTAGAAAATACTCCCTATCGAATCAAAATCTTAGACAGTTACATGATGCTCATGCATTTGCCAATACTCTGTCTTCAGATATATATATACACACACACACACATGCAGACGTCTCAAAAACTGACATATCAATAGGAGCTGCAGTGTTCCTTCCTACATCCACTGTCTCTGTCCGGTTACCGATTGAATGCAGTGTTTTTACAGTTGAACTCTATGCAATAAAAATGGCCTTGAATCTCCTTAACCACCACCTATTAAATACTCAGGTCATAATTTAAGCACAGTGAGTGCCTCACAGAATAAACTACAACATTTCCATCCACTTCGCACACAAATCATATCACAGTTATGTAACCTCGATGAAAAGAAGCTGACTGTCAAATTCTGCTGGATACCCAGCCATGATGGAATTCCAGGAAATGAACATGCGGATGAAGCTGCAAAGTGCCCTGCTTGCTTTGATTCCATCTCAGTTCCTTACTCTGATTTCAAACCAATCATACAACGGATATGTACTGAGATGTGGTCTGAAATGTGGCATACTTAGACAGGAAACAAGCTTCTTGAGATAAAACAGAATCCACAGTTGTGGAGATCCAGTTTCAGACTAAACAGACACGAAGAGGTCGTGCTTGCAAGAGCACGATTTGGCCATACACATCTAATGCACCTCTTTTTACTGCTGGAGAAGATCCTCCACTTTGCTTACATTGTAGCTCCCTACTTACCGTTAAGCATATCCTAATTGAGTGTGCACATTACCATTCAGTTAGTTTTGCATGTTTCAAATTACAGCTTAATTTACAAAAACCCCTACAACTATTGCCCTGGGGTCAAAGCGAATTAGAGGTCAAGTGTATCTGGTCAGAATCAAACAGTGATCTTTCTGAGAGATAAAAGTTCTTTTTAAGTTATATCATTTTCTATCAGCAGTTCATTTATCATAAATAAGTTCTACACTGTGTATTTTAGTACAATTGCATCATTATACAAAGCTAAATATAGTAAATTCACAATAGCGGCATCGTTTAAGTTACATCTCATATTGTGAATACCTTCACGACGAGTTGCCATGACATTGCACTACTTCGAATAAGTAACACTTCACCCGAAGGAGAAGACTGTTGTTACTTATTCTCAGTGGATACCACCACCCAGACGGCACCGTTTCAGGGCTATTTTGTAAATGTGTGGGATAATAACTCGACTATCTAGTTGTCCCTATTAGACTTAGAAAAGCAAAAAGGTAGAGGGAAAGTAATAGTAGGAGTGGAAGAGGAAAAGAAATGGTGTAGAAGAATGAAAGGGACAGTAACTCCTTCAACTCACATTCAAAAACTCATAAACTCCTTGAATAGACAACGCTTCCCCAGTGGAGAAGACTGTTGTTACCTATTCTTGGAAACTCCGGACATCATCATGCTCCCCCCTGGTGCTGATGCGCCATAAAAATCCTAATAACCAACCAATAACCAACCTCCCTCTGGTGCCGTTTCAGGGCTATTTGGCCCTTCTTCAGTGGGTGGGTAGGTACCCAAGTGATGTTGTGAAGTATATCTTCACAATATGAGAGATGCCTGTTGGTGTATGATATAAGTTAAGACTCTAATGCATTAGGGCTTAAAGCCTCAAGCTTCGAAAGAGATTAGACTATGTGTATTTTAGTGCAATTGCATCATTTACACACAGCTAAATAAAGCAAATTTGCAATATCGGCAAATATTGTGAATACCTTCGTCGTGAAGGTATTCACAATATGAGATGTATCTTAAATGTTGCCGCTATTGCAAATTTGCTATATTTAGCTATGTATAAATGATGCAATTGAACTAAAATACAGTCTAATCTCTTTCTCAGCTTGAGGCTTTAAGCCCTAATGCATTAGAGTCTTAACTCACACACCATCAAGCATCTCTCATATTGTGAAGATATACTTCACAACTGTTTTGCCATCATTACATCACTTGGGTACCTACCCACCCACTGAAGAAGGGCCAGATAGCCCTGAAACAGTGCTGTCTGGGTGGTGTATCCACTGAGAATAAGTAACAACAGTCTTCTCCTTCGGGTGAAGCGTTACTTATTCAAAGTAGTGCAATGTCATGACAACTCATCGTGAAGGTATTCACAATATGAGATGTAACTTAAACGATGCCGCTATTGCAAATTTGCTATATTTAGCGGTGTATAAATGATACAATTGCACTAAAATATCCATAGTCTAATCTCTTTCACAGCTTGAGGCTTTAAGCCCTAATGCATTAAGTTCTACACTTGTAAAGTATCAAGTAAGGACAGAGAAAGGAAATCCATCTTTCCTTTTTGTTATATATATTACATTCTTTACTAACAACTAACCTTTCTAACCGCTTTGCTTCCTTGCCACACTGCTCCTGCCTCCCCGTGGCGCGGCCAGAAACCTTGGCAGAAAAATCCTCTTGCCAAGGGTGAAAAGGAGTAAACATGGCAAATACAGACCATATTGACATGAATAACGACAACCCAAAGAGATTGAAGACTGATCGGATGGAGCAACCCTGCTCATCTTTCTTCATCTTCCACTCTCTCAGTAACCAGCCTATGAGTAAATTTGCAGGATTTGAGGGTATTGCAGGATTTCCCAAGACGGTAAAGAGTCTGCAATCAGGAGACTTACTTATAGAAACCATGAATCAAAGACATTCTGAAAAGTTTCTACAACTAACATGTTTTGCTGGAATTCCTGTAAAAATATCTCCTCATGCAACCCTAAATTCATCTAAGGATATCTTATCAACTTGGGATTTATTAAACGTCACCGAGGAAGAAATAGCCCAAGAACTGCAGGGACAGAACATAATTGAAGCGAAAAGAATAATGATTAAAAAAGATAATCAACTGACACCTACCAGAAATATTATTCTTACCTTCAATACACCAAACTCACCCTCCTCTGTAAAAGCAGGTTATTTATTTTGTCGCATTTGCTCATACATTCCGAATCCTTTAAGATGCTATAAATGCCAAAAGTATGGGCATTCTCAAACTGTATGTAGAGGAATTTCTGTCTGCCACAACTGTGAGTCTTCAGACCATATACAAAATGACTGTGTACAGCTATAAAAATGACATGCCCAAATTGCAAAGACGACCATCCTGCATATTCCAAGACATGTGAAAAGTGGAAAACCGAGAAAAAAAAATAGTAAAATGAAAGAGCGAAAACAAAGTCAGTTACCAAGAAGCAAGAAAACTAGTTGCACCAAATATAAACCATAAGGCCCCGGGTGCCAAGCGTTTCCGTGGCCAAGCGATTCTTGCGAGTTTATAAAGCGTTTTTCCTCCAAGTGACAGAGTTTTCCTTGTTTTTCTCTTAGAATTAAAATTTTCTGTTAAGTAGCTCTACTTACTTAAAAACACTAAGAAGAGAGCCCAGAAGAAGGCAAGTACCTTTTTCTTTAATTTAACTAGCCGTACTAACTTACTAACTCTACGCTTGGCCACCAAGCGGCACTGCTCCTGCCTCCCCGTGGCGGGGCCGGTAACCTGGGTGGTAAAGGCAAACCCCCAGGGCAAAAAGGAGCAAGCATGGATAAAAATCATTATCCAAACTTAGAGCCTTTGAGCTCAAGAGCGGAAGATTCCAACCCTGACCATGACTCAAGTCAACCTAAAAGACTGCGAAGAGAAGCAGAATGTCATGACGATTGCCCAAACTTCCTGGTGATTCATTCCCTGTCCGTCCAACCTGTGGGTAAGTTGTCACCATTCTTAATTCAGAAAATCTTGGAGTCAATTGCAGGATCACCAAAAATGGTTAAAAGACTGCAATCCGGAGACCTTCTGATAGAAACAGCCACCTCTAAACATTCTGAGCGGCTGTTAAAAACAACAACATTTGGTGGGTTGACAGTAGAAATTACTCCCCACAAAACTCTAAATTCATCAAAAGGTGTCATCAGCGAGTGGGACCTAATTACAGTCTCCGAAGAAGAACTACTCCAAGGACTCAGCAGTCAGAAAGTAGTAAATGTAAAACGGATCATGACAAAAAAAGATGGAAATCTTACTCCAACAAGATCCATCATTCTGACATTTAGCACTCCAGACTTACCATCCTGTATTAAAGCTGGTTATTTAAACTGCCGGATTCGACCATACATCCCGAATCCTGTTCGTTGCTTTAAATGTCAGAAATACGGCCATTCCCAGCAGGCTTGTCGCGGGGAAGCCACATGTCCCATCTGTGGCTCTAAAGATCACACCCAAGCGGATTGTTCAGTCAAAACTCCTGTTTGTCCAAACTGCAAAGGAAGCCATCCAGCCTTTTCCAAAACTTGTGAGCTATGGATAACAGGAAAGAAAATACAAAAATACAAAATTGAAAATAAAGTCACGTTTCCTGAGGCACGTAGACAAGTTATGTCGACCATGCCTAGTGGTCGTTCTTATGCAGCTCGAACTAGAAACTTTGTTTCTACTGCAGCTCAAACGGATGTATCAGTTCCGCCTAACACCTCTCTAGCGAATTGGCTTAAAGTTACACTTTCAACCTCTAAAAAAGATAATCCTCATAATCCTCCAAAAAAAACTAGCGAAGCCACAAATACTCCAATCAGTATCCCTACTCATACCCCATTGGTCTCGATTGAAAAAGAACAATTAAAATCTCACTCAGTCTCAAAAAAAATGGAAGCGCCTACCAATAATATGGAAGTAGATGAGCTGCTACGTAATGAGGAGCCCATTCTAGAACTCCATGCAGATGACACCATGGATCTTGGACGCCCCACATTCCCAAAAAAAGACCGGAAAAAATGTCCCACGAACAAAAAACAGTCAGACGAATCATCCTCAGCTAAAACTAAATAATGTATAACATCATACAGTGGAAATACAGAGGACTAAGTAGTCATTCTGATGACTTAAGGGATTTACTAGCTCAATTCAATCCCATAGGTGTATGCCTACAGGAAACTTTCTTGTCACCCCAAATTTCACCAAAATTCTCAAATTATGTGATATATAGACGAGACAGGAGTTCAAACTCTGCTGCTCGTGGCGGAGTAGCTATTCTTGTTAACTCTGACATTCCATCCAGGCCGATCCAATTGAGAACCACTCTAGAAGTTGTCGCAGCTCGTATTGCAGTTGGTATTTCAGTTACCATTGTTTCCATCTACATTTCACCCTCTCTACCACTTCCTCATTCAGAACTTGACAGCCTGATTTCACAACTCCCAACTCCAATTTGTCTCTTTGGTGACTTTAATGGACATCATCCATTGTGGGGGTCTGCTACAATGGATAGAAGAGGCAAATTGGTGGAGGAATTCATGAACAATAATGGTCTTAATTTACTAAATTCTGGATCTCCTACTTACATACACCTAGCAGCAGGATCTGTTTCTGCAATCGACTTATCAATTTGTTCACCCTCTGTCTTTCCAATCATGACATGGTCAGTATTAACTGATCCCTTTAACAGTGATCACTTTCCAATTATTTGCTCACTACAAACAAGAGTAACTCCGAATCCTGTTCAACGATCCAACTGGCAGTTTAAAAAGGCAAATTGGGAAGGATATTCTGCCCAAATACTCTTAGACAGATGTTATGTTCAAAGACAACATATTGATAAAGTAAATACTTATATAACCAATCAGATTCTCACTGCAGCTAATGCTTCCATTCCAAAATCCACGCCTTATCACAAACACAGAAATAATTGGTGGAATACAGATTATTTAATTGCCAAACAGGAAAAAAACCGTGCTTGGAATTATTTCCGCAAGTATCCCACCACTAGTAACCTAATTTCTTATAAAAGACTCAAAGCGAAAGCTAGACAAGTTAGGCGGAAAGCGAAACGGGATTCATGGATTGCTTTTGCCTCAACCATTACCAAAGACACGGATACACGGGTCATCTGGAAAAGAATACAGGCATTAAATGGCAAATTTTCTCGGCTGCCCTCCCCGATACTTCATTGGAGAGGGAAAGACATTTCTACTCCTGAAGAAGTTGCAAATGCATTAGCAGAATCATTTGCAAAAATCTCAGCTTCTGCCACCTATGCGTCTGCCTTTCAGAACATCAAAGCAGGTGCAGAACGGTATAAAATCAACTTCTTCACGCGCCGCTCACTGTCGTACAACCAACCATTTACATTAATAGAACTGCAAGAATCATTAAACAGATCTTCAAATAGCGCTGCAGGACCAGATGGAGTTCACTACGTTATGCTAAAGCATTTACTTGATGAAGACTTGAGAACTCTATTAATTTTTTATAATCGGATCTTCACTGAAAATGCCTATCCTTCTTCATGGCGCCATTCGTTCGTTATCGCCTTACCAAAACCAGGAAAAGATCCTTCCTGTGTTGAAAATTACAGGCCAATATCTCTTACGAGCTGCATGGGAAAAATTTTCGAAAGGATGGTTCATACTAGACTCACCTACATCCTGGAGTCAGAGAATCTTCTTCCAGAACAACAATATGGCTTTCGGAAAAACAGATCAACACTGGACGTGCTTATCAAAGCCGAATCTCATATACGCAATGCCTTTGTCATGAAACAACATCTAGTCATGGTCAATTTAGATCTTGAAAAGGCATTTGATACAACATGGTGCCATGGTATTATTAGGGACCTTTACCATCTGGGGCTTCGGGGCCATTTGCCGGAAATAATTCAAAATTTCCTGCAATTGCGCTCTTTTCAAGTCCGGTACAAAAACATCCTCTCTACATCTCACATTCAGGAAGAGGGAGTCCCACAGGGATCAATACTCAGTCCAACACTGTTTTCAATCAGAGTTAGTAGTATGACACGAGATATCCCAAAAACTGTACAAACGTATATGTATGCAGATGACCTTACCATTTCCTGTCAATCTCAAAGTATGAATACCATTGAACGGCAGCTACAACTTGCCATAACCAAAATAGAAACCTGGACTTCACTGAACGGTTACAGACTGTCAGAAAAGAAATGCACTGTCACACACTTTTGCAAGAAGCGAACTCTCCATCCCGAACCTGAACTGCAAATAAACAATACTCCAATCCCGCTTGTTAATACCGTTAAATTTCTTGGACTACTATTAGACCGCAAACTAAATTTCCAAGCTCACATCACTTATTTGAGAACTACTTGTTTAAGGCATTTGAATATACTTCGTTCTGTCTCATCTATGTCATGGGGAGCTGATCGGTGTACTTTGCTGCATCTCTATAGAAGTTTAATCCGTTCACGACTAGATTATGGTTGTCCAGTGTATGACTCTGCCAGGAGCACTACATTAAAACAGCTAAATATGATCCATCACAGTGCTCTGAGAACTGCGCTGGGAGCTTTCAGGACTTCTCCGATCCAAAGTCTATATATTGAAGCGCATGATCCCCCATTACACCTGCGTAGAAAAACACTACTGCTTCACTACGCTGCTAAGATCCAGAGTCTACCATCGCACCCAAGTTGGGAGTATCTCTATAATACTCGTTGGGATGCCTTCTACGAGAGCAAACCAAATGAAAATAGACCCGCCTCTCTCAGGATCAAAGAACTTGTTCAGACTTGGAATATCAATTTAAATGACATTTTCCAAGACACAACTACACCTGTTGCTCCTTGGACATATGTGTCTGTCTTTCAAGATACATACTTCCTCCAGTGGGGGAAAAATATACCTTCCTGCAATATCAGACAGTTACATTCAGCTCATGCTACGGACAACCATGCCTGTAAAATTTATACGGATGGTTCAAAAACTGAGAGTATGGTAGGTGCTGCGGCAGTTTTTCCTTTATTTACAAGTTCAGCCACACTACCGCTTGTGGCCGACCGGGCCAGCCGAGTGGTTAAAGTACTGCCCGGCAACCCAAAGGTCGCGGGTTCGATTCCCGCCTCGGGCTTGGATCAAAGTACTGTAAAAACCTTGAGAGGTGCAATATGGCCACAGAAGCCGATGCGCCAACAACTACCAAATCAAAAAAAAAAAAAAAAAAAAAACTACCGCTTGCTTGCAGCGTCTTCACAGCTGAATTATATGCTATTAAGTTAGCGCTTAGTAAGATAATTGAGCTCTCCATCTCATCTGCCATAATTTACACAGATTCTCTTAGTGCTGTCTCTGCCATAAGGAAGAATTCCTCCATTTCTCACCCTATATTGAAACAGATTCATTCCCAGCTATTCGCTTGCAGTGTGTCCAATCAGTCAATCAGTTTTTGCTGGATCCCTGGCCATTCAGGCATTCCGGGAAATGAAAGTGCTGACTTTGCCGCTAAACATCCCCAACCCGCTCTCTCACAACATCCTCAGGTTCCTTTCTCTGATTTTAAGTCGGTCATACGCAAAGCCTGCTATGATAAATGGTCACAGACCTGGAAAAGTGACCCTAACAATAAACTTTATCAGATAAAAAAAGATCCAAAGCTGTGGCTGTCTGGCTTCCGAAGAAATAGACGAGAGGAAGTGGTACTGGCAAGACTCAGAATTGGACACACTCACTATACTCATCTCTTCCTATTATTGGGGGAAAGTCCACCGCAGTGCTCATCCTGTCAGACGCAACTTACAGTCCGTCATTTCCTGGTTGATTGTCCCTTACATTCAACCATCAGGTCAAACACTTTTCAGTCACTCTCTACATTGAATATATCACCTGATTTATCTCGCATCTTAGGAAATGAAGCAAATATTGAAGAACTTTTATTATATCTAAAACATATTGGTTTGTACAGAAGCATATAATTTAATCTCTCTAACAATACGCTTTTGTGAATTAACGATGAAGAGACACAATTTGGCCGTAGTAGCCCTTGTGTCGTTAAACCGAACAACAACAACAATATAAACCATAATATTACCTATGCAAATGTTGTAAAAAAATATGAAGCAATTTCTGTTCAAACTGATGTTGCGGTCTCTACTAATAAATCAATTTCTGATTGGGCTAGAAATGTCCTCTCTGAGCTACAACCAACTGTATGCAAGCAACAATCCAAGACCACAGACCAAGCAAATAATACACCTCTGACAATACCAGTGGTATCTCCTGCAACAGTGATTGCTACCACATCTTGTATTACAAACTCAAATGCTATGAAAAATATTCAGGACACAACCATGGACACAGATGGCAAATCTATACAGGAAGATCCTGTTTTAGAAATCCATGCCGAAGAAGAAATGAACACTGGTCGGCCAGTTTTCCAAAAAAAAAGACAAACAGAAATTGGAACGCCATAAACCAGTCACCTTCAAAAAGCAGTCAGAATCAGCTCCATCAACTAAACACAAATAATGCCATTGTATTTTACAATGGAACTGCAGAGGCTTTCATTGCAATGCAGACGATAATCCTAGATCTAATTAATCATTTTTCTCCCGTTGCCCTTTGTCTTCAGGAAACTTACTTAACATTGCAAATTTCTCCTTCGATAAAGAACTATTGCCTTTATCGAAGGGATCGTAATACAACAAATGCTGCCCATGGTGTTGTTGCAATCTGGATAAATTCAAAGATCCCAACTAAACATATTCCACTTCAAACTGAAATAGAAGCTGTTGCTGTGCATATAACTCTCTATATTGGAATAACACTAGTATCAATCTACTTACAGCCAAACCATACTTACTGTTTAAAAAGATCTTGAAGACCTCTTTATATGGATACCTCCACTTTGCTGTATGTTAGGGGACTTCAATGGGCACCACCCCTTATGGGGCGATCCTAAATTAGATAGACGAGGTCGACTCATTGAGAGCTTAATAGAGGCACTAAACCTCACCATACTGAATACTGGCGTGCACACTCACGTTCAGCTCCCAAATGGACATACCTCAGCAATAGATCTCTCCATTTGTTCTCCATTACTGATCCCGACCATAGAGTGGTATGTTTTAAATGATCCAGTGGGTAGTGATCACATCCCAATTGTATGCAACCTATTAATAGCACAGATTCCTCCAGCTCAATCCTGCAGAAAAGGCCCTGAGTGCCAAGCGATAGTCACAAGCGATTTTTCTCTGCGACTCATAAAGTGATCTTTGAAAGTGATATATTTCTATTTTTGTTGTGTGATTTTCTTCTGGTTTGTTCACTTAAAGTGGTTATTTGCTTAAAAAGTCTTACATAAGAACCCAGAAAGGGAATCTACCTTTCTTTTTTAGTATTTATATTAAATACTAATTCGCTCTACTAACCTTAATAACCGCTTGGTCACTGGTGGTACCGCTCCTGCCTCCACGTGGCGGGACCAGTAATCTGGGAGAAGAAAGTCCTTCTCCCAGGGCTAAAAGGAGTAAACATGGACACTAATGATTTCCGACGATTAGAGCCAAAGAGCTCTCAACATGACAACCACGAAACTGATCGTGACTTCTCATTGTCGAAAAGACTAAAAAAGGATGCAAACAAGCAGGAACCTCTAGCTTTCCTGATCAGCCATTCTCTGTCTTCACAACCTGTCAGCAAGCTCTCCTCTTTCATCATACAACGATGCCTTGTAAATTCAGCAGCATCTCCAAAAATGGTGAAACGTCTTCAATCTGGTGAGTTGCTAATAGAGACCTCTGACCCTTTTAAAACTAACATCTTTAAGTGGAATTCCAATTCAAGTCACTCCACGTAACACCCTGAATTCTTCCAAGGGAGTGATCAGTGAATGGGACCTATTGAACGTTTCCGAGGAAGAAATAATCCCAGAACTAAAGGATCAAAATGTAACTCAGGCCAAGAGAATCATGATACGAAAAGACGGCACCTTAGTCCCAACACGTAGCATAATTTTAACCTTTAGTTCACTGAATCTACCATCCTCAGTCAAAGCAGGCTATTTAAACTGTCGTGTTTGGCCCTTTATCCTGAACTCTCTGAGATGATACAAATGTCAGAAATTTGGCCACTCCCAGACAGCATACCGTGGAGATGTAACATACACCACTCACAGTCAAACACATACTTCTGGAATGTACTCTGTATAATAATGCTCGACTAGTGTCATTCAATTCTCTGGCAAGCTTAAAGGAACCTTTGTCACTTAGCCATATCATAGGTGAAAAATCAAATCTTGCAGAATTCTTCTCCTTCCTAAAATGAATAGGACTGTATAGCTGTTTATAACTGCTTCTACATGAACCAACACAGGCAGTTTGAACCGCTTTTCTAAGTGCAGTATGGCCTAAGTAGCCATTGCACTTAAAACCCTATCAACAACAACAACTCATACTGCATTCGCTAATGAATCAGTCACTAGGTACACTGTCTTGCTTAGAAAGTGTAGCCGGATCACCAAAAATGGTACGAAGACTCAAATCTGGTGACCTATTAGTTGAAACTGTAAACATTCTGAGACTCTCCTCAAACTTACATCCTTTGGTGGAGTCCCTACTAAGGTATGTCCTCATGCTACCCTTAATACTTCCAAAGGCGTCATTTCCGAATGGGATCTATTGAATGTTAAGGAGGAGAAGATTGTTCAAGAACTCCAAGACCAGAAAGTTACTGAAGCAAGACGAATAATGCTAAAGAAAGATGGAGAATTTGTTCCTACTCGTAACATCATTCTTACTTTTTCCACACCAAAACTTCCTTTGTAAAAGCAGGATACCTAAACTGCCGCATCCATCCTTATATCCCCAACCCTATTCGGTGCTACAAATGTCAGAAGTTTTAGCATTCCCAAACTGCCTGCCGAGGAGGTTCATTTTGCTCAAATTGCGGATCAAAAGAACATGTCAATACCGATTGCAATGCGAAATCATCACGATGTGCAAACTGCAAAGGCAACCATCCAGCCTTTTCCAAATCCTGTGAGCAATGGAAACTGGAGAAAAAAGTCCAGAAATACAAAGTGGAGAACAAGGTCACATACCCCGAAGCAAGAAAGCATCTTATACAAAACATGCCTAAATGCATATATGCGGAGGCATCCAAAAGATACCATACAGTTTTAACTCAAACAAATACAACAGTTCCACCAAAGGTGTCAATCTCTGAATGGGTTCGATCATTACTATCATCTGCATCACTGTCAACAAAAAAAACAAACAGTAGATATGACAAACAATACCCCAATCTCAATACCACCTACAGCCAAATCAGCTCCAGTTATGCCTAATCAAACGAAAATTTCAGTTAATGATCACAAGAAATCATTTGATAATTCAGCTATGGACATTGCAGAGAATAATACATCTGGTGACCACGTTCTAGATCTTCATGCAGAAGACGACATGGACATATGTCCATCCTTCCCATAAAAGGAAAAAATTAACAAAATAACACTCAGAAGCAGTGCAACCTTAAAAAACACAGATTTGACTTCTGATTCCAAACCTACACAATGAACAACATAGTTCAGTGGAGTTGCAGAGGCTTTTACAGCAACATAGATGACATATATATGAATTAATTGACCGTTACCATCCAGTGGGCATCTGCCTACAAGAGACAAACCTAACATCTCAAGTATCCGTATCAGTTAAATATTACACTATATTTTGGCTAGACAGGGCAAACAGTGCTCATGGAGGAGTAGCCACACGCATAGACTCCAGAGTTCCTTGTAAGAAAATTCCTCTCCAAACATCCTTAGAAGCGGTTGCGGCTTGTACAATGATTGGCATTGCTGTAACGCTCGTTTCCATATATCTTCCACCCAATCAGCAATGTACGATTCATGAACTGGAAAACCTTGCTTTGTATCTACCTTCACCAGTATGCTTATTAGGAGATTTTAATGGACACAATCCACTATGGGAATCTCCCGTCTCAATGCATGTGGAGAACTCATTGAAATGCTACTAGACAGACAGAATTTAACAGTATTGAACACAGGCTTACCCACTTACATTCATTTTCCTTCTGGAGCAACCTCTGCAATCAATCTATCTATCTGCTCTTCAATCCTCCTTCCAAGTGTCGAGTGGACAACACTTGACAGTCCTCTCAACAGCGATCACTATCCAGTCATTTTCAATATTCAGACCACCATCTCCAAAACAACTGATACACATATGAAATGGAAATTTTCTAAAGCAGACTGGACAAAATATAAAAATCAAGTATCTTTTGATGAGCATATCACAATGCAGGTACTATCAGCTGCAAAATTCGCCATCCCGCAGTCTCAATTAAGAAAACATAGACATACTAATCACTGGTGGAACAAAGATTGTAACAAGGTGAAAAGAGAAAAGAATGCAGCATGGAACTTATTCCGCAAATATGCCACCACCAGCAACCTTATTAATTATAAGAGAATTAGAGCCAAAGCACGATACATCAGGCGAAAGGCTAAAAAGGACTCTTGGATAAAATTTGCTTCATCAATCAATAAAGACACTGAAACCAGAATAGTATGGAAAAAAATAAGGCAAGTAAATACCTTACATTACCTGCACCTATTTTTAACTGGAATGGGAAAGAGATCTCTAATCCTGAAGATATTGCAAATGCTTCAGGAACTGTGTTCTCTGAATTGTCTGTCTCCATTGCGTGTCATCCATCTTTCCAAAAAATTAAAGCCGATGCTGAGAAATTCAAACTAAACTTCAAAACTAGCCGCCATTTACCCTATAATCAACCACTCACACTATCAGAATTGAAAGAATCTTTAAATAGTTCCCGCAACAGCGCCGCCCGTAGCCCTGACGGAATTTACTATGTAATGCTTAAACATCTAGATCAACAATCGTTATCATCCTTGCTAAAATTTTACACTCGGATCTTTTATGAACACACATTCCCCACTTCCTGGCAACATTCATGTGTTATAGCTATCCCAAAACCAGGAAAAGATCATTCTATGCCTAACAACTATAGACCAATCTCTCTAACCAGCTGCTTGAGTAAAACTTTAGAAAAAATGGTGCACCATCGGTTAACATTGTTCCTTGAGTCCAGAAACATAATCACCAATAATCAGTTTGGCTTTCGGAAGAATAGGTCATCCTTAGATCTAATGGTAGAGGCCGAATCAAACATAAGAAACGCATTTATCATAAATCAACATCTTGTCATGGTGTGTCTTGTTATAGAAAAAGCTTTCGATACAACATGGCGCTATGGAATTCTAAGGGATCTCCACTCATATTCATATATGAGAGGCCATTTAGCATATTTTATTCAAAACTTTCTTCGCCACAAGTCTTTCCAAGTCAGATGCCAGCAGGCTCTGTCTCAAATGTACAAAAAGGAGTCCCATGAGGCACTGTCTTCAGTGCTACTCTATTTGCTATAATAATTTGCTATAATGTGAAATAATTTGATAAAAACATCCTTTATCCTCTCCAGGTTATTATTAATTATTTAATCTTGTGCAGTTAGTTCATTGTTTGTGAACTAACTGCACAAGTTAATGCATTAAAATTAAGAGAAAATACAGATAAAATAAACTTATCTTAATTGCTATATGAAATTACTCAGTTTCTCTAAAGAAAGCATATGATTTTTACTTTGCTCAGTACATAGTTTGTTTCTGTGTACCTAATGTATATATTTGAAGGCTCTTTCTGCCCTTTTCATAGCAATGTTTTTATTTTTTTCAAGGTATGGAACAAGATGCAGTTCATATCTATTCAAAATATATTGCTCAAGATGCACCTCTTCCAATTGGCATTGCAGATGACCTCAGGAATCAGATTGTTGGTTGGTAAAATTTATATGTTTTTCAGTTTCACAACATTAATTTTATAACCTTTCTCTCTTCCCCCCCATTCCGTCAAAATGAATTCATTGAATGTCAAAAAATAATTTACCTACCCTTCGACAAATAAGAATTGAAATTATATAACAAAGCCACAGTGATATGCAATGACAAACATATGCCGTGTTGCTCTGTATCTTGTGCCTTGGATGCTTTGCAATGATCAGTGCAGTGAAGACAACACAACTTGTTGTAATCTGATAGCAATATCCAATAATGATTGGTTGTTCCTAGAGTTTGTTGCTTAGGATGAGACTTGGTGTTTTTTTCTATTACCAACAAGCAAAATACAAATCATCAGCTTAAACCTCCTTATTTTCTGTGATCAAAATAATATTTGTATTTGTAAGAGAGGTTGAAAGGGAAAGTGAAGTTAGGTGGGTTTTTTTTTTTTTTTTGACCATTGGTATTGTGCACTGAATTCATTATTCAGGGTTTGCTATAAATAAGGAAATATTTGTACAGGTGTTACACTAGCTGAAAAGGATAATTCAACAAAAGTGTGTAGAATGGTGGATTGTGAAAGATTTGAAGCTCATCTTTCATCCATCTCTCATTTTTGATGCACAAAAAGCTTGCTAATACACAATGCCATTGTTGTGTTATCACATCCTAGTTGCTCATGTGATCTCTCATTGTGATTTTTTTTCATTTTCCTGAAAATGAAATATTTACAGAGACTATCACTTCTACAGCAAGCAAGGATTGTTGATACTAGTAACATGCATCCTACTATCAACGATTTTGAAAAGTTTGTGCCCTGAATATGAAGGGTTTAATTGAAGAGTCTGGTAACATGTTACATTTTAAAATTGTTCACTTTAGAGTTGACTGGAATTAATGCTATAATGCATTAATTCCCAGCCACCAAGAAAGTTTTTTCTTGGGCCTCCAGGAAGGCATGCATTGCAGCAGTGATGATATTGTTGGTAGGAAAATCAGTG
Source organism: Mastigoproctus giganteus (assembly GCF_048544385.1). Classification (NCBI taxonomy): domain Eukaryota; kingdom Metazoa; phylum Arthropoda; class Arachnida; order Uropygi; family Thelyphonidae; genus Mastigoproctus; species Mastigoproctus giganteus. The sequence continues at coordinate 155,620,675 of NC_143587.1, read as the reverse complement.
CCAGCCAGATATTTTTACAAAACAGGAAATAGGTGAAAGTCCAATGGTGCTAAATCTAGTGAATATGTGGGTTGGTCCAAGATTTCAAAGCTGCGCTCATGCACTGCAGCCATGGTAGTGACAGACTTCTGAGCAAGCATGTTTGTCCTGATGGAACAAGACTCCTTTGCTGAGTTTTTCTTCAAAATTTATCTCTGATGTCTTCACACAAATGCTTTACAAGATATGCCTATATGCACCTGTGACTGTCTGGCCTTTCTGAAGTTACTCCACTAGCAACACTCCATCAGGATCCCAGAAGGAATTGACTTGGCTTTCTTTGGAGGGGGAGAAGAGCTATTTCCAGTGTTTAGCCTATCCTTTGTCTCCAGATGAAAGTGATGGACCTACATCTCATTCATTGTCACAACCCTTGGAAGGAAATTTGCTGGATCTGCTTGAAAATATTCACCTGAAAACAATGCAAATATTCACCTGAAAACTCTTTAGCATTTTTGATCTGCTGTCAACAACATTGGGACCTTTGTGCTGACACCTTTTTCATAGCAAGAACCTATGTCATGCAGTATACACATTTGGATGAGGTGCCCAAATGCTGGCAATGTACTGAACTTTCACTCATTTCTAGATCATGCATATGGTCCACAACTTTTAGAATGATGGATGTTGCAAGTGGTCTTCCACAGCAAGGATCTTCCAGGATTTTCCTCCCTCATTTAAATCCCATCAATGTGGGCTCCTGCATAGTGAGGGGGGGGGACCTCCCAGTGGCACTGCTTGTCCTCCAGTTTAGCATCACTGGGATCCAATGGCCAATGTTTGATAAAAAATTTGGCCTTTCTGGAACATTTCCGTCAACTCCGTACAAAGTGTAAGAGAGAAGTAAACATTCTCTATTATGTACACGTTGGGGTGGGGACCTATATACCCTACTGCACATCTACCGTGCTATCCAAACTAGATTATGGGTCCCAGGTATATAGTTTTCATTATTTGGTTGTATTGCTTAATTTCTTGCGCTACAAGAGGTGGCAGAGTTCCAGAAGAGAAAGTCTCCTTTCTGTTTTTTTGTTAATAGTACTAACAAACTAAATCACCACTTGGTTACCCTTGTAGCACTGCTTCTACTTCCTTGTGAGGCTGGAAACCTGAAAAGAAAAGTTCTCTCTGGGACCAAAAAGAACGAAATGATCTCCCCCTATAGGACCAAGGGATCCTGACATGACTATGCATGAGATAGAATATTCTAATTCGTGCACTGCGAAATGCCAAAAAATTTACACTGTTAAAAGAATAGCTCCAATGCATCTTGTATTGCACTCTATTCAAGAACAGTCTCTAGGTAATTTTTCATAAAATTCAGAAATACCTAGAAAATCATGTCTATTCCTGAAAAAGCTGCTAATGCACTAGCAGAATCTTTTGCCACCATTTCTTCTTCTGGCTCCTATGCATCCTCCTTCCAGAGCATTAAACAACGCACCACTCCTTTCCGTACAACCAAGTCTTTACATTAATAGAACTGAAAGAATCGTTAACTATATCTCCCAATGGTGCTTCAGGCCTAGATGGTGTTCATTACATTATGCTCAAGCATTTACATGAAGAGGGCTTGTGTACTCTGTTGATTTTCTACAATTGGATCTTCTCTGAAAATGTCTATCCTTCTTCCTGGCACCATTCGTTCATTATCGCTATACCAAAACCAGGCAAAGAGCCTTCCCTGGTTCAAAATTATAGGCTAATATCTCTCACGAGCTGGGTATGAGAAGTTTTCAAAAGGATGGTTCATACAAGGCTCATTTATATTCTGGTGTCACAGAATCTCCTTCCAGAGCATCAGTATAGATTTCGGAAGAACCGATCAACACTAGACTTACTTATAAAAGCTGAATATCATATTCGCAATGCCTTCGTCATGAAATAACATCTAGTCGTGGTCAACTTAGATCTTGAAAGGGCATTCGATACTACTAGGTGTCATGGTATTATAAAGGATCTTTACCATCTAGGTCTAAGGGGACAGTTGCCTGAAATAATTCAAAATTTCTTGCGGTTTCGGTATTTTCAGGTCCAATATTAAAACGTACTTTCTGCATCTCACATTCAAGAGGAAGGCATACCACTTTGCCAGCCACATGCAATATCTTCACTGCTGAGCTATACGCCATAAAGTTTGAACAGATTGTTAAATGATCCATTTCACCAGCCCCAATCTGTACTGACTCTCTCAGTGCAATCCTTGCCGTAAGGAAGAATTTTCTGCTTCTCATCCTATATTGAAACTATTCACTATCAGATACTCTCTTGCAAAGGAACCAAACAATCAGTAACATTTTGTTGCATACTTGGACATTCAGGAATTCCAGGAAATGAGTCTGCTGATCTTGCCACTAAACACCCTCTTACCACATTCTCACAGTGCCCTCAGATTCCATATACTGATTAGAAGCCTGTAATTCACAAGGCATGTTATGAAAACTGGTCAGAAATCGGGCAAAGTAACACCAACAACAAACTTTACCAGATCAAACAAGAACCGGAGTTTTGGCTGTCTGGATTCAGACGAAACAGGTGATGAGAGGTGGTATTGGCAAGACTGAGAATTGGTCTTACTCATATTACATACCTATTTTTATTATTGAGAGAAGATCCGCCCCAGTGCACATCCTGTCAGACTCAACTTGCAGTTTGCCACTTTCTCGCAGACTGTCATCTTTACTTATCAATCCGTTCTAGCACCTTTAGATCATTCAGCAAATTAAGCGAATCCCAGATTTTATCCCACCTTCTTGGAAATCATGCAAACATCGAATAACTCTTAACATACTTAAATTGTACTGGCCTATACGGAGGTATATAATTAAATAGTTAATTTAACGATATATAGATATAAGAAATATGCTCTGAACTGACACAATTTGGCCTTAGTAGCCCTTGTGTCATTAAACTCAACAACACTTATAAAAGTTATAGAATTCTTATAATACCGTGATAATAGACTAAGTATTAAATAGCAAATGCTTAATGTACGGTACTCACCTTTAATATAATCTGCAATAGTTTTATGAAGAGACTGATGGCTAAATTTAAGGTGGAATAATTAAATTAGTGAATTAAGGCGGAATAAAAAATAAGTTAATTTAACAGAATTTAAGATAAGTGCAAGGAAGCAGAAGTGCACCACTCTGTCCCTGGTTGTCATAAGGTAGGAAGCCGACCGGGCTAGCCGAGTGGGTAAAGTACCTGCCCGGCAACCCAAAGGTCGCGGGTTCGATTCCCGCCCCGGGCTTGGATCAAAGTACTGAAAAAACCTTGGGAGGTGCAATATGGCCACAGAAGCCGATGCGCCAACAACTACCAAATCAAAAAAAAAAAAAATAATAAAAAATAAGGTAGGAAATTGATAATGCCAATAGTCATAATGATGGACTTTCGTTAAGTTATAACGTCTTCAGTTGGTGAAGTTAAGTGGGGAGTAGACGTGTGCTGTATTTAAAGAATTATCTATACTCTCATGATGCTCTTTGGAACACATGGGAATCTCAAATGTGAGAGATTCCAAGCCAGGGAAAGATTAAAGGGGAGTTTCACATTTATAATATTGAGATTAGAATGGTGTTGGAACCATTCAATAATGAGAGCTTCATATTGAAGAATTTTGTGGCTGGTTTTAAGTTTAATAATAGTGATAGGGGAATCGATTAGGGGAGTGTGATTGTGAGTATGGGCATGTATTGTAAGTTCCGTGCTAGATTGTCCAGTTCTAAAACTATTATAGTGGTAGTATGCGCGAGTATTAGAGGCTTTCGTAGAATCAACCTTTGTTGTAGTACTACCAATACAGCAGGCATCACTGATATGACTGTTCCCCAAAGGGACTCTTTTACTTCCATTGAGTTCACTTATTGAGTTCACTAAAGCCCACCCAAAAATCGCAGTCAGCTGCCACTCTGATATCGGTACCTCCCAGTGCTCCAGCATTAACAACAGCAAGCACTAAATCAACATCACAGAAAAGTGAACTGCCCACTTCAGGGCAAGAAATGATGGATGTTGAGACCAATGAGGTAAATGATGAGTCAGTCTTGGAACTCTTTGCGGAGGAAGAAATGGACACAGGACAGCGTCCATACTTGCCCAGAAAAGATAAATCCAAGACTGACAAATTAAGCCCTTAGCACCTTGGAAGCCACCTGATGGATCCACCAAGTCCAAATAATGGCTAAATTCCTACAGTGGAATTGTCATGGATTCCGGCAAAATACTAATGACATCAAGGCACTCCTGCAAAAGCACAAACCAGCTTGATTTTGCATACAGGAGACTTATTTAAAGGCAAATGATGACCCCGCCATGCATAACATTACCACCATTCATAAGGATAGAATTGTGGGTGGTCTTGCTCATGGAGGAGTCGCAATCCTCGTTGGCAACCAGATCCCATTTCAGCCTTTGCAGCTTACACCTAGCATTGAGGCTGTAGCAATTGGCCTTACAGTGGGGTTCTTATTAACTGTCTGCTCTGTTTATTTGCCACCTGGGATTGACATCCCCCAGAAAGACCTTGATGATCTTATCATGCAATTGCCTTCCCCTTGTTTAATTCTTGGGGATTTCAATGGACATAACACTCTGTGGGGCAGTGCTAACATCAATGGAAGAGGACGAGTCATAGAGCATATGCTCACTGACAGTGACCTCTCCCTCCTGAATGTGGGAACAAACACCTTCTTCCACATGCCTACCCGTACATTCTCTGCCATTGATCTTTCTATCTGCTCCCCCTCTCCCCTTCCTTCACTTAGTTGGGAGGTAGAAGAAAACCCATATGGAAACGATCACTTCCCCATGATAACCACTCTAACTAGTGGTAGATCGTGTCTGCCATTTAGTTTACCGTGGTGGAAGATTGATCAGGGTGACTGGAATGCCTTTCAACATCTGGCAAATCTTGACATCGCTACAGTCAGTCAGGAGCCAATCAATGATGCAGTCATGTATGTCACAGAAACGATTGTCCAAGCAGCTGCAATTGCAATCCCAAAAACACCAGCCGGTTCCCACTACTTCCCAAACCTTGGTGGAATTCAAAATGCACAGCAGCAAAAAAAAATCACAAAACAAAGCCTGGGGGATATTCCGCCGAAATCCCACGAAAATTTAATATCATTTAAACGTGCACGTGCGAAAGCGCGTTATGTACGACGTCAGAGCCAAAGGAAATCTTCCATAACTCAGGCTGCTAGCTCAAAAGTAGTCTGGGATAAGATCCGGAAAATGAAGGGAAAATATCCACTCTCGAGCACAACGGATGTCCAATTGCAGGTCGAACTGCAGTTGCAAATACTCTAGGGGAAACATTTGCAAAAATCTCTGCAATAACATCTTTTCCCGCAGAATTTTTGGCACTGAAAACGAAAAGTGAGAAAAACCCACTGAACTTCTATTCAAAAGGGCTTGAATCGTATAACAAGCCCTTTTCACAGGAAGAGTTAAATGCAGCACTCTTTCTCATGCATGCAAGTGCTGTGGGGCCCGATGACATCCACTACGAAATGTTAAAACACCTCTCACCACAATCTAAGGATCACCTTTTAATTTTGCTTAACAGAATTTTTCTTAATAAACAATTTCTGGATTCCTGGCGGAAAGTAATCATTCTTGCCTTCCCAAAACCAGGAAAGGATCCTAGAAATCCAAGTAACTACCGTTGTATTGCTCTGAAAAGCTGTTTGTGCAAGATCCTGGAAAGAATGGTTAATTCTTGCCTTGTGTGGTATTTAGAAACAAATAGTCTGCTTTCCAGGATACAGTGCAGCTTCTGAAGAAATAGATCCACTCTGGATCATTTAATCCGATTGGAAACGTCCATTCATGATGCTTTTATTAAATCCGAGCATCTGGTAGCAGTTTTCTTTGATATTGAAAAAGCATACGACACAGTCTGGTGATTTGGAGTATTAAAAGACCTCTATAACTTTGGTCTTAAAGGTAATCTTCCCCTTTTTATTGAAAAGTTTCTTTAGAATCGCCAATTTCAAGTCCGTTTAGGATCCACCCTCTTGCGAGTGTTCTCTCAGGAAGAGAGAGTCCCACAAGGATCCGTTCTAAGTGTCACGCTTTTCGCAATCAAAATAAACTCTATCACAGATCGACTTCCGCCCATGGTGAAAAATGCCTTGTATGTTGACAATTTTACTATATTTTGTCATTCCTGCAATATGAGGGTCATTGAAAGAAAACTGCAGAAAACCATTGATCATCTTACAGCTTGGTCTTTGGCTAATGGGTTCAGATTTTCATTACAGAAGACTGTTTGTGTACACTTCTGTCGCAAACATAATCTTCATCCCGACCCAGAATTAAGGCTTGGGCAAAACAACATCCCAGTTGTAGCAGAATTCAAATTCCTTGGACTTATTTTCGACAAGAAGCTGACATTTTTACAACATATTCGTCAGCTTAGGACAAGATGTGTTAAAGGGCTTAACATCCTTCATGCTCTTTCGTCAACTTCATGAGGCACAGATCGTTCTACCCTTCTTTGTCTTTACCGAGCACTTGTCCATTCCAAACTGGATTACGGGTCTCAGATTTATGGTTCTTCTAGAGATAGTGCACATCCTTGGTTAGATCCAACCCACCATCAAGCCATCCTGACAGCCACTGGAGTATTGCGCACATCTCCTACCCAAAGCCTTTACGTTGAAGCAAATGAATCATATACCTTTGGTAGTCGCTAATTTTAATGTGATGTCTCTTCGACGTAAGCGGTTGTTCTTACAGTACGCCTTCAAATTAAAATCCCTGCCCGATCGTCCCACGTGGCCATCCGTTTTTGAGCTGCACTGGGAAAACCTCTACAACACCCGTCGGACTGCCAAAAAACCTTTTGCTATTCGGATTCAAGGGCTGTTGAATGAAATGGACATGACGGTAGACAACGTTGTCCAGTCGCCCAGGCAATTCCTTCCACCCTGGCATGCCTATTTTCCAACTTGTGACTTCTCTCTTAAGATCTTGGAGAAGTCTACTACACCACCATCTGTCTGCCAGCAACTCTTTGCATCACATAGACAGCTCTGACTTTCTGCCAGTCTATACAGTGGCTCAAAGTTAGAATGTTATGTGGGATCTGCTGTTGTGCTCCCTCACAAAACGTTATCCAATAAGATCCCACAAGAAACTAGCATTTATACTGGAGAGTTGCATGCAATAGAAACAGCCCTAGATCACATTAAAATTAGCGACTACCAAAGGTATATGATTTATTGTGATTCATTGAGCGTGTTACAGGCTCTAGTATCGGTGAGGTTTAACCCTCATCCGATCCTGTCCAGGATCCGGCAGATTCTTTTTTCTTTCGTGGAATTAGAATTTGATATTCGCTTTCGCTTTTGCTGGATGCCAAGCCACATTGGGATCCAGGGCAATGAATTAGCTGATACCGCTGCGAAATCAGCCATTTCTGTGGATAATCATTGCTTGTCAGTCCCCTATACAGACTACAGGCAAATAATATGTTCTAAATTACATTCCCAATGGCAAGATTCTTGGCACGGACATGCCACAAATAAACTACATCACACTAAGCCTGTAATTACCCAATGGTTGACAAGGCTGCAAGCCAAAAACATGCACAGCAACTACTGAAAGCCATATCGTTAGGGGGATTATCCATCATCGTTACTCCCCATAAAACCTTGAATTTCTTACGCGGTGTCATATCAGAGTGGGACTTTCATTTTCTGAAGAAATCTGCTCTGAACTTGAAGACCAAGGAGTGATGGCTGTCAAAAGAATCTAATCCCTACCCGAGTTCTCATCGTAACGTTCAACACCCCACGGCATCCAAATTCCATAAAAGCAGCCTTTTAAGCTGCCCAGTGAGGATTTATATCCTGAACCCACTGAGGTGTTTATTATTATTATTATTATTATTATTAATAGCCATATGGTGCAAGGAAGCCTGAGGCTTATGCTGCACCAGGAAAAAAAAAAAAAATTCCCAAGTTACCCTGAGAGAGAGAGAGAGAGAGAGAGAGAGAGAGAGAGAGAGAGAGAGAGAGAGAGAGAGAGAGTGTCAAAAGTAGAAGGGAATCACCAAGAAAATGAAGAATGATGATATCCAGCTCAGGACCCTGAGTGTGCCAAGCCCATACTCACAAGATGTGAGCCCCCGGGGTTCAACACCCCACGGCCTCCAAGTTCTACAAAAGCAGGCTATTTAAACTGCCCAGTGAGGATTTATATCCCGAACCCACTGAGGTGTTTTAAATGCCAAAAGTATGGCCACTCTCAATCAGTTTGTCGTGGCACCCCTGCCTATGCTCGCTGTGGTGCTAAAGACCACGAGAGCAAGGAATGTTTAGCTTCTAAGCCAAGTTGTACTAACTGCCAAGGTGAACACCCTGCATACTTTCGAGCACGCCAGCGGTGGAAAGATAGAAGGAAATTCAAAAACTAAAAACAGCTAAACATCTATCAGGAGTCCAGAAAACACATCCAACCTATAAATAGCGCCAAGCCCTCATACGCCCAGAAAGCTTCTGGAAAAAGTAGCATTGGTACTCAGACTTATATGAGTATTCCACCAAGGGAGCCATTTACCCCCATTGCGTGCTATTTATTAAGTTTCCAAAAGCCCACCCAAAAATGACAGTCATCCGCCACTGCTATATCCGGACCTTTTAGTGCTCCACCACTTCTAAAACAGAGTGCTAAAGAAACTCCGAAGAAAGGGGAACAGGCATCTACAATCCAAGAGACAATGGATATCGAAGATAAGCAGGTACAGGACGAGTCTGTCCTGGAACTCTTTGCAAAAGAAGAAGAAGAAATGGATACAGGCCAACGTCCAGTCTTTCCAAAGAGAGATAAACCCAGGACTGAGAAAATGAAGCTCTCAACCCTTCGGAAGCCACCAGATGGACCCAATAAATCAAAATAATGGGTACATTTAAATTTCTCCAATGGAATTGCTGTGGATTTCATAGAAATACAGATGACATCAAGTACTCCTGACTAAGCATGAACCAACTTGCTGCTTACAGGAGACGTATTTAAAGGCAAATGAGGACCCTTACTTATGTAACTGCTCAGTTATTCGCAGAGACAGAGCTGGGGGTGGACCTGCCCATGGAGGAGTCGCTATTCTTGTGGGTAACCACAACCCCTTTCAAGCTGTGCTTCTTACCACTAATCTAGAGGCTGTAGCAGTTCATCTTACAGTACGGTTCATTTATTTGCCACCTGGGAACGACACTGCCCAGGCAGACCTTGATGATCTCATTAAACAACTGCCAACCCCTTTTCTATTATTAGGGTATTTCAACGGGCATAATCCGCTGTGGGGTAGTTCTGACATCAATAGAAGAGTTGGATTATCGAGCGATTGCTTGAAACAATGATCTGGCCCTTCTAAATGTGGGATCTAATACCTTTTTTCACACGGCTACCCGTACATTTACTGCCATTGATCTTTCCATCTACTCCCCTTCCCTCCTGCCTCTGAGTACATGGGAGGTTGAAGAAAACCTTTATGGTAGTGATCACTTCCCCGAGTTATCCACCATTTCAAATGGGAGACAATGTCACCAGTCAAGGATACCACGTTGGAAGATTGATCACGCTGACTGGAATGCCTTTCGTCATCTGGCAACGTTCAATACCACTATAGTTGGCCACGAGCCAATTAATGAGTCAGTAAAATACATCATAGAAAGTATAGTACAGGCGGCAGCAGTTGCAATTTCAAGGACATCGTCCTCTTTCCACGTTTTCCAAAACCATGGTGGAATGGAGAATGCACAGCAGCTAGGAAAGCTCAAAACAAAGTATGGGGAATATTTTGTCGTTACCCCACCACAGATAATTTAATAGCCTACAAACATGCACGTGCCAAAGCACAGTACATTAGATGTCAGAGCCAAAAGGAATCTTGGATCAAATTTTCATGTTCCCTTACACGGGCTGCCAATCCCAAAGCCATCTGGGACAAAGCTCGGAAAATGAAGGGCAAATACACATCACACCCTTCATCAATCCTGGAACGTAATGGATGTACAATTGCAGATCTAACTGCAATTGCAAATACTCTCGGGGAGACATTCGCTAAAGTGTCTTCAGAAACATCATACCCCCCAGAGTTCCTCGCGATCAAACAAAGATCAGAAAAACATCACCTGAAGCTGTCCTCTAACAATAGCGAGGAATACAATCAGCCCTTTGCACAGTGGGAGCTGAAAGGAGCACTCTCACTATCCAAGGGAAGTGCTGTTGGGCCAGACGACATCCATTATGAGATGATTAAACACCTTTCATCGGAATCCATAGATCGTTTGCTCTTGCTCTATAATAGAATCGAAATTGAAGAGACATTTCTGGACTCATGGCATATGGCAACCGTCCGTCCCTTTCCGAAACCAGAAAAGGATCCAAAAATACCAAAAAATTACCGTCCTATCGCTCTGACGAGCTGCTTGTGCAAGATCCTTGAAAGAATGGTCAATGCTCGTCTTGTGTGGTATTTAGAAGCTAACGGCCTCCTTTCCAGGATACAGTGTGGCTTCCAAAGGAACAGGTCAACACTTGACCATTTAATCCGCTTGGAAACATCTATTCTTGATGCTTTCCTGAAATGTGAGCACCAAGTGTTGGTTTTCTTTGATATGGTAAAAGCGTACAACACGGCTTGGAGATATGGAATTTTAAAAGACATATATAACTTTGGTCTTAGGATACACATTGCCCTCTTTATTAAAAACTTCCTTACAGACTGGTCCTTCCAAGTTCATATAGGATCCACCCTATCCCGGCCATTCTGCCAAGAAGAGGGAGTTCCACAAGGATCAGTTTTAACCATTACGCTTTTTGCTATCAAAGTCAACTCTATAACTGAACAACTTCCTCCAACTGTAAACAGTGCCCTCTTTGTAGATGACTTTAGCATCTTTTTTCAGTCATGCAATATGAGGGTCATTGAAAGACAATTGCAGCATGCCATAGACCACATCAACTCTTGGGCAGTAACTAATGGTTTTAGGTTCTCGCCACAGAAGACTGTCTGCGTACACTTTTGTCGCAAACGGAACCTTCACGCTGAACCAGAACTTAAACTCGGACAAGACTTCATTCCAGTAGCACCCGAGACAAAATTCTTGGGGCTCATTTTCGACAAGAAGTTGACATTTTTACCTTATATTCGTCAACCGCGGACAAAGTGCACGAGAGGGTTGAATCTTCTACGCTCTTATTTCCTCCAATAAATGGGGAGTAGACTGCTCCACTTTACTCAGCCTCTATTGTGCGTTTGTCCGATCTAAACTAGACTATGGGTCCAAAGTGTACGCATCGGCTAGAAACAGTGTACTTAGATGTCTGGACCCAGTTCACCACCAAGCCATCCGTATTGCTACTGGAGCATTTAGAGCATCCCCTGTCCAGAGTTTATTTGTTGAAGCAACTGAACCACCACTGCCATTTCGACGAAAGCAATTGTCTTTAAAATATACCTTTAAATTAAAATCCCTGCCAGACAACCCTATGTGGACATCCGTTTTCAAGCCACGATGGGAAAACTATATAACACTCGTCAGACTGCCAACAGGCCTTTTGGTATCCGTGTCCAAGAGCTGCTCAGAGAGCTCGACATCACGGTAGACAATGTTGCCCAGTCACCAGGGCAGCCACTTCCACCCTGGCATGCTTGCTTACCATCAAGCGACTTCTCCCTTAAAAATTGGGGTAAGTCCATAACTCCATCTTCTGTCTACCACCAACTCTACGCTACTCACCGGGCCGAATAGTCCGACTTCTTGCCTGTCTTCACTGATGGCTCGAAGTCGGAGTTGTCTGTTGGACCTGCTGCTATCTTTCCAGGTCGGAAAGATAGCAGGAAAGATTCCCCAAGAATGCAGCATATATACAGCTGAGTTGTATGCTATAGAGTTAGCCTTGACCACATTAAAACCCATAGGTATCAAAGGTGTACGGTGTACATTGACTCTCCAAGTACACTACAGGCTTTATCGGGTATGAGGTATAATCCTCATCCATTTGTGACCTGGATTCAGCAGACACTACTCTCTCTGTCTGAGTGTTCTTTCGACATTCGTTTCTGTTGGATTCCAAGCCACATTGGGATCAGGGGAAATGAACTGGCAGATGCTGCGGCCAGGTCACCAGAACCCCACAACACTTATTGCCTGTTAGTCCCCTATACAGATTACAGGCAGCTAATACACGCTAAATTACTGTCCCACTGGCAACAATCTTGGCTTGAGCAAGTCACAAACAAGATCTATCAGATAAAGCCTGTAATCCGACATTGGCAGTCTAGTCTGCACAGGAATCGCAGAGAGGAAGTTGTTTTAGCTCGTCTCCGCATAGGACACAGTCATCTTACACATGCATTTCTGCTGAGGGCAGATTCTCCTATGTGTGAGAACTGTGACACCTATTTAATAGGTGTCACAGTTCTCACGTATACTATTTAATGTGACGTATACTATTTAAGTAAACGTCACATTTTAACCGATTGTCCACATTTTAGATACAAACGTGATTTTTATTTTACCACTTTTAGTCATCTGGCTGATCCTTATACACTCGGCCCCGGGTGCCAAGCGATTGTGACTAAGCGACTTCTCAGTACTTCCAGTGCGATTTCCAGAAAGCGATTTACAGTTCCTTTTTGTTGTTATCGTTTAAAAATCTATTCATTTTATAACAGCTCTCGTAACAAAAGTCCCTGTACAGAGCAAGGAAGGAAAGCCACCTTTCTTTTTTCTCATAGTATATTACTAATACCTACTAATCTTCGCTTGGTCACACCAGGCACTGCTCCTGCCTCCCCGTGGCGGGGCCGGAAATCTTGGCAGAAAAGTCTCTCTGCCAAGGGTTAAAAGGAGCAAAGATGGACTATACCAGCACAGACTCTTGCGGGCTCAATGCCCCATCACATTCTAGAGAGCAGGAAGAATATACCCCTTCCTTTGCTAAGAGACAAAAGAAGGATACAGACCAGAATATCTGGCCTCATTTCCTCATAATACATTCTTTGACTGACCAGCCAGTCAGCAAGCTTTCTCCTTTTCTGATCCAGAAAAGTTTAGAGAATGTCGCTGGCTCACCAAAAATGGTTCGCAGACTAAAATCAGGTGACCTGCTTGTTGAAACAACACAATCCAAGCAGTCTGACAAGCTACTTAAATTGAAAACACTTGGAGGAATTCCCATAGAAGTGTCACCTCATGCCACCCTAAACTACTCAAAAGGAGTTGTAACAGAATGGGATCTTCTACACGTATCCGAGGAAGAAATTAAACAAGAACTCTCAGACCAAAATGTCATTCAAGTTAAAAGAATCCTAATTAAAAAGGATGGTTCATTACTTCCAACCAGAAACATCACACTAACGTTCAACTTGCCAAATCCACCAACTACTGTAAAGGCCGGATACTTGAACTGTCATGTCCGACCGTATATACCGAACCCAATCAGATGTTATAAATGTCAAAAATTTGGGCATTCACAGACAGTATGTCGGGGGACTGCTGTATGTGCTTCATGTGGATCTAAAGACCATATCCATACCGAATGTTCTGCACAAACCTTGCAGTGTCCAAACTGCAGAGGCAACCATTCCGCTTACTCAAAAGACTGTGAAACATGGAAAAAAGAAAAAATGATTCAGAAGTATAAAATCGAGCACAAAGTTTCCTACCCTGAGGCAAAAAAACAAATATCACCAATTACAATAACACGCTCATATGCAGCAACTGTCCAACAGCATAAACAAATAACTGCTGTTACCACCACTACCACTTCAGTTCAAACCAACGTTACAGTCCCACCAAACATCTCTATTTCTGATTGGGCTCGCTCAATCCTAGCTCCATCAGCAAAATCATCTTCAACCTCAACTTCTAATCAAGCCATAAATACACCTGTTACAATTCCGCCAACAATGCCGTCTATGTCACGGCCAATCATGAATACTAAAAATATAGATAAAGATGACAAACCCCCTGCCCATGATCATATGGATACATATGAAAAAGAAGCCCCAGAAGAGCCAATCTTAGAGATACATGCTGAGGAAGAGATGGAAGTTCGCCCAATCTTCCCCAGAAAAGAGAAAAAGCCTGAGCGATCCAAGCAGACCCCCACTCGTAAAAAGTCAGAGACAAATACAAATACAAAGCCAATATAATGCGCACAATAATACAGTGGAATTGTCGAGGTTTTCGCAGCAACCTGGATGACATTCGCAATCTAGTTGATAAATATCACCCGGTAGGCGTCTGCCTTCAAGAAACTAACCTCACACCACAAATAAATGCAGCAGTAAACCACTACGGTATCTACAGACAAGACCGAATTTTTTCCGGAGGAGCTCATGGTGGAGTTGCAATCTTAATTGATTCCAAAATTCCGTGTAAACGCCTCCAACTACAAACTCTTTTGGAAGCAGTCGCAGTTCGAGTCTCAGTACATTTTACTTTCTCACTGGTCTCACTCTACCTTCCCCCAAAGCAAGAATTTTCATTTTCAGATTTGGAAGCGTTAGTAGCCCAGCTTCCACCTCCGGTCTGTATTATGGGAGATTTAAATAGCCACCATCCCATGTGGGGATCCCGTCATCAAGATAAACGTGGTAAATTGATTGAGAAATTACTGGAAGAGCAAAATCTCTCTCTCCTTAATACTGGTACTGAGACATACATCCATTTGCCCACTGGAACAGCCTCTGCAATCGACGTATCCATATGTTCACCTGTCCTATACCCATTGATTGAATGGTCAATATTGAAGAATCCACTGAATAGCGACCATTTTCCTGTGATCTGCAAAATACTAACAAATGATGTTGCACATCACGATGGCCAAAAAAGATGGAGATTCCATAAAGCTGACTGGACTAAATATAAAACAATTGCAGCAATAGATGAACAAATAATCACCACTCAGCCCATAGACAATGCTACAGCTCATGTCACAAATCAAATTTTAATAGCAGCTGAAGCTACAGTTCCTCGGTCATCTGGAAAATGCCATAAACATGACACAGCATGGTGGACTGAAGAATGCAGTATAGCCAAAAGAGAGAAGAACAAAGCTTGGAATCTCTTCCGAAAATATCCCATTTTCATCAATCTCATAAATTTTAAAAAAGCCAGAGCCAAAGCTAGATATCTCCAGCGTAAAAGTAGAAAGGAATCATGGATACGTTTTACCTCCACAATTAACAAAAATACAGATACCCGTGTCATATGGAACAAAATCAGAAAACTAAATGGGAAATTTCTTTCAGTTCCAACTCCACTAATAATCTGGAATGGACAGGAGATAACCAACCCCAAGGAAATCGCTAACTTACTGGCAACTATTTTTGCAAATATATCAGCAGTATCGGCATATACTCCATCTTTTCAGAAAACTAAAACTGCAGCTGAAAAATACAGACTAAATTTTAAAACCAACAAACAACTCCCATATAACAAACCTTTCAACATAGAAGAATTACAGAAAGCTCTGTCTAAGTCTAGGAAAAGTGCAGCAGGACTTGATGGAGTTCACTATGAAATGATCCAACAACTTAATGAAAAATCTCTAAAGGCATTGCTTATGCTATACAATAGAATTTATATAGAAAACTACTATCCAAATTCCTGGCTTCACTCCCTTATAATTGCCTTACCAAAACCTGGCAAAGATCACACGATCCCTACAAATTATCGACCCATAGCGCTAACAAGTTGCCTTGGGAAAATCCTCGAAAAAATGGTGAACAATAGATTAACCTGGTTTCTGGAAACATATAACGTTCTTAACATAACTCAATACGGATTTCGTAAAAACAGATCATCTCTGGACCCCATGATAAAAGCAGAAGCAAATATCCGAAATGCTTTTCTAAGGAATGAGCATCTAATAATGATCAGTCTTGATATAGAAAAGGCCTTTGATACTACCTGGCGATACGGCATTCTTAAAGATCTCCACAATATCGGTTTGCGAGGAAACTTACCACTCTTGGTAAAAAATTTTCTGAAAGTTAGAACCTTCCAGGTAAAATACCAAAACAATCTGTCAAAAATATACACACAGGAAGAAGGTGTACCCCAAGGCTCAGTGCTGAGTGCAACCTTATTTGTCATCAAAATAAACTCCATTATAAAAGACCTGCCAAAAACAGTTGAAACATTCCTTTATGCTGATGATGTTACTATCTCGTGCCATTCACAAAACATGAACATGATAGAAAGACAATTACAAAGTGCAGTGAACAAAATAGAACTGTGGACTAAAAACAATGGCTACAGATTATCAGAACAAAAAACAATAGCTGTACACTTCTGTAGAAAACGAAAAATACATCTAGATCTAGAAATAAAACTAGAAAACCGGCTGATACCTCTAGCAAATAGTATACGTTTCCTTGGCCTGATTCTTGACAAAAAACTTAACTTTTTGGAACACATCAAATACCTCCGAACAACCTGTCAAAAAAAACTAAATATTCTCAGAGTTCTTTCTGCAATGAAGTGGGGAGCCGATCGGTTCACACTTCTTCACCTATACCATGCTATAATCAGATCAAGACTAGACTATGGACCCCCTGTGTACAGTTCGTGTAGACCAAGTGTCATCAAATGGCTCGATTCCATACATAATAGTGCCTTACGAATCTCTTTAGGTGCATACAGAACATCACCAGTACAAAGCTTATATGCAGAGACTCATGAGCCCTCATTATATCTCCGGAGGCAAATGCTGCTATTAAACTATGCAATTAAAATCCGAAGTCTGCCTCACCATCCTACTTGGCGGTATCTTTTTAACCCACAGTGGGAAATCCTCTACAGCAATAAACCCACAGTAAATAAACCAGCCGGAATACGACTAAAAGAAACAATTTCAAAATGGGGCCTAAACTTTGAAAATGTACATGAGGATAACAGCATAAGTATTCCACCATGGCACACCTACACGCCAAACTGTGACACTTATTTTCAACAATGGGGAAAAAGCACTCTGGCAAATGTCAACATAAAACAGATGCATGCAGCCCACGCATCACAGTTCTCGGAATACCTTCATATATATACAGACGGCTCTAAAACAGACACCAAAGTTGGTGCTGCAGTGGTACTTCCACACACTGTTCTCTCACAACAACTTCCAAATCAATGCAGTAGTTATTCCGCTGAACTATTCGCCCTACAAATGGCCTTAAAATACATAGATTCTTCCCCTCTTCTAAAACATCTCATCTACACAGATTCATTGAGTGCAATACAAGCTCTCCAAAAAAGACAGACTCCATCACATCCCTTTCTCTGTCAGATACAAGCTCACCTTGTGAAGCTTAAAAGCAAAATGAGGCAAGTAAAATTCTGTTGGATCCCAGGACATACAGGCATTGAAGGTAATGAAAGAGCTGATCAAGCAGCAAAGAATCCTATAAACGTAAACCAAAGGTTTTGCAAAGTTCCATATACTGATTACAGACCAATCATAAAACAGTTTCTCCACAATCAGTGGTCACAAATGTGGCAAAATGAATTAAACAATAAATTGTTTCAAATAAAACATGAGCTACAGCCATGGAAATCGAGTCTTCGCAAGAATCGGCATGAAGAAGTCATTATATCCAGATTACGCATTGGACATACACATCTTACGCACAATTATTTACTCACCAAAGGAAATCCTCCAGAATGCCCTCACTGTTCTTGTCAACTCACTGTAAAACATTTCCTTATAGAATGTCCACAATATCACATGGCGCGACAATCAGCCTTCCACCTCCCTATAAATTCCCAAGTTTCTCTGACCTTATCACAAATCCTAGGCGATAACTCCAACATTGAAAATATATTCACTTATTTAAAATTAATAGGATATTTTGACCAGATATAAATCATATTTAAGAAATATAAATGTCTTTGTCACTAAACATTAATAGATAGGCGCAATATGGCCAAAGTTGCTTTTGCGCCAAAAAAACCCAACAACAACCAACCAACCAACCTTATACACTCGGTTAGATTTTATCCGACAATGACAATGTGTCTGCTGTTTTTAGCTATTTAAAATCAGTAAAAGTTTTTACTCGTAATTGAAATTGTATTGTTATTTCTTTGTTGATATATTTTTACTTTTATACCTTTTATATCTGTGTTATATCTCGACATGGTGGCCTAACTAATTAGGTCACTGAATGTTTAACTTTTTATGTATGACCTGGATTTGGTGCATTATAGCCTTAGTTGCTAATACGCCAATAAAATCCAAATCAAATCAAATCCACAGACCAATCATTGAGTAAACATTCCCCATTTTTGATACAAAAATGTCTTAAAAATGTGGCTGGCCCTCCAAAAATGGTTAGGCGATGAAGATTCGGAGATTTATTAGTTGAAATGACCGAACGTGGACATGCTAAGAGATTATTAAAAGTATCTACTTTTGGTGGAATTTCACGAAGGTTACTTCACATACAAACTTAAATTCCTCTAAAGAGGTAATATCAGAATGGGATCTGTTAAATGTATCAGAGGATAAACTTGTCCACAAACTACAAGATCAAAATGTGGTACTTGCCAAAAGAATCGTCATCAAAAAAAAAAAAGATGGAGAGCCTGTCGCTACTCTAACAGTGATACTCACATTTAAAACACCAAATCCACCTACCACATAAAAGCTGGTTACCTCAGATGTCAGGTAAGACCTTACATTCTGAATCCAGTCCGGTGCTTTAAGTGCCAAAATTTGGTCATTCGCAAGACTGTCTGCAGAGGTGTAGCCACCTGTGTTTCTTGCGGTTCTAATGAACACACACAAGCTGAAATGCTGAGTTATCCCAACTGTCACAGCAAACATTCTGCTTTCTCAGAGAAATGCCTCCAATGGAAACAAGAAAAGAATATTCAAAAATATAAGATAGAGCAGAAAGTGTTATACCAAGAAGCAAAGAAACATTTTGCAGTACCTACTAAGTCATCTACATATGCTTTGTTTACACAACGGCTACACTCAGTAGCAACTCAGACTGACTGCTCAGTCCCTCCAAATATATCGATATCTAATTAGGCAAAATCACTCCTTTCCTCATCAAAGGAACAATCTGCCTCCAGATATGCTACTCAAGAAGCTAATATGCCTGTAACAATACCTCCAGTTAAGAAACCCAATGAACAACCAACAGAACGAACCAATAGCCCTGAAAGACACAACACGTATAAATTAATATCTAATACCATGGATATTGATGAAAAGGTAAATGAAGATGATGCAGTTCTTGAAATTCATGCAGAGGGAGACATTGACACGAGAAGGCCAACCTTCCCAAAGAAAGAAAAGACAAAAGTAGACAGACACAAACAAAAATATCTTCCGGAAGTAACCAACACACCAGTTAAAACAAAACAATGCACACAGTGATTCAATGAAATTGACGTGGACTTCATGCTAATTTAGATGATGTATACAATCTCATAAATGTATAAGCCTGCTGCAGCAGGCTTATATTTAAATACCAGTGATCACACACATGTGCATTTTCCATCTGGCTCAAGCTCTGCTGTTGATCTGTCAGTATATTCTCCAACAATATTTCCTCCCACCCCTCGATGTGGGCACCTGTACGTGGTGAGGGGACCTTCCAGTGAGGCTGCTGGCCTTCCAGATTAGGATCACTGGGATCTAACGCCCATACCTTGGTTCCAGAGTTACATCTTTGGAATCCGGCGTGTGCAGCGGTGCGCCGCGACCCGTGGAAACTCAGAAAGGGGGATCCTGGTGGTTGAGCGGCCCAGCCTTAATACACCACTTTGGCCCCTGCTTCGACAAGACGAGAGGTCCTGGACCGGCCCGACTGGGATCAATCGGCGGGTGGTTCTTACTGCTAGGGTCAACTGCGTTCCAATAAGTCTCCCTCCCTTTGGTCCTGGGATGGGATCAAGGCTTATTGGAAATGTGGATATGGTGCCTCTAAGCTAACTTGGCGTCCCATTCGTGTACACAGTACACGAATGGGACGCCAAGAATGGGTACCTGCTAGTTCACGAGTGGGCATCCCCTCGTAGAGCTCCGTGGTAGGTGAGGTACTTAGGGCATCTGAAATTTTTATCTTACTCATATGAGTAATTTAAATTCTACTTCTTCTGGGGCCCTAACAAGGCCCCTACCTAACCGAGACGATAACACTGAAAACACCTCTGTCAAAAGAGCCAGAACTGAGGAAAAAACACCATCTGTAACACCACTTTTCCTCATTCTCCATTCGACCGGACAGGAGTCAATTGGGAAGATGTCGCCCTTCTTTATCCAGAAAGGATTAGAAGGGTTGTCAGGATCACCAAATCTGTAAAACAACTGCGTTCTGGCGACCTTTTGGTCGAAGCTATAAATATAAAACAGGCGGAAAAAATCCTGAAAGCCACATCAATAGGGGGAATACCTATCATCCTAACCCCCCACAAAACTGAACTCTTCACGAGGTGTCACTTCAGCGTGGGACCTTCTTCATGTTTCTGAAGAAGAGATCTGCTCTGAATTGAAAGAACAAGGAGTGACGGATGTCAAAAGAATATCAATGAGAAAGGATGGGAATCTCGTCCCTACCCAAGGTTTCATCCTAACATTTAACACCCCACGGCCTCCAAGTTCCATCAAGGCAGGCTATCTAAACTGCCAGGTGAGTATTTATATCCCAAAACCACTGCGGTGTTTTAGATGCCAAAAATACGTCCATTCACAAACATCTTGTCGTTGTAACCCTGCCTGTGCTTGATGTGTTGTTAAAGACCACGAGAGCAAGGAATGTTCAGGTCCAAAACCGATCTGTGTCAATTGCCAAGAAGAGCACCCCGCCTACTCTAGAGCATGCCATCGGTGGAAGGATGAAAAAGAGATCCAAAAGTTAAAAACAGAGCTGAATATCTCCTACCCAGAGGCCAAAAAACATATCCAACCAATAAATAGCGGGAAACCTTCATATGCCCAGAAGGTTTCTGCTAAGTGCACTATCGGGACACAAACTGAGATGACTGTACTACCAAGAGAGTCATTCACTCTAATTGCACGCTA
This sequence comes from Mastigoproctus giganteus, assembly GCF_048544385.1. Taxonomy (NCBI): domain Eukaryota; kingdom Metazoa; phylum Arthropoda; class Arachnida; order Uropygi; family Thelyphonidae; genus Mastigoproctus; species Mastigoproctus giganteus. The sequence goes on along the minus strand of NC_143587.1, from coordinate 155,599,573 downwards.
TTTATTGAGTTCACAAAAGCCCACCAAAAAAACAGTCAGCTGCCACTCCTATATCCGTACCTGCTAGTGCTCTATTAAAACCAAGTGGTAAAGAGCCCCCAAGTAATAACAGAAACAATGGATGTAGAGAGCAAGGAGGTACTGGATGAATCAGTCTTGAAACTCTTTGCAGAGGAAGAAATGGACACGGGACAGCGTCTATTCTTCCCCAAAAAAGATAAATCCGAGACTGACAAAAGTAAGCCCTCACACCTCGGAAGCCGCCTGATGGACCCACCAAGCCAAAATAATGGCTAAATTGCTACAATGGAATTGTCGTGGATTCCGGCGAAATACAGATGACATCAAGGCCCTCCTGCAAAAGCACGAACCAGTTTGCTTTTGCTTGCAGGAGACTTATCTAAAGGCAAATGATGATCCCACCATGCATAACATAACTTTTTTCGTAAGGACAGAATTGCGGATGGTCCTGCTCATGGAGGAATGGCTATCCTTGTTGACAACCAGATCCCGTATGGGTTCTCCTCCACTTGGGAAGTGGAGGAGAACCCATATGGAAGTGATCACTTCCCTGTGATAACCTCGTTATACAGTGGGAGACCGTGTCTTCCTTTCAGGTTACAACGGTGGAAGATTGATCAGGCTAACTGGACTGCCTTCCAACATCAGGTAAATTTTGACCTCAGTACCGTCAGTCAGGAGCCTATCAATGATGCCGTAACTTACATCTCAGAATTTATCGTCCAAGCAGCTGCGAATGGTGTTCACAATGCAGATCCAACTGCAATAGCTAATTCTCTTGGGGAAACATTCTCTAACATCTCTGCAACATCTTCGTATTCCCCAGAGTTCCTGGTCCTGAAACATAAAATTGAAAAACGGGCTCTTAATTTTAAGTCTGAGAGCCTTTATCCCTACAAAGGTCATTCATTATACAGGAACTGAAAAGAGCCCACACTCTTTCCAAAGCAAGTTATGAAATGATCAAGCATCTTTCTCCATTATGAAATGATTAAGCGTCTTTCACCAGGATCTATGGATTATCTGCTCCTTTTGTATAACAGAATCTTTATTGAAGGGCAGTTTCCAGATTCCTGGCACTAGGCAATTGTTCTTGCCTTTGCTAAGCCAGGAAAGGATCCAAAAGTCACTACTAATTATCGTCCTATTGCTCTGACTAGTTGTCTGTGCAAAATCCTGGAGAGAATGGTTAATTTCCGTTTAATCTGGTGTTTAGAATCAAATGACCTTCTCTTCAACATCCAGTGCAGCTTCTGAAGGAACCGGTCCACTTTAGACCATCTTATTAGACTGGAAACATCCATCCGGGATGCTTTCCTAAAACGTGAACATTTAGTGTCTGTATTCTTTGACATGGTTAAAGCGTACGACACAACTTGGAGATTTGGCATCTTAAAAGATTTTCATAGCCTTGGTCTTAGAGGGCATTTCCCCATTTTTATTAAAAACGTTTTAGCGAATCGATCTTTCCAAGTTCGTGTGGGATCCTAACTCTCTCATTTCTTCAGCCCAGAGGAGGGTGTACCACAAGGATCAGTTTTAAGTGTCACGCTTTTTGCCCTAAAAGTAAATTCCATCACAGAACAACTTCCTCCAACTGTAAACAGTGCCCTCTATGTTGATCGCCTTAATTTCTGGGCACTAGCTAATGTAAGATTACACTTTTGTCGTAAGCGTAATCTTCATCGTGAACCTGAATTAAGGCTCGAACAAAATGCTATTCCAGTAGCGGCGGACACAAAATTCTTGGGACTCGTATTCGATAAAAAGCTGACCTTTCTAGATCACAACCGTCAACTCCGCACAAAGTGCACAAGAGGGCTGAATATTCTGCGCTCTCTTTCCTCAACATCTTGGGGTGCGGATTGACGCACCCTACTACGCATCTACCATACACTTGTACGATCCAGACTAGATTAAGGGTCCCTGGTATACAATTCCGCCAGAGACAGTGTACTTCGTTGGCTGGATTCTGTCCATCATCAGGCTCTCCGTATCGCTAATGGAGCATTTCGAACATTTCCTGTCCAGAGCTTATACGTCGAAGCAAACGAACCCCGTTATCACTTCGACATAAGCAGTTGTCTCTAAAGTACGCCTTAAAGCTGAAATCCCTGCGAGACCATCCTACGTGGCCATTCGTTTTTGAGGCACGATGGGAAAATTTGTACAACACTCGTAAGACTGCCAATCGTCCTTTTGGTATTCGTCTCCAAGAGCTACTCAAAGAACTTAATATCAAGGTAGACAAGGTTGCCCAAACACCAAAGCAACCCCTTCCACCCTGGCTTGCTCATGTCCCGGCATGTGACTTGTCCCTTAGAAATTGGGGAAAGTCGGACAGTCCATCATCTGTCTACCTGCAGCTTTATTCAGCACACCGAGCTGAACATTCTGACTTCGCGCCAGTTTACACAGACGGTTTGAAGTCGGAATCATATGTGGGATCTGCTGCTGTCTTTACAGACAGCACTACATTGGAGCAGATTCTCTCTGAATGCAGCATATTTACTGCAGAGCTGCACGCTATATAGTTAGCCTTGGATCACATTAGTAAATGCCAATACCAACGGTTCATTTTATATTCTGACTCTCTCAGTGTTTTACAGGCTTTAATAACCATGAGATGTAATTATCATCCAGTTCTGTCTAGCATTCAGCAGAAGATTCACTTCCTCCGTGAACGTGAATATGATATCCACTTCTGCTGGCTTCCTAGCCACGTTGGGATTAAGGGAAATGATTTGGCTGACACCGCAGCTAAATCAGTAATTCCCAATAATAATCGCTGCCTGTCAGTTCCCTCTACAGACTACAGGCAAATAATACACGAAAAGATACACTAGCAATGGCAGGATTCGTGGAATAGACAGACTGCGAATAAATTATATCGTATAAAGCCTGTAATCGAACCGTGGCAGTCTAGCATTAGCATTAGTAGAGGCATATGATGCAAGAACGCAAGCTTATTCAGCATCAGCGAAAAAAAAAAAAAAAAAAAACCAACCACTACTCCCATTTCACCCCTCCGTTCGTTCGAATTTATTTAGGCTATCAACTTCAACAACAAGCGATGGGAGTCTATTCCACAAACCAACTGCCCGCTGGCTAAAGGCAAATTTCCGCACATCTATCCGACATCCGTCCTTCCTCAATTTGAATTTATGCCCTCTCAGGTGATTATTCTGAGCAAGAGGAAGAATCCCATCGGCATTGAGCATGCTCAAGCCATTCAAGGCCTTATACACCTCTATCAGATCACCTCGCCGATGCCTAGTCTCCAGGCTCTGTAATTTGCAAAACTTTAGCCTTTCTTCGTAAGAGCAACCCTTTGTTCCATTCACTAATCTTGTTGCCCTTCTCTGTACTCGTTCGAGCAGCTCTACATCCTTCTTGAAATGAGGCCTCCAGACCTGTATACAGTACTCAAGGTGTGGCCTGACCAATGCCTTATACAAGGGAATAATCACATCCTTATCCCTGCTAGAAAAATTCCTGTATATCATTGACAAGACACCATGAGCTACTCTTGCAGCTCGTCTGCACTGCTCAGAGAACTTCATATCTGCCTGCACAATTACCCCCAGGTCCTTTTCATTCTCTACCACTGTCAGCGTAGTACCACAGAGTTGATACATTGATCTGGGGTTACTGTTTCCCATATGTAGTACTTTACATTTGTCAATGTTAAACTTCATTTGCCACCTCTCAGCCCATCTGCTCAACCTTTCCAGATCCTGTTGCAGCAGCATAGTATCAGTAGTGTCCTTAACAACCCTGCCAACCTTGGTATTGTCTGCAAACTTGGACATTAAGCCTGATACACCATCATCAATATCATTTATAAATACAGAAAACAACAATGGACCCAACACTGAACCCTGAGGAACTCCACTAATAACATTAGTCCACGTTGAGCAGTGTCCATTGATTACCACTCTCTGTCTTCTGCCACTCAACCATCCCTTTATCCATAGCAGCAATTTGCCTCCAATGCCACACTTCTCCAATTTGTGCAGCAGTCTTCCATGCGCAACAGTATCAAATGCCTTTCTAAGATCCAAATATATAATATCAAAGTTATTCCCTGCATCCAGTTCTTTTGTGACTACATCATAGTATCCAATCAAATTGGTCAGACAAGACCTGCCCTTAACAAAACCATGCTGTGTCTGAGCTATAACTGAATTCTTGTCCAGATGATCCTGCAGTGCTTCTTTAACCAGTGCCTCCATTAATTTTCCTGGAACCGAAGTTAAACTAACAGGTCTATAATTACTTGTCAGCCTTTGATCCTCCTTTGTGAATTGGGTTTACATTTGCACATCTCCAGTCCATGGGTACCTCCCCTGAGTCCAAAGAAGCTCTCATAATTATGGCTAGGGGTTTGCTTACTTCCTTTGCTGCCTCCTTTAATATAACTGGATAGATCCCATCCACCCCTGGTGCCTTTTTTATGTTTATCCTCAGCAATTTCTCCTCCACTTTCCTCTCAGTTATTAGAAAATAATCTAGCTCACTGCCAATGTTTACATCACCTACGATGGCCCCGAGTGCCAAGCGATAGTGACAAGCGATTTTCTTCCAGTGATTATAGAGTGATCTCCAAAGTGATATTGTTTCTTTATTTTCCAGTGCGGCTGTTATTTCATTTACTTGAAGTGGTTCTGTGCTTTAAAAGTCAAAAGTAAGAACCCAGAAAGGCAATCCACCTTTCTTTTCTTATTTTTTATATATATCACTAACCAAATCCACTAACTTAAACAACCGCTTGGTCACTGGTGGCACCGCTCCTGCCTCCACGTGGCGGGGCCGGTAACCTGGGGGAAAAACCAACCCTCGGGGCGAAAAGGAGCAAAGATGGAAATAAGTGAATTTCCACGTTTAGAGCCGAAGTGCTCTCAACGTGAACACGACAATGACTTCTCTCTTTCATAGAGACAAAAAAGGACACTAGGAAACAGGAATCTCCAGCTTTCCTCATAATACACTCTTTGTCATCCCAACCTGTGAGCAAGCTCTCACCTTTCATCATCCAGAGATGCCTAGAAAACGCTGCAGGTTCACCAAAAATGGTTAAACGTCTCCAATCAGGAGATCTACTAGTAGAGACATCGTACTCAAGACATTCTGAATTACTACTGCAACTTACTTCTTTAAGCGGAATACCAATTCAGGTTACACCACACAACACACTAAATTCTTCCAAAGGAGTGATTTCCGAATGGGATCTATTATATGTTTCTGAGGAAGAAATTGTCCAGGAGCTAAAAGATCAAAATGTGTCTCATGCAAAACGTATCATGATCAGAAAAGACGGCAACTTAACTCCCACGCGAAACATAATCTTGACTTTCAGTACTCCAAATCTACCGGGTTCTGTCAAAGCAGGTTACTTGAATTGCCGCATTAGGCCATATATCCCAAATCCGCTCAGATGCTTTAAATGTCAAAAGTTCGGCCATTCTCAGACAGCATGCCGTGGAGATGCTATATGTCCAATCTGCAGCTGCAAGACCCACACGCAAGCAGAATGCAAAGCTCCAACACCACAGTGTCCTAATTGTAGTGGCAAACATCCAGCATACTCCAAAGACTGTGAACTATGGAAGATAGGAAAAAAAAATACAAAAATATAAAATTGAAAATAAAGTCTCTTACCAAGAAGCGAAAAAACAGATCAATTTAAGTATGCCAAAACGCACTTATGCTTCTACGACTCTCAGACAAGAATCAGTGGCATGTCAGACGGAAGTATCCATCTCTCCAAAAATATCAATATCAGACTGGGCACGATCAGTACTCTTGATCCAGCATCCATCTAAACCAAATTCAATAGACCAAAGCAATAACACACCACTCACAATTCCAACCCAGAGACTTCCGCATCGTCAGGCAGCAGAAAATTTGCAAAGATCTTATTCTGCTGAGACGAAAGTATCAGGTCTAACAAGCATGGATACAGATGATTCTATCGGTCAAGAAGAACTGCTTGAAATACACGCAGAAGATGATATGGATGATAGCAATGAATCGGGACGTCCCACTCTTCCCCGAAAAGAAAAACCAAAACCAGACCGTCATAAACAATCAGCTTATAAAAAGCAGTCAGATACATCTTCCACGAACAAAACCAAATAATGGAAAAAATAATTCAGTGGAATTGTAGAGGTTTTCGCAGCAACATCGATGATATCAATGAACTAATTCACTGCTTCAATCCTGTAGCTATGTGCCTACAGGAAACCAACTTGACACCCCAAGTTTCCACTACAGTCAAAAATTACACTATCTACAGACAAGATAGATCTGACACTAATAGTGCTCATGGAGGAGTAGCCATCCTGTTGGACTCAAGAGTTCCTTCCAGATCCATTCCATTGAAAACCTCTTTAGAAGCTGTTGCCGCACGCGCAGTAATTGGAATCACAGTTACATTGGTCTCAATTTATCTTCCACCTAACCATCCATATTCTATTCAGGAAATCGAAGGTCTCGTGTTGCAGCTACCAGTTCCCTTCTGTCTACTAGGTGACTTTAATGCTCACCATCCCTTATGGGGTTCTTCCAGCTTAGACAGACGTGGAAAACTTGTTGAAACGTTAATAGATAGACAGGATCTAACGTTGTTAAATACTGGCTCTCCCACCTATGTTCATTTTCCTACCGGATCAACCTCTGCAATAGACCTATCCATTTGCTCTCCAATGCTCTATCCAAGTATCCAGTGGGTAACTCTTAACGACCCCCACAACAGCGATCATTTCCCAATAATATGCAAAGTTCAAACTTCCTGTTCATTACCAACAGACAATCCAGTAAAATGGAAATTTCCAGAGGCTGACTGGATAAAATATAGCACGCTTGTCTCGTTCGACAACCATATCATACAGTGCTCTTCTATCAACCATGTTACTGAACATATAACAAACCAAATTCTAACAGCTGCAACCGCTGCAATTCCACAATACCACGTCAGGAAAAGGCGAAAATCAAATTATTGGTGGAACGAAGAGTGCAACAATGCAAAAAAAGAGAAAAACAAAGCTTGGAATCAATTCCACAAACATCCAACCACTTCCAATCTTATTAATTATAAGCGACTTAGAGCAAGAGCCCGTTATATCAGACGGAAAGCAAAAAAAGAATCTTGGATTAAATTCGCTTCCTCAGTTAATAAAAATACAGACATCAGACTGATCTGGAATAAGATAAAATTGTTAAATGGCAAAATTCCTCCAACATCTACTCCACTAATTAACTGGAATGGACAGGAACTCTCTACTCCTGCAGAAATCGCAAATGCACTAGGATCTGTATTTTTCAAGTTGTCCTCCTCAACTTCCTATGACCAATCGTTTCAAAAAATTAAAGGTGTAACTGAAAAATCCAAACTGAATTTCACTGACAGATGTGCACTAAAATATAATCAACCATTTACCATGGTTGAACTTCAGCATGCTCTTACCAACACAAGGAACAGCGCTGCTGGCCCTGATGGGATATTTTATATAATGCTCAAAAATTTAAATACAAAGTCACAGTCATCACTGCTGTTCTTCCTCAATCGAATATTCACTGAACATACATACCCAAGCTCCTGGCGTCATTCCTACGTTCTGGCTATCCCAAAACCTGGTAAAGACTATTCTGTTCCTCAAAACTACAGACCAATTTCACTTACCAGCTGTCTGAGCAAAACCCTCGAAAAAATGATTCACCACCGTCTGACTTGGTATCTTGAGTCCCAAAACTTAATCAATAACAATCAATTTGGTTTCAGAAAAAATCGATCATCATTGGACCTTATGATTAAAGTGGAAGCAAACATCAGAAATGCATTCATCAAAAAGGAGCATCTCGTTATGGTCTGTCTGGATGTTGAGAAAGCTTTTGACACCACATGGCGTTTTGGCATTTTAAAAGATCTACATTCTCTTGGCCTGAGAGGAAATTTGCCATATTTCATCCAAAATTTCTTAGAACAAAGATCCTTTCAAGTTCGTTACCAAGGAATTCTCTCTAAAAACTTTGTTCAGGAAGAAGGAGTCCCTCAAGGGTCCGTTCTGAGCGCCACTCTATTCGCAATTAGAATTAACCACTTAACTGAACTTATTCCGAAAACAGTGGACTCATATCTTTATGCAGATGATCTCACAATCTCCTGTCACTCTCAAAACATGAACTACATTGAGAGACAATTGCAGATATCAATAAATCAGATCCAGATTTGGAAGACACAAAACGGTTACAGACTATCCAGCCAGAAATCTACTGCCATTCATTTCTGTACCATACGTAAAATGCATCCTGATCCTGAACTCCAATTAGATAACGATCTTATTCCAATAGCAAATAGTATTCGTCTGCTCGGCTTAATTTTTGACAGTAAGTTAAATTACCAAAAACACATTGAACATCTCCGGACAGCTTGCCAAAAGAAAATGAACATACTCAGTGCCTTATCAGCAACAACGTGGGGAGCAGATCGCTACACCCTGCTTCACTTATATAGATCCATAATTAGATCTCGTCTGGAGTATGGCGCACCTGTCTTTGATTCTGCTAGGGAAAGTGTTTTATCTCGTCTCAACCCTATTCAACATTCAGCTCTAAGAATAGCTCTAGGTGCGTTCAGAACATCTCCAGTGCAAAGTCTCTATGTAGAAGCCTACGAAGCTCCTCTAAACATCAGAAGAAAGATGTTATTATTGAACTACGCAACCAAGATCCAAAGTCAGTCGACCCATCCTAATTGGTCAATATTTAATGATCCGCCACTCACGATGTTTTATAAAAACAAACCACAAGCAACTAGGCCTGCAGGTATTAGATTAATGGAACTAGCAGAAAACTGGAATATACAAATCAATAAAGTCCACCAAGAACCTACAGATCACGTTCCTCCATGGTCTGTCATCATGCCGTGTTGTGACTATTATTTCCACCAATGGGGGAAACACTCTTTAACGGGTATTAACATCCAGCAGCTCCACACTGCACATTTACAAAGTTATCCTGACTTTGCGAAAATATATACTGACGGCTCAAAGTCTGAGAATGGATCAGGTGCAGCAGTGGTATTCCATGATACTATCACTTCCGTGTCACTTCCGACAGAATGCAGCAGTTACACCACTGAATTATATGCCATAAAACTTGCTCTGGAAAACATTTCCTATCTCTCAATCAAAAAGAGTATAATCTACACAGACTCGCAAAGTGCCCTATTAGCAATGCAAAAGATTTCCCCATCTACTCATCCGCTACTACAGCTAATCAGATCAGAATTGATTCGTCTCCGAGATCATCGGCAAAATGTTGTCTTCTGCTGGATCCCAGGCCATACTGGAATACCGGGAAACGAAATTGCAGATGATGCTGCCAAGCATCCATCCAGCACATCCCCAATGAATTTTCTGGTCCCGTTCAGGGATTACAAAGTACATATACGAAATATATGTAAAGAACGATGGAAACTACAGTGGCAAACGCACATTCACAACAAACTCCTTGAAATTAAACCTATACCACAATTATGGGCCTCCAATTTTCGTACAGACAGACAAGAAGAGGTAGTCGTGGCCAGAGCCCGAATAGGCCACACCCATTTGACCCATCTATTTCTGTTATCAGGTAATGACCCTCCACAGTGTTCACATTGCCACAAGCCACTAACAATAAAACACATACTCCTGGAATGCATCTTGTATAACAACTACCGTCTAATTTCATTCACTTCTCTCTCAAACTTACAGGAATTGTCACTTAGCCATATCATAGGCGAAAACTCAAACATTACAGAATTCTTTCTCTTTCTGAAACGAATAGGTTTATATAATCGTTTCTAACTGCTCCCATAGAAACCAATAAAATTAGTACTAACTACTATGATAGGTGCAATATGGCCTAAGTAGTCTTTGCACCAGAAAAATCCAAGCACAACAACAACAAATTCACCTACGACATTCCCCTTCCTGAATAACTCCTCATGTGTGAATGTAGATGCAAAATACTCGTTTAGATTGTTAGCCACCTGAGCAGGATCCTCAACTGTTGAACCATCAACATCCAGTGGACCAATCTGATTCATCCCTTTCCTTCTTGAGTTTAAATTGGTAAAGAACTCTTTTCTGTTTTTCTTTGCGTCCTTTGCCAAGGATTTCTCATAATCTGCCTTTGCCTGCCTAATCTCCTTTGTGACTTGGTTACAGACCAACTTATATCTATCATAGGCTTCCATGTCACCCATTAATTTGTATGTATCCCATGCATTATTCTTCTCTGCCATATGTCTCATTAGTTCATCTGACAACCATTTAGGCCTGAACCTTGAACAATATTTCTTGGTTGGTATGTAAAGCCTGGTAGCTTCCAAGATTAGTTCCTTGAATGCTTCCCATTTGGAATTTGCTGTTGGTAACATCATCAGTTGGTCCCACTGTATAGAATTTAAATACTGTCTCAGACCATCATAGTCGCCTTTACGAAAGCAAAAACCCTTCCCTTTGCCTCTGATGGTAGTTACCTCCTTGAGTAAATCCCACTTCAGCACACTGTGATCACTGCCACCCAGTGGTTCCTTTATCTGCAGATTCCTAATGCATGAAGAATCACTACTGATAATCAGATCAAAAGTATTCTCCCTCTAGTTGCCTCCCGAACATGCTGGTGTAGAAAACAATCATCCAATAAATCCACAAAAGCCCTGCTAGTGTGTGAGTGACCAACCCACAAATTCCAGTCAATATCTGGGAAATTAAAATCCCCCATTATAAGACTCTCTGATTTACTGGCCCATTCTATTTCCCTGTACAGTATCTTATTATACTCATCAGAGTCATTAGGCCTATAGCACACTCCTACTCTCAATTTTGATTTACCTATGCTTATGTCACACCAAACTGACTCGACACTGCCCTGTCCATCAATGTCGACTGGCTTCACTTCCTTGGATTTTATGTGTTTTTTAACTAATAGCATAACCCCTCCTCCCCTCCTGTCCCCATCCTTTCTATACACATTGTACTCCCCAAATTCCAGTTCTGCATTCCTTATATCTGTGTGACACCACGTCTCTGATATCCCAACAATATCTGCTTTGATGTTTTGAGCAATACCTCAAATTCATCAAATTTATTTACTAAACTCCTAGCATTGGTGTACACGCAAGTATACATGCACCTAATTCTAGTCTTAGCTACCCTAACACAACCCATGTGTTTACTTGTATCACAATGACTTCCAGCAGTCTCTGAAATATCCTGCATCTTGTTTTTCAGGCTTCTGCTCATTCCAATAGAAGCAGTGCAAGAATCTCTTTCACCTCTGCCAGTGGCTACTGTTAATCCATTAGTCTTTGTCTCCCCCCAAGCTAGCAGTTTTCCGACCCACCTAACACTGCCTCGATAGCATCAGCAAATATTCTTGCACCCTTTCTATTTAAGTGTATCCCATCCCTGTAGAAGCAATCTCTCCTGTTAACAAGTACATTCCAGGCTGAAAAAAATTCTACCCCTTGAGCCTTGCACAATCTTTCCAGGGCCGAATTGATCGACAAGGCTCTCATCATATACTCCCTCCTATCGTGTCTGGGCAGAATTGCAGACACTTTCAAATTTAAAAAGTAGTCTGTGCAGGAATCGTAAGGAGGAAGTTGTTCTTGCCTGGACCCGCATAGGACATAGTCATTTGACTCATTCGTTTTGCTGAGGGCTGATGACCCTCCTATGTGTGTCCTGTGGCACAATTTTATCCATGAGACACATTTTAATTGATTGTTCAGATTTTAGTAATATCCATTTTACCGCTTTTAATCATCTGACTGAGCCGTATACACTCAGTCAGATTTTATCCGACAATGACAGTGTCTGCTGTTTTTAGCTTTTTAAAATCAATAAATATTTTTGCTCGTATATAAAATTTACATTTTTCTTTTATATATTTGTTATACCTTTTGACATAGTGACCTAACTAATTAGGTCACTGAAGTGTAAATTTTTTTATAAATGATGTGGTCTTGGCGCATTATAGCCTTAGTAGCTAATGCGCCAATAAAACCAACCAACCAATCAAATTACAGTCCAGCACATCATTGTTAACTTCCCTCTCTATAACGGAGTACAGCAAACCACCTTCTTATCAAACTATGCAGCCCAAATCACACCTACTTTGCAACAAATATTAGATGACAGATCTGATATTGATGCAGTTTTCACTTTCCTAAAAAGGATAAAATGCTATGACAGAATATAATGCTTAAATCTCACATAATGCACATATCTCACTTTTAATAATGCTTGTTACCTCCTACCATTGTTTGGTGCATAATGGCCTTTAGCTGCCGTTGCACCGTAAAACATACAACAACAATAAATCTGGTCTTTGGAGTCATCTCCCGAAATCTCCTAGCTAACAGATCCTTCCAAGTCCGATTCTATTCTTCACTTTCAGGAGCATACATACAAGAAGAGGGAGTTCCCCAGGGCTCAGTGCTGAGCGCCACACTTTTTACCATCAGGATCAATTCTATAACCAAGTGTATACCTGGCACAGTTGATGCATGCTGACAATCTTGCCATCTCATGTCATTCTCAAAATATGCAACTTATTGAAAGACAACTACGAGGCACCATTAATAGAATGGTCTCTTGGGCCAAAAAAAAAAATGGTTACAGAATTTCTAAATCGAAAACAACTGAAGTACACTTCTGTCCTAAACATACATTACTTCCTGATCCAGACCTTCCGTTAGACTGTCATTGTATTACATTTCAGCCCTCGATTTCTTGGTATAATATTTGATAAAAAAACTAAACTTACTTGAACATATAAAATATTGTACCAGCTGTCTTATGAAACTAAATATTCTCAGAGTAAACTCTATGTCATTGGGGGTGCAGATTGTTACATGTTGCTACATTTATACCCTCATTAACTTATTTTTTTGAATGCCCCTCGTATTTAGAACAGAACCTTGTGGGGGGGGGGGGGATAGAGATTCCATAATGCTAACTGGACAAAATATAAAACTCTTGCAATAAGAGTAATCACTACTCACTCCATAGACATTGCTATAGTTCATATCATAAACTAAATATTAATGGTAGCCAAAGCTACACTACCTCAGTCATCTGGAAATTATTATTAACATGGCACTATGTGGTAGAACAGTAAATGCAGTATTGCCAAAAGAGAGAACAAGGCTTAGAATCTCTTCTGAAATGCACTTAGGAGTTAAGATATCATTTGTCCCATATTTACAATAAAGACGCAACATTTATGAAAAATGTATGGGAATACAGTAAAACACAAAGTGAATACTGTTGATTCTTTTACTCGTAAAAAACAAATTTATGGCTGCTGCAACTATGTTATAATTACAGTAGTTTTGTCTTTACTACAGAATTCTGATCTACTGCAACTATGCAGTAGATCAGATCAGGATTCTGTAGTAAAGTAACCCAACCAACCAACCAACCACCCTGCAGTTATATTGAATTACTTAATGTTGCAGCTATTTTAATCAAAAAGTGCCCTTGTTTTCTTAAATTTTTATAGTTTTTTTTTTCTTAAACTCTCAGGAATATGAACTATTTTATTAAAAATGATAAAATATATATTTAAAATACTTTTTTTATAGGAAGGGGAAATGACATTTATGTTTATTTTTCCAAATAACATAAAACCCCGTTTATGTTGTGGGTTTTATGCATATCAGTTAAAACCATAAATTAAGTAAATTTTTGAGATTGGTTAACTTTATAAATGTTTGAATAAATCTGAATTTTTAGCAAAAATTTGCCAAGAAGATGGAAGAGTAGATCCTGATAGCTTTGTTCCAGCTCAGAAATTTGTAGTGGAAAGGATGGATGCTGAGTGAGTATTGATAGTTTGTGTTTTGTGCTATTGAATTAGTTTAAATACTGGTGGTTAAAAAAAGAAAAATAAAAAAGGAAAGAAAGAAATTGCATGAGTTAGTGGGTTGATACTCTTATGTGCATTTTTTTAATTACATTTGAGCCTTAAATGAAGAAAATTATAAAAATAGCGAAATGCCTAAAGTGCGGTACTCACCTTGAATATAATCCGCAATAGTTTTATGAAAAGACTGATGGCTAAATATAAGGTGGAATGGCTAAGTTAATGCATTAAGGTGGAATGAGATTTAATTTAACGGAATTTTAAAATAAGCGCAAGGAAACAGAAGTGCACTACTCTGTCCGTGAATATAATATAATCTGCAATAAAACTATTGCAGATTATATTATATTCAAGGTGAGTACCGCACTTTAAGCATTTCACTATTTTTATATTTAGTCTATTATCATGGTACTATAAGAATTCTATAACTTTATACATGATAGTTTTATGAAAAGACTGATGGCTAAATATAAGGTGGAATGGCTAAGTTAATGCATTAAGGTGGAATGAGATTTAATTTAACGGAATTTTAAAATAAGCGCAAGGAAGCAGAAGTGCACTACTCTGTCCGTGAATATAATATAATCTGCAATAAAACTATTGCAGATTATATTATATTCAAGGTGAGTACCGCACTTTAAGCATTTCGCTATTTTTATATTTAGTCTATTATCACTGTACTATAAGAATTCTATAACTTTATACATGAAGAAAATTATTAAAATTAAATATTCAGTACATAGCAGTGTAGGTTTTCTCTCTATATCTTAATTTGTTAACTTAATTGTTTTTTCGAAAAACTTGTCATAGTGTTCAGTTCTGTATGTTGTATTTATCAGAATACAATTTTGACCGTGGAATGAGTCTACTAGCACTTTAATTTAAAAATTAAAATATCTCTCATAGTGATATCAATGACAATTTTAGTATCCTCAAGTATTTTTTTACTTTCAGTTTATAGTAAGCTCTGTAAAATCTGATACTTTACAATCTAGACTTCTTTCAAATCTGTCACATTTTATCAAAAAAAAAAGTGAGAGAATAATTTTTTCCTTCATAAAATACTTACAAGACCAGCTGCCCTTTTAAACTTTTTGCAGCTAGCAAGAGTTTAATCACAGAGATAATACAATGGGTTGCCCTATTATTGCAGTAATTCAAACAGACAGCATGTCTGAAAGATTAATTTGTGTAAAAGACTATGACAGGCCATTTCAGAATTAAGTGATCTCTAGTGATAAATTTTAGTTGTAAAGAAGTTATTTGATGTGAAATCAGTTTTCAAAGTTTTAATATAGCTAAAGCTATATGCTAAAAGTAGTGCAGTACCAGGGCAGCTTGTTACAAAGATAAGTTTGTTCTGCTGTGAGAATTAAGACGATTGCATTATCTCTGCAGTTGAAATCCTGCTGCACACAAAAACAGATGGAAGGACAAGATAGTCATTATAAATGTTTGCAGATGTAAATAAGTTCAGTTATTTGTATTTACTATTTATTGAAATGTATGTTAGATAGTATGAACCAGAGCTGTAATGCTCAATACGTTCTACGTTGATATCAATATTTGTAAAATAATAAGAGAAGTTTACCTCAATATAGTATGTAGAACACTTCCGTATGATACTCCAGAAATTAAACCTCACTTCATTGCAATCGCATATACATAACAAACTCCTTGAAATTAAACCTATACCGCAATTGTGGGCCTCCAGTTTCTGCAGAAACAGACAAGAAGAGGTAGTCTTGGCCAGAGCCCAAATAGACCACACTCGTTTGACCCATCTATTCGTGTTAACAGGTAATGACCCTCCACAGTGTTCACATTGCCACGGGCCACTTACAATAAAACACATACTCCTGAAATGCACCTTGTATAACAATTCCCGTCTAATTTCATTCACCTCTCTCTCAAACTTACAGGAATTATCACTTAGCCATATCATAGACAAAAATTCAAACCTTGCAGAATATTTCTTCTTTTTGAAACAAATAGATTTATATAACTGTTTCTAACTGCTTCCATAGAAACCAATAAAACTAGTATTAAATACTATGATAGGTGCAATATGGCATAAGTAGCCTTTGCACCAGAAAAATCTAAACAAAACAACAACCGGAAAAATCGAAAAACTTACATTAGAGTAACAAATAGTTTAAAAAATAATTAAAAATCAATTTAACACAATTAAAAATCAATTTGACGCAATTAAAAATAAGAAAATTAATTAAAAGAATTTAACGAAAAAAATTGCAAAACGGTTTTCCTTCCAGAAGCTGACAACACTTTTCGATCGTATGTCGTGATCACAGGAATGAAAATTACCGAATAGGGGTGAGTATGAAACTTAAATATGGATTATTTGTCTTTGCTCATGCGGGTAAAAGCCCATGAATTGGAGATGAGATAAGGCTGCCGAACATTAACAGAATTTTCGTGTAATTTATTTTCTACAGTTTCTGGAATTAATAGTCGCGTATAATTACATTGGACACTAAGTATTTTGGCCTCGTTAAATAAAAAAGTATGTTTTTCTTTAACTGCGTGAAAGGCTAATTCTGATGCTGCTGAACAAGAAGCACGAACTGAGGCCGCATGTTGATTAACAGGAATATTCAAAGAAAACGCATCGAACCCTGATAAGACGAGTCGCAATCACTTCAAGAAATGTATACCAGGTAATTAATTTGGCAACCGAATTAGGGTACAAGCTAAGGATAGGATACAAAATACTACAACCAACCAACAACAGTAATATCAAAAAATGCTTTTTTTCTGTCCCATATGTTGAACAATGGGAGAACAGCTTAACAGATTTCTTAAAGATACTGAATTTAAAATTGCGGCAAGGCCAATTGCACACTAATACTGAACAATCGCTCGGTCCTTTCCTCATTCACAACACAAATTAATGACTTGGTATACATTTCTTGCGGTGATTGCGACTCGTCTTATCAGGGTTTGATGCATTTTCCTTTGAATATTCGTGTTAATCAACATGCGGCCTCAGTTTGTGCTTCTCGTTCAGCAGCGTCAGAATTAGCCTTTCACGCAGTTAAAGAAAAACATACTTTTTTATTTAATGAGGCCAAAATACTTAGTGCCCAACGTAATTATACGTGAATATTAATTGCAGAAACCGTAGAAATTAAATTACACAAAAATTTTGTTAATGTTCGGCAACTATATCTCATCTCCGATTCGTGGGCTTTTACGCACATACGCGAAGACAAATAATCCCTATTTAAGTTTCATACTCATCCCTATTCGGTAATTTTCATTCCTGTGATCACGACATACGGTTGAAAAGCGTTGTCAGCTTCAGGAAGGAAAATCGTTTTGCAATTTTTTTCGTTAAATACTTTTTTAATCAATTTTCTTATTTTTAAACGTATTTAATTGATTTTTAATTATTTGTTACTGTAATGTAAGTTTTTCTATTTTTCCGTTTTAATTTCTGGAGAATATCATACGGAAGTGTTCTACATACTATATTGAGGTAAATGTCTCTTATTATTTTACAAATATTGATATCAACGTAGAATATTGAGCATTGCAGCTCTGGTTCATACTATCTAATTCATTTTTTTAA